>NC_133456.1:118590565-118895288 GCF_048565385.1 Saimiri boliviensis | reverse complement strand
CTTTCTGTTTGTCTGTTACTGGTGTATAGGAATGCTTATGATTTCTGCACATTGATTTTGTATCCTGAGACTTTGCTGAAGTTGTTTATCAGCTTAAGGAGATTTTGGGCTGAGACGATGGGGTCTTGTAAATATACAGTCATGTCATCTACAAATAGAGACAATTTGACTTCCTCCTTTCCTAATTGAATGCCCTTTATTTCTTTTTCTTGCCTGATTGCTCTTTATTTCTTTTTCTTGCCTGATTGCTCTGGCTAAAACTTGCAATACTATATTGAATAATAGTGGTGAGAGAGGGCATCCTTGTCTAGTGCCAGATTTCAAAGGGAATGGTTCCGGTTTTTGCCTGTTCAGTATGTTATTGACAGTGGGTTTGTTGTAAATAGCTTTTATTATTTTGTGATACATTCCATTGATACCTATTTTATTGGGAGTTTTTAGCATAAAGGGCTGTTGAATTTTGTCAAAGGCCTTCTCTGCGTCTATTGAGATAGTCATGTGGTTTTTGTCTTTGGTTCTATTTACGTGATGGATTGCATTTATAGACTTGTGTATGTTGAACCAGCCTTACATCCCTGGGATGAAGCCTACTTGATCATGATGGATAAGCATTTTGATGTACGGTTGCAGTTGGTTTGCCAGCATTTTATTGAAGAGTTTTACATCTGTGTTCATCATGGAGATTGGCCTGAAGTTTTCTTTTTTTGTTGAGTCTCTGCTGGGTTTTGGTATCAGGATGATGTTGGTCTCATAAAATAAGTTGGGGAGGATTCCCTCTTTTTATATTGTTTGGAATAGTTTCAGAAGGAATGGTACCAGCTCCTCATTGTACGTCTGGTAGAATTCGGCTTTGAACCCGTCTGGACCTGGACTTTTTTTGGTGGGTAGACTATTAATTGCTGCCTCAACTTCAGCCCTTGTTATTGGTCAATCAGGGTTTCAACTTATTTCTGATTTAGTCTTGGGAAGGTGCAATTGTCCAGGAATTTATCCATTTCTTCCAGGTTACTGGTTTATGTGCATAGAGTTGTTTGTAGTAATCTCTGATGGTTTGTATTTCTGTGGGATTGGTGGTGATATCCCCTTTATCATTCTTTATTGTATCTATTTAATTCTTCTCTCTTTTCTTTTTTATTAATCTGGCTAGTGGTCTATTTGTTGATCTTTTCAAAAAACCAGCTCCTAGATTGATTTATTTTGAACGATTTTTTGTGTCTCTATCTCCTTCAGTTCTGCTCTGATCTTATTTATTTCTTGTCTTCTGCTACCTTTTGAGTTCCATCATTTTTTTTTTTTTTTTTTTTTTGAGATGGAGTTTCGCTCTTGTTACCCAGGCTGGAGTGCAATGGCGCGATCTCGGCTCACCGCAACCTCCGCCTCCTGGGTTCAGGCAATTCTCCCGCCTCAGCCTCCTGAGTAGCTGGGATTACAGGCATGCGCCACCATGCCCAGCTAATTTTTTGTATTTTTAGTAGAGACGGGGTTTCACCATGTTGACCAGGTTGGTCTCGATCTCTCGACCTCGTGATCCACCCACCTCGGCCTCCCAGAGTGCTGGGATTACAGGCTTGAGCCACCGCGCCCGGCCTTGAGTTCCATCTTAACCATTTTAGGGCCTCTTCAGTTCCTTGAACCCCTCTCCCTGAGGGCCACATACGTCAACACATTTGAATTAAAAAGAAAATTATTAATTATTGTGTTGGATTTATATAAGCAGGTTCCAAGAGTGGTTCTGATGTTGAATTTTTTCCTCATACTTTTTAAGATAAAACTTGTGGTTAAATATACATAACATTTACTATTTTAACTATTTTATATATGTATTTCAGTGGCATTTAATGAAATCACATTGTTGTACAACTGCCAGCACTATTTCTCATGCTTTTTCATTATCTCAAACAGAAACTCTGTGCCTGTTAAATGCCCCATTCCTGCCCTTCCCCAGGCCCTGAGAAACCTCTGTTCTACTTCTGTGTCTATGAATTTACCTGTTCAGGGATCTTAGATGAGGTGTTTCTTGAAAGTCATTCATGTTGTTGCATGTGTTAGAATTTGTTTTTTATGTTTGAATAATATTCCAACGTGTGCACATGCTGCATTCGGTCCATCTGCTGATGGATGTGGGTTTGCACCTCTGGCCATTGTCAGTAATGCCGCTGTGGACGCTGGTGTGCAGGGCTTCTTGGCTGTTTGTGTATCTTCTTTGGGAAAATGTCTGTCCAAGTCCTTTGTCCATGTTTGAATTGTTGAGTTGTCAGAGTATTTTTTTCGAACTCCTGTGCCATGATTGAATTGATTGAGAGTTGTTGGAATGGGTGTTTTTTTTTTTTTTTTTTCATTCTCTGCTGTAGACCCAGATATGTAGACATTTGGGCGTGTTCTGTCCAGCCCTACTTTCTGTCACTTCTCTTTGTTCCGTTGCCTGGGGATGTAGAGTAGAATGGACTGTGTATTCCTCATCTACTGTGAAGGAATCAGCCGTCCTTGTTTTGCACCGGCGGAGAGGCTTTGGGAGGCAGACGCAGTTTGCAGAGGAGACAGCTGGGAGCTTGTGCATCTCCGACCTCCTTCCCGCCCCCAGTCAGGGCTGTGTGTGTAGTGTGTGGTGTCGCCTCTGCGTCTTTGTTGTTGTGTCTGACCCTGTCCCCCTTCCTCGTAGCACTGTGACCTCTGCTGTGTTCACCGTGGGAGACAATGTGGTTTCAGGCAGTGATGACCGTACGGTGAAAGTCTGGGACTTGAAAAACATGAGATCCCCCATTGCAACTATTCGCACAGACTCTGCCATTAACAGGTAAACTAAATCTGTTGGTTAAGTAAGTGGCTTAGTTTGATGTGAAAGGGTTGATTGTGATTGCATGTTTTATTCATAGAGGTTTCACTGATAGAGCCTCCGGGAAAATGGTTTGGGCTCCTTCATCCTCTAGCACAGTCTCAGTATTCCATGAAAACAAACTAACTTAGTCTAACATCAGGTTGGGTTAGTGAGATTGGTCAGAATAAGAATGACCTGGGCTCCTTCAGCCTCTAGCACAGTCTCAGTATTCCATGAAAACTTAAACTAAGTTAGTCTAAAACCAGGCTGGATTAGTGAGATTTGTGAGAATAAGAATGACCTGTTTGTGGCCAGATGTTGAGGACATCCCTTTACTCACCGTGAGGGGTTGGTCTTGTGTCTGGGTGGGTCTGTTTCTACCATTGAGCAGTGTGTGTGTGTGTGTGTGTCTGTATTGTGTGTATATGCACATGGGGTCTGTGTGATCTCGTTGGGTATGTGAGTAATTTGGTCTCCTTTTAATACTGCGTGTAAGCAGGTGGTACACGTATTTTGTTAATGTAGTCTGCTTTGAATTGTGAATAATAAGGAATCTCCTGCATCATTATCTGTAAACTCAAAAACTTACAGTGTCACTCTTTCATACACAATCCACTTTCATCTCTGCTTTGCAGGATCAACGTATGTGTTGGCCAGAAAATCATAGCCCTCCCCCATGACAACCGACAAGTGAGACTGTTTGATATGTCAGGAGTGCGCCTGGCACGACTTCCCCGGAGCAGCCGACAGGTAATGGCATGGTCACTGTGCACACACAGGGCACGGTGGAGGAGGATGGGCTACACAGCATGCCCATTGCTGCCAGTAGAAACGGAATGTGAGCTGCACGTTTGATTTCACATTTTCTAATAACCACGTTAGCAGAGAGAAATGACAGAAATTAACTTGAACGATAGAGTTAGCGTTATTTAATCAAATATGCAAAAATAATATAATTTCAACATGTAATCAATATAAAATTATTGGAGCTATTTTACATTCTTATTTTCTTACTGAGTCTTTGCCTGCTAAATTTTCATTGGAAATACTTGAGCTATATTAGAGTTCATAAAGTTTAGAGTTGAAAAAGTAGAGTCATATACCCAAGTTATTCCAGACTTACTTCAGTGTTCTTAATACCATGATCAGTTTTTAAGTTTAAAAATAAATAAGATAAAACATGCACTTCCTCTGTTTCACAGCCATGAGGAACAAGCTCTGTCGTGTACGTGTTAGTGGCTGCTCTGTAGGGAAGCAGGCTTAGGTGTCTGCGGTTGAGGCGGTACAGACTGGAAGTGTTGAGAGGCTTCATGGGCACTGTGGCCAGGCAGAAGCTGGCTGGGTTGTAGACTGAGAGGGGTCTTTAAGGTGGGACCTCCACCTCCAGCCAGAAAAACCCATTTCTATGGCAGGTTGTTGAGACCAGAAGAAATCTATTTAAATGTTAGTTTCTTGTAAGGTGAGAGCTTGCTCCTTGCTAACTCCGGAAGATGGCGGAGGGAGTTTCTCAGTATGTGCTGTTCAGCCCACCCGTCCTGGTTGCCTGGAAGGCACAAAGAGAATTGAGACTACGGCACCTGCACAGATGCAGAGGCCCTGGAGGACCTGGGGCCACTGTTCACATTTCCTGGTGATTCTGACGTGCTCTGAGTTGGGCCTGGGCCATAGTGTGGGTGGTGTTCGCTGTTGGATCTCCCCCAGGAGGTCACCAGGACAGCTGCGATGCACAGAAACCCACCCCCGGTCGAAGCAGCATCTCCCCAGCCTTGTGCTTGACAGAATTCGGGCGGCCGGGCGCGGTGGCTCAAGCCTGTAATCCCAGCACTTTGGGAGGCCGAGGAGGGTGGATCACGAGGCCAAGAGATCGAGACCATCCTGGTCAACATGGTGAAACCCCGTCTCTACTAAAAATACAAAAAAAAATAGCTGGGCATGGTGGCGCGTGCCTGTAATCCCAGCTACTCAGGAGGCTGAGGCAGGAGAATTGCCTGAACCCAGGAGGCGGAGGTTGCGGTGAGCCGAGATCGCGCCATTGCACTCCAGCCTGGGTAACAAGAGTGAAACTCCGTCTCAAAAAAAAAAAAAAAAAAAAAAAAAAACCAAAAAAACCAGAATTCGCTCCCAAGTCTCCTTCTTTCCTGTCTTCTTTTGATCTTGTTGGAGTACTGTCTTGATAACTGTGTAAGTAGATGGATTTGCTCCCTGAGACCCCCTGTGGGTACACAGGGCCACACACGCTCACAGGCAGCACGGGTGGCCCCCTCAGTGCCTCTGTGGCTCATTCTGTGGACAGTGGCTTGTGGCTCATGGGCCACAGCTGCTCTGCTTGGGGTGTGAGCCTCAGAAACGGCAGGCAGGGTGGGCGGTCAGGGAGGCGAGTGCGAAAGTGGGGGCTCCCAGCATGGCAGCACCTTTTCTTCCCATGGCACAGACTTTCTGGAAGTGACATTCCCTGAGACTGGGTGTCTTTTCAGTTCCCCTTCACGGTGCCAGCATGTGCTATTCAAAGTTAACTATTGATGTTTTTACTCCTTGATACAAATAAAAATAGTGGAGTAGAAAAATTTGGTGAAATTAAAGTGACTAAAATACACCTCACAACCCTAACAAAGCCATAAATTTCTTGTCCTGGGGAATCTTTCTATATTTTGTTAACAGCCGAGTATCATGTGTACCCTAAGCTGCATCTTAAACACACTAGAATGTTCTCTTTTCAAGGTGCCCATGTGAATTATAAAATTGCTGTGCAGCATGTAAAGTTTGCATTTTGAAGCACAAATTCATGAGAATGAATAGGACTGTATTACTTTGAGAGTATTTTCCCTTGGAAAAATGGAATTTTAAATGGTTCTTTGTGGTCCTAATTCCATGTAGACAGTTTTATTTTCAGTTATCTGTGAACATTCAGTTTTGCTGGCATTGTAGGATTCTGTGCCTGAGTTTATTTCCTCCTAAAGTGGTATGTGAAATGGATTTATTTTTAAGATGAATAAATGTGACTTTATTTAGAACTTGTAACACCTCTTCAGAGAAATGTGGTTTTCAGTGTCACAGAACCCTGTGGAGGCCCCTGGGGCGCGAGGGTCCCTGTGAAGTGGAGGCTCCTGGTGCGCGAGGGTCCCTGTGAAGTGGAGGCTCCTGGTGCGCGAGGGTCCCTGTGAAGTGGAGGCTCTTGGTGCGCGAGGGTCCCTGTGACGTGGAGGCTCCTGGTGCGCGAGGGTCCCTGTGACGTGGAGGCTCCTGGTGCGCGAGGGTCACTGTGACGTGGAGGCTCCTGGTGCGCGAGGGTCCCTGTGACGTGGAGGCTTCTGGCGCGCGAGGGTCCCTGTGACGTGGACGCTCCTGGTGCGCGAGGGTCCCTGTGACGTGGAGGCTCCTGGTGCGTGAGGGTCCCTGTGAAGTGGAGGCTCCTGGTGCGTGAGGGTCACTGTGACGTGGAGGCTCTTGGTGTGCGAGGGTCCCTGTGAAGTAGAGGCTCCTGGGGCGCATGAGATAGAAATCCCGTGAGAGCTCTGCCTGAGGTAAAAGTGCTGGCTGACTCTCTCCTGGAAGCTCTTTGTCCTTGGCACTTCTGCAGTGAATGCCATGAGTTTCACCTTAAAGAGCTCTCGTCCACAGCCTTGGTTTTTCCGCCAGTTAATGGATGCATTGCTGCTTCCTTTCTTGTGCCTTTTGTAATTCTTTGTTATGTGGTCTGTCTTAACAGTTTCATTTTTGTGGCCTATTGTGATTCTCTCTCCAAATGCATAAATATGATATTTATATGTGACTATTTTGCAGGAAAATGTTAGGCCATTCTTTGAGTGTTTCTTAATCTGTCAGCTTTACTTAATACTGACTCTTGTACCTTATGCTGTAATAGCAGCCCATGAGAGCTGTTGTGTAGTTTAGAAAATGCAGATGGGTCCTAAGGCATTGCTCACAGATATTCCAAGTGTTGTCTGAGAGCCTGCGTCTGCCACATACATTCACACTGATATGCTGTAAGCTCTGTTAAATATTTTGCAGTAACTTTTCCAGCATGCTGATATTTAACTGGAATTCCTGAAGATGGCAGGAATCTACCTAAAAGGCCATTTATTTATGCTTGTTTTATATGACATCAAATGTATTTTTCTAATTCTTTTATTACTGAAGCCAATTATTTGTTAAAATGGAATTTGAAGTCTTTGAGTTAAAATTTACCCCTAAATATCTCCTAGCCTCATTTATTAAAAAATTTCACACTGATCATTTATTTGTTTTGTCTGACTTCAAAAATCTCACACTGATCATTTATTTGTTTTGTCTGACTGGAATCTTACTCATTTTCTTAAAGAAGGAGTCATACAGTGCTTTTGGGGCAAGTCTCACCAACCCTTGAACTCACTGGGGCCCCCGCCTCACTCGTCCTGGGCTGGCCACACGTTCGATGGCTCTGCCCTGCTCGGTGGTCTTGGCTCTTGGGGACTGATCCTGTGCACCGTGTCGTTTAACATACTTACTTTGAGTGATGGAGTTATTCATTTGGCTGAGGTCTTATACATCTTACTATCAGGAATAATGCACTGATCGTGGTTTGTTTGATGTCACTAGGGCCACAGGAGAATGGTGTGCTGCTCGGCGTGGAGCGAAGACCACCCTGTGTGCAATCTGTTCACCTGTGGGTTTGACCGGCAAGCCATTGGTTGGAACATCAACATCCCTGCATTGCTGCAAGAAAAATAAGGTCACCGGCAGTCCTTAGTGTCCCTGTTTGCCAGCACGGACCTTTGATGGGTGCAGGCTCTTTTGCATATTAATCAGCCATTTTTGTGAGAGTCTGACCCTGGGAAGGGTGCTTTGTATGTGTTCTTTTCACATAGTGCCCAGCTTGCATGAAGTGTACAGAGACACGTGTGGTCGTATTTTTTACTTTTGTCTTGTGTATGTGTATTGGGTCCTTTAGGCCATAGAGGCGAAGCTCACCGCCCATGTAGCACACGAAATGGTTGTGAGTTGTTGACGTTGGACAGGTGAACAGTAGGGCATTACATTTGTGTGAATTAAATGTGAACCTGTGCATTATGTGGCGGCGTTGGCAGTCCTGCGTCCCTTGGAGTAACTGTGCTTATCTGCCTGTGCTGGCTGGTGACCAGCAGGATCACTCCGGGATTTGTGTTCACCTCTGTGTGAGGTTCAGCACGTGCTGTTATGTAGTCCGCTTCCACTGTCATTTCTGTTACAGTTCTGCAAAGGTAACCTGGAGTTTAGAAGTTAAAAAGAAGCATGGGATGTTGGACTTGTGCCATTTGGAGTTTCTTTAGGAAAGAAAAGGGTTCTGCTTTTTTTGTAGAAAATCATTTCAATCTCTCAAGGTCTCATGCTAGCAAATTTTGAAATAGGATTCTTGTCACTGATTTCAAGTATTAAGCAAAATGAATGTAAAGCACTTTAGTTTATAGCTGTGGTTATAAACAGTTTTTAGATGTTTCAAATGACTTGTCCATTGAATGTGACTTGACCTTGATCAGAGACCCTGCTGCCTGCACACAGAGCCCAGTGAATTCTCCGCACCTCAGTCATGTGCTTCCGAATGGGCTCACTCCCATGGTGGTGTTTGAGAGCCAACAACACTACCTCAGAGACGGGTCTCTGGGAAACTTTGGGTCTCACTGGTGCCTGACTGGAGCACTTTGGTTTATAGCTGGAATACTGAGTTCAGTTCAAAAGGCAAGAGAGACAGTCACACCGACGTGTCCTGAAGGTATAGGCTCGCCACTTAGGCGCACATGCTGATGGCCGCAGCCACCAGGCCCTGTGATGGGACGCTTCAGCTCCGACAGGGGGACGCCTTTCAGTGCCAGTCCCGTTCCTGCTGAGGGAGCCTGGTGTTCTTGCCTTCTTGGGAATTATTGCTCACCTGGTATCTGTATGTTAGTGTTTCTTGTTGAGTTATAGTTTTGATAAAGAGGCTCTCAGTTCCTGCCTCTCGTATTTTCAGTCCTTTGAATACGTCCACCTGGAGGCTTACCACTTGGAGAGACACAGGAAGGTGATCTTTACAGTTGTCGTGTGACACCCCAGGTCTTTGTGTCTTGCCCCGTTTAACGGTGATGTGGGAGGGAACCCATCTGAGGACTGGTAGATGTAGGTGCAGTAGGACGTGGGACTTTCAGACCTGTCCTTCTGTGCAGCTCACCAAGGGTGAGAGGCACCTCCTTACTTGGGTCTTCAGGGGCTGGTCCTGCGAGCTTCAGATCTAAATCCTCCAGAATGATTCTGAAATGACTGACAGCCTGAGGCCGAAGAATAATCGACAGTGACCTCATTTGGATCTGATGTGGCTAAGGGACAAACAGCAAATATTTCAGTTATTTTGATGTTAAAGATAAAAAATGTGTTGTGTTTTTGTCTGACATTGTTTCTTGACTGCACTGTTCAGAGAGTCCACTGTCCAGAGTCCTCCTGGGCCCTCCGGTTGATGAGAATCTCAGGTTTTGACTCCTACTGTCCTGAGTGAACTTGCCTCATGTACAGCTGTGCTGTGTCTGGATGTTGCTGGGCCCTGCTTTTTCTCATGGCTGGAGGTCCGATTGCTAGAGCCTCCTGCAGTGCACATGCAAAGGCCTGAGCCCAGGGCGGCTTCCGGGGCCACTGCACAGTGCCGGCTTAGGTTCCTCGGAGTTTAATTTGAAAGTCTGGGTATCTTAGGATGTTGGTTAGGAACATTGAAAGATGGCTGCAGATAGCTAAATCAAACTTAGGAACCAGATTAAAACATTTTTGAAGCTTTTAAAAATCCATAGTCAGAGTGGCCATTGAGACCCAGGTATGCTGGTGACCTTCACTGCCACACCTGCTCACCTTCTCCAGCAAACTGGAGGTACCTCAGAAATGGCTCCTCCTGCACATCCTCGGGACGCAGCCCTGTCATGCCGAGGGAGAGCTCTCGGGAGTGGAGGCGCCGTGCTGTTTGCCGCTGTGTCATCTTCTAACGTGAACTCATCACTGCTACTGCAGTGTGTTAATCAGGAGTCACATACAAGATGGGGATGGTGTGTGTGTGTGCACACGCGCATGGGCATGTGCACATGTGTGTGGCTAAGTTAAGTCATGCTGTCAGCCACATGTGATGTCGTCTGAAACAGTATTTGGAAATGGGAACAGTTTTGTTCTTTATGCTGATGTGTCCAGAATTTCATTTAATAATAGATGGAAAATGTGTGGTTGCTATAAAGTGTGTATCAATACAGAATTTCATAAGAGCCGTGTTGTTGGGCAAAGCAACTCTCTTTTTCAACCACTGCTCATCAGTTTCTGTAGAGACAAAAATTCTGTACATATTTTGGAATCTGAAGAATCCTATGTAAATCATTTGTTACTTAAATCTGTGAAAAACATGTTTCTTTGGAGGAAAGTATGCATTTATAAGTGTTCTGTGGAATCAGTTTTTATTGTATCGATATAATTGTCTCTAAGTGTTCAGTGTCTTCATTGCAATATGAAATTCATTAAAATGTCCGTGTTCCATAATTACTATTATAAAAGCTTTGTGTTATTGGGAGTCTCTTATTTTATTATTTTTATCATTTTTCATGTTTTGTTTTGGTGAAACATTGGGAATGACTGTAGAAACATCACGATGACCCAGAAGTTGAACAAATATAATACTGGTCATTCGAAAAATTTTTGGACTTAAAAAAATCAGTTGTGTTTTCTATCCATCTCTTATGCTAACATTAAACAATACATAATTATGCTTCTTCATTCCCATCAGGACCTCAACAACTTCTATAAGGATTAACCGTTTAATATAATTTTTGGTAAAGTTCCTCAGTATAATAAAATGCTTGTACTGTTCTCATTGCAGTAACCTTGTTTGAAAGTTAAAAAAAAAATACAGTTACAGAAAGTAGGTGCCACTTTCTGTGGGGGAATGCAAACCAGATTGGCATGGGCTCCTGGTGCATGGCCGTGTCTCACCCAAGCGCTGAGACTGTGGCTGAGGCTGTGGTTGAGGCCATGACTAAAGCTGAGGCCAAGGCTGAGACCATGGCCGGTGCTGTGGCTGTGGCTGTGGCTTTGGCTGTGGTTGTGGCTGTGGCTGTTGCTGAGACTGAGGCTGGCGTTGGGGCTGGGGCTACGGTTGTGGCCTCGTCTGAGGCTGTGGCTGAGGCTGACACCAGGGCTGGGGCCGGGGCTGTGGCTGGGACCTTGGCGGTGGCTGAGGACGTGGCTGTGGCTGTGGCTGTGGCTATGGCCCGAACTGTGGCTGAGGCTGAGGTTGTTATGGTGTCAGCAGGTGGAGAGTCTGGGAGGGTTCTTGCTTGTGCAGACAGTGCCTCCTTCACACTGGCGAGACCACTGCTTAAGCTGTGTTGGCGCTGGGAGCATCTTCACCCAGAAAGGCAGACCATTTCTCCACTGGTTACTTAACTTTCTCAATCTTCCTCCTTAGATAGCCTGTGATTATTGTCTAAATTTTATAATGTTACATCTTCAGTGAATATAAAAGTTCATGCTCTATTAGTATCAAGAATTCAGAAGGAAATGCTTATACATTGCCGTGATTTCACCAAAACGCCAGGACACTGGTCTCCCTTACTAGCTATAGTTTTACCATCTGTTTTTCCTTAATAACTTAGAATTTAAAAAATTATGCTAAAATTTGGGAACACCTGAACTTATTATATGCAACATATGCAATTTATATTACAGTGGGAAGAAGCTGAAAATGAAATTAGCTAAAAGTCTTTTATGATTTTTTTATTGATTAAAAAAAAATTTTTTTTTTTTTTTTTTTGAGACGTGGCCTCACTGTGTTGCCTAGGCTAATTGCTTGCCTTGGCCTCCCAAAGTGCTAGAATTACAGGCTTGAGCCACCACGCCTGGCCAAAAGTCTTGTGTAATTTTAAATTAATTTTAGTAGAATATCTTTTATTAAGCAGCTTTTGGCCAAAATGAAAATGAACTAAGCAGGTCTTTGGAGCTGCAGGAGCTCTGTGTGGAAGACAACCAAGAATTTCCTGGGGTCTCTTGGTTTGTGCACTGAGTGGAGAATAGTGAGGAGCTACCTTGGGTATCTGGTCAAGGAGGCTTCTCTGAGGTGAGTCAAGGCACCAGGCAGTGGCAGGGAGAGTTTCCAGTGAGCAGAGTGCCATATGCAAAAGCTAGGTGAGCTTGGCACACTTCAGGTGCTGAGGTCACAGTGTGACCAGAGTGCAGGTGAAAGGTAGTGGCATGCATGGGGTAGCTGGGATGACACGCAGGCACTGTCTTGCTAGGAAGCTCTGGGGAAGAGCTTTCATCCTCTGCACCTGAGAGGGTGAAGATCAGAAGTGGAGAGACTGCCCAGTCATCCAGGTGGAGGATGTTAGCTGCTGGGCTATGTTGGTGGCAGTAGGGATGGAGAAAGAGGATGAATTGAGTTATATCTCGGGGTTAGAACAGGCAGTTCTTGCTGGAAAGAAGTGTTCTTCATTTGAAAGTTCAGAAAACATCTAGGAAAGGTATTGACTGTGCAGGCATTTCTTAATGTACTCAAGATGTTTCATGCACCAACAGCCTAAAATATATAAATATATGATCAGGATTTTCACCTTAAAAGGTTGATGATAGGTTAGGAAATGTCAGCTACAGCTTAGAGACATTATTATCTTAGCTAAGTTCATCTGTCACTTGTGCTCATGAGCATCTTGCCCCCACCACGCCACAGACTCTGCCTCCCTCTCACCTGGCACCATGTCTGCCTCTCACCGTGGATGCTATCGGAGTGGTCATGCCTTAGCACGTGACACCTTGTCTAGGCATGATTGATTGGGGGTAGGAGGGTCTCAGGCCTTCGGGCTTGACCTGGAACAAAAACACCAGCTCTCTTGGGCCTGTGGTTTGTGGATGACAGACAGCAGGACTTCTCAGCCTCCGTAACTGCATGAGCCAATCCCTATCACAAGTCTTTGTGTATCTGTATACATCCTGTTGGTTCTGTTTTTCTGGAGAACTGTAATACAGTAACCTATTTAATTAATTGTTCTAGTACTGTTTGTTATGCATATGAAATTAAATGATCAATTTGGATCCCAACCTCACACCAAACAAAAAATTCCAGCATTAGCTGTTAAAAGAAATTTTAAAGGAGAATCATCAAAATTAAATTTTTAAAATAACATTAGGTTTATTAAACAGTTCTTTAAAAATGCATTAAGCAGGCCAGGCAAGGTGACTCACTCCTGTGATCCCAGCACCTTGAGAGGCTGAGGTGGGCGGATTGCCTGAGGTCAGGAGTTTGAGATCAGCGTGGTCAATGGTGAAACCCCATCTCTACTAAAAGTACCAAAATTAGCCAGGTGTGATGGCACACACCTGTAGTCCCAGCCACTCATGAGGCTGAGGCAGGAGAATCACTTGAACCCAGGAGACGGAGGTTGCAGTGAGCCAAGAACAAGCCACTGCACTCCAGCCTGGGCGACAGAGCAAGACTCCATCTAAAAAAAATCCATTAGGCATACGAGAAAAGGTGGATGAATTCAAAAGTTAAAAGGTTCTGTTAATTCTAAGACACCTTTAGGGTGAAATGATAAACTGCAAGTGGTAGTTGCAACATATATATATCACAAAGGACTGCTATCCAGGATAGCAAACAAAATAAAATTTTATATGTCCATAGGATAATTGGAAATTGAACAGCAGACCTGAATAGGTATGTCACAAAAGAGAAAATAAGAGCCAATACCAAAATACAGAAATCAGGAATAGGAAAATTAAGGCCAAAATGAAATACCATTTTGCAGTCATTAGATTGAAGGGAAAATCTGTGGAGCGTATATAGACTACTAGAACTCTGCATCTTGGAAACAGTCTGGCTGTTGTGCATTCATCCGTGCCCAGCACACTAGGTGTGTGTTTAGAACATGGTTGATTACGCTGGAATGTGTAGAGCATTTGCATTAGAATTGTCTTGAGTGTTTGTTAAAATGGAGACTTCTGGGTCTCCAGAAGCTACTGACTCAGAATATCTGGGGAAGGGTGAACTGCCTTTTGTGATAAACATGCTCTCACACGGAATTCTACTGTCCAGTTTGAGAACTACTCTTCTAAAGTCCCCACATGTGCTAGGGGACTGTGCAGGGTAACAGCACCAAACTAGAAACAACCCAAACGTATCGATGGGGGTAGACAAACGGTTATATTTAACACAGAGAAATGGCACAGAGCGGTAAAATTGGAGAGCAGCATGCTGCACGCAACCCTTGATCTTAGGAACATACATGCTGCATGCAACTCTTGGTCTTAGGAACATAATGTGGAATGAAAGCATAGGCACTGAAGACCACGGACATATGAAACTTTTCATAAAGTATAAAAACAAGGAAAACCAAACCACGTCTGCCTGTGCATCTCTCTAATCTGTGTTCACATATTTTGGGGTCAAAGGGTGGGATTGGGAAGAGGAGAATTGGCAGTGTTTGGTTCTTAAGTCAGATGTGTTTTTTTTTTCTTTTTTCTTTTTTTTTTTTTTGGAGATAGTGTCTCACTCTGTCACCCAGGCTGGAGTGCATTGACCCAATTACAGCTCACTGAAGCCTCGATCTCCTGGGCTCAATCGATCCTCCCATATCAGCCCCCATATCAGCCTCCCTAGTAGCTAGGACTACAGATGTGTGCCACTATACTTGGCTAATTTTTGTATGTTTTTGTAGAGACAGGGTTTTGCTGTGTTGCCCAGGCTGGTCTTGAACTCCTGGGCTCAAGCAATCTGAGTATTCACACTTTATAATACTTTATAATTTGAAGGAATTTTTTAACACTATTTCTTCAATGTACCTAATATATAATTTAAAAAGTATTATAAGATATTCTAAAGAGAAAGCATGTGTTATTCCAAAGATGGATAAAGTGAATGCCGATAAGATGCAGGGATTTATACCAATATTTTTTGACAGCATCAGTTTTAAAGTCATCATTTGAAGGGCCATATTTTATTCGCTTCACATATTAGTACTTTTTCCATTTACAAACATGTAGTTTTATTATTCTATACTGTCTGATTTTCAGGCACTGTGCACATTTTATAGGAGGAAACTCAAAGCCAATTTTGTTCCAAGATAATGTTCTTCAGAAAATGGTCGCTAAGGAAGTTGTTGAAAGGCAGTGAGTTACACTGTGTCAAAACTGGTCTGCTTTCAAATACATTTTGGAAATCTCAGCTTTAAAGAAGGAAATGTAATAAGGATTTCATTTGCCAGGTTTGAGCATGAAACAATAAGAGCAGTTTTCTAATGTTGCTCATAAACTGGGACTGAAAATCATTTCAAATCCATGAGACAGTCCAAAAATGGTTATTGAGCAATGACCACATACTGGAATAAGAATTTTTATTCTTGGTCTGTGTTTTGGGAAAACAGCATTTCATTGCATAGGTGGATAAGTTCTAGAATAATGGCTAAACATGTAATCATTTTCTGTAATGCATATGTATTACAGAAGTTTTCTAGCTCCTGAAGTATTAAAGAGTTTTCTAGCTCCATAATATAAAAATGTTCTACTGATAAACTTTATTTTCCTTCTTTTTCAGTAATAAAATTAATTGTATATGTTCTCTAACCACTTCCTGTCAGAAGGAGCTAATTTTAGTTTTCCTGTCTTTAGAAACAGCTTTATTCTGGTTTAAGAGACACACCAGACATATTTAAGGTATAAAACGTGATTTCCTTTGACAGGCATTTATCATGAAATCATCCCCACAACCGAAATCATGCACAATCCCCCAAGGAAGTCACTTGGGCCCCTCCATGTTCCCCATACTGCCCCTCCTTACCCCCCACTCCAACCCCCCACTCCAACATTGGTCTACCTTCTGTCACTAGGGATTAATTTTCATTTTCTATAATTTTATATAAATGCAATTATATGGTATGTATGTTTTGGTTTCTTTCACTCAGAAACATTATTTTGAAAGATCAATTTTATTGTGTATACCAATATATTTCTTCTCATTGCTGAGTAGGATTTTGTATGGACATACCACATTTATCTGTTTATCTGCTGATGGACATTTAGATTGTTTCCAGTTTTTGGCTGTTTCAAATAAAGCTGATAATGCACATTTGTGCACAAGTCTCTGTGTTGACATATTTTCATTCTCCTGGGTGAATTTCTGTAAATGCTGATTTTTAACTCCGAGAACCTGCCATACCATTTTCCAATGTGGCTGTTCTGGAGACCTGTGGTTTCCATTCCAACATGTAAAAGAGCTTGGAAGTAGTCTCTCCCACCCTCACCATAAAAAGGTGAAAAACAGAAAACAGTGATTTTTCTTAGATCACAGCAGAGAGTTGTGGTTACAGGGCAAACTGCTGACCCCAAAACTGGAGAAACAGGCAGATACAGAGAATGATGGCTTCTGGAAGAGCAGCTGCTGGAGCCTGAAATGGCTAGGGGCCCCAAATGGGGTCATGGAGGCATTGATGGAGGCTGGAGCTGACTGTGGAGTGAAGGCTCCCAGATGTCTGGTCTGCTGGTTGCCTCAATTTCATGGATTCTACTTCCAGGAGCACCACCAAGTTCCCATGGTGAAGATGGGAGAAAGATCCCCTCCAGTATGGTGGTGGTGGTGGGGTGGGGGCGGGAAGGTGACTGTGAAGCCAGCCAGAGCTTTCTCACTACAGACCCCACTCTGCAAGGGCAAGGCCTTCACCAGCATGACTGAGTTGGGAGAAATCACTCAGCTCTAGCCTCTCAGCCTTCCTGTCTCAGGGGGCAATACCTTGAGAATCACTTGTGGAGGTTACAGCCACAGTGTGCAGGCCCCCTGAAAACATGAGACCAAATCATGGCATTACAGTCCGATCCCTTCCTCTCCCCTTTCCTCCTCTTCTCTTTCCTCCCTATCCTTCTTCCACCTGGCCTCACAACCACAGAGCTCCTGAATAAGGACAGCCAAGGGGCCAGAGCTCCGTCTCAACTTAAGAAGGAATTTCAAGGGAAATCCAAGACAACAGGGGAGACAAAAGCAAAGACACCAGAGTATATTGAAGCCTTTGATTGCTGCAGCTGCAGCAGACAACAAGCCCAGCATCCCTCCTAGACAGAGGCTAAAACCTCACACCAAAAGCCTGCTTACCTTAGTGCCTTCTGCTTAATACGCCGCGTTTAGCTTTCAGTTGAAGATGAGAAGGTGCACCAAAAGTCAAAACACGATCTGAAGAGACAAAGCATCAGACCAGACTCAGAGACTTTGGAATTGGCAGACACGAATTTAAAAATAACTATGATGAGTATGCTAAGGACTCAAGTGGAAAAAGTGAACAACGGGCAAGAACAGTTGGGTAATGTAGGTAGACAAATGGAAATTCTAAGAATAAAAGAAAGAAATAACACCGTAACAGAAGTGGAGAATGCCTTTGATTGGCTTTTAGCAGACTACACATGGCTGAGAAAAGCATCAGTGAACTTCAATAGAAACCACTTGAAAAGCAAAGTAAAAAAAAGAATGAAAAAGGCAGAATGGTATCAAAGATTTGTGGCAAAATTACAAAAGATGTAATATGCATGTTTGGGAATACCAGGAGGAGAAAGAAAGGATGAGGAGAAAGATGTAAAGTAATTTGGAAAGTTTGAAAACTTTGCAAAATTAATAGGAAACACAAGACTACAAATCAAGGAAGCTTAAGGAAGAAATACCAAGTGGATAAATACCAAGAGACTTGGTCAACACTTAGGCATGTTATATTCAAACTGCAGAAAACCAAAGATAAAAAGAGAATCTTGAAAGGAGTTAGGGAAAAAACACTTTTATCTGTGGAGGAACGATATTAATAATGACATCAGACATCAGGAACCATGCAACTAAGAAGAGAATAGAGTGAAATGTTAAAAGTCTGAAAGAAAAGACTATCAGTAAAGAATTTTGTGTCTAGAGAATTATCCTGCAAAAGTGAGAGAGAAATAGTTTCCAGGACAAAAACAGAGGAAACGTGCATTTATCTGTATCCTGCAGTTTTAAAAAATTTTACCAGTTAATTATAATCACTTTTAGAATAGGTTCTGTCGGATTTTCTACCTTGTGATAATAGCAGTTGGTTTATTTTTTTACTTTGATGTATTGTGATGGTGAGAACCCTTAATACAATGTGGGACCAAAGTGGGGAAGGTGAACTCCATCTTGTTCCTGATCTGAAAAAGAAGGCACTCGGTATTTCACCATTAATTAGGATATTAGCTTATGTTTTCAACAGATGTTCTTCATCAAGTTGGAGGAGTTCCATTTATTGGTTGCTGAAGAATTACCAGAAATGCATGCAGGATTTTTTTTTTCAATTTTTTTGGTGCTTATTGAGATAGCCATATTTTGTTAATATGATGATTTATATTAATGGATTTATGAATGTTAAACCAACCTTGCGTTTTTGAAGATAAGCTCAGTTTTGTCATCCTGTACTATTCTTTTTTATATTTCTACATTTGATTTACAATTATTTTGCTAAGGACTTTTATATATGTTAATAAGAGACTAGGCTGCAGTTTTCTTCTGAAATGTCTGTCTGATTTTAGTATCAGTGTAATGCAGGCCTCATAGAATTGGAAAGATTTCCCTATTCTTCAATTTTCTGAAAAAGTTGATGTGGAATTGGTATTATTTTTGCCTCAGATGTTTGGTAGAGTTCATGAGCGAAGCAATGTGGATATGGAATTTTCTTTGTGAAAAGGTTTTAAACGGTAAGTTAAATATATTTGATATGAGGATAATTCAAGTTATCGGTTTCTACTTGAGTTAAACATTGATAGCTTATATTTTTCAAGGAATTCCTTCATTTCATCTAAGCTATTGAATTTATTGTCATAAAGTTGTTCACATTATTCACTTCTCATGTTTTAGTATCTGTGGAATCTGTAATAATGTCACCTCTCTCATTCCTGATATTGGTAACTATGTCTTCCTTTCCTGTCTTTTCTGATTAATATGGCTGAAGGTCTATCAATTTTATTGATACTTTTAATGAACAAGATTTTGGTTCATTGATTTTTCTATTTCATTTGGTATTTTATTGTTTTCTGCTCTGATTTTTATTATTTCCTTTCTTCTCATTACTTTTGAGTTTACTTTGTTCTTTTTTCACTTAAGGTGGGAAGCTGTGGTCTTTGATTTAAATAGAAGTGAGAAAATTATATTTCCATAGTATCTAACTGTGTAGATGAGAACTTTTAAAATAGGTGACACATTGTGGTTTTTATTTTTGGTGGTTGTTATTGCTGCTATTGTTTTTAAGTGAAAACATTTTATTAGGAAAAGTAAAGTCACAAAAACATAAAAGTTGTCTTTACCAGAATGAAACCACATTTCATAGCCCTTTAGGAAACATTGCACAGTAGTGTTTAATTGCAGTTACTTTCTTTTTTTCTCAAGAATGGAATGTATATTTTTCAGATATAAAATTGAACTTAGATTTAGAACATCATAATCTGGAGTGGTTGAAATCTGTCTCTGTTTGGAAAATGCACAGGATGATTATGCTAATTCAGCGCCTTCAGATATATCCGTGAGTGCTCAGAGACTGCTCCTGTCAGGCTTCCCTTTTCTAGACCATCTGAGAAAAGAGAACGGGGCTGGGTGGTGCAGGGCTTGATACCTTTCCACGAGGCCAGGGTGTCCTGATGGCAAGGTTCTGAACAAACCTCTCCTCCCAGCCACAACAGATTTTCTTCTGTTTCCTGCCTTTCTGCTGCTGTGTCTATCCCAGATTACATGCTGCCCTCAGCAATGGAATCGTTTAACGATGCTTCCACCTTCTGGCTTTACACTTCTCTCCTTGTAAATGAGTTTGTTTATGAAAGGTGTTATTTTCTAACCCACAGATAAAATTGTCTTGAGGGATTGATGAATGATTTTCCTAGCCCAAACTAAAATAGACTGAAGCAGCATTGTGCTTCCATTTCTTTCTTTCTTTTCATTTTTGGCTGAAGTCTTGGGCTTGCGTTGTTAGTTTTAGCTTCAGTCCATGGCTTTGCAGCATCTTTTGAAGTCACGTGTGGACTTGAGTACACTCTGAACAAGGGAGGACCACATTGTCACCCTTCCTTGGTTAGGCCCCTCCAGCAGTTCCTGAAGACCTCTCCAGTTCTTGCATGGCTACTTCAGAAAAGGGTGAAATGCCAACATGGTGACACAGCAGGCCTGCAGTAGAGACTGCCCAGGAGTCACCTGCAGTAGAGACTGCTCGGGAGTCGCCTGTGGTTAGAGACTGCCCCGGGGAGTCGCCTGCGGTTAGAGACTGTCTAGGAATCATCAGTATCCACTGCGAGGAACTCACTCAGTGTTTGAACTATTTGGGAAGCAGTATGTATTTCCTGGTAATTTTCTAGTTGGTGGTTATGTTCTGTATTTCAAAGATTTCCAGATATGCCAGGAAAGAGGAATCCCACAATATTCCATCCTAGTAATGACTGCCTGTGGGATGAAGAATCCATTTAAAATGCTGTATCTTCCAGCAACTCTGTAAATGACTGGATGTCCTGGAGAGTGGGTTCAACGCTGTCAGAAAACAGTATGAGGTACCTGTTGGACCCGGGCGGCTCTCCTGAGTGAGGAGCTGCTGGGACCCAGGCATCTCTCCTCAGCCAAGTGGCTAGCGGCGTGATCATCCCTGCAGATTTTGTAAGGAAAGAGGCTTGTCAACCCCAAAGACCACTCCCAAGAATACCTTCAGACAGTCTGTTTTTTAAAACTAATATTTAAATATTATCAACATTTATGAAGCAAAAAATTTAAGATTCAAAATTTTCACTTTTCTTGTAAATATTAGCATACCAGACAAAACTGGGCCAGCATCTCCCCATTGCCACCAGTGGAGCTGAGGAGGGGCTGCCCTGTCTAGATGCCTGTCAGGACCCGGTCAGCACCGTAACCACCGGGTTCCTGCAGAAATTTGAATTTGCATCCTATGAAACGCATGCTGGCCACTTTCTGAATTTTCTCTCCGAGCCAACTTCTATGCAGAGCTCCAGATTCTGCCACCTGGATGTCATGATATCAACATTTATTTTTCCACAGCATTTTATTATGAAAATTTTCATTATTTCACATCATTATCACTCCAAATCCACAGTTTACATTAGGGTTCACTCTTGGTTTTGGACATTCTATGGGTTTGGGCAAATGTATAATGCCATGGATCCATCATTTTAGGATCATGCACAGTAGTGCCACTGCTCCAGAAAACCTGTGCTCCACTGATTAAGCCCTCCCTCATCTCAGCCTTGGCAAGCACTGGTTTTTAAGTTCTGGGGTACATGTGTAGAACATGCAGGTTTGTTACATAGGCATACACATGCCATGGTGGTTTGCTGCACTGCATCCATCACCCCATCATCTACATGAGGTATTTCTCCTAATGCTATCCCTCCCCTAACCCCCCACCTCCTTGCTATCCCTATCCTAGCCCCCTACCCCCAACAGGACCCAGCGTGTGATGTTCCCCTTTCTGTGTCCATGTGTTCTCATTGTTCAACTTCCACTTATGAGTGAGAACATGCAGTGTTTGGTTTTCTGTTCTTGTGTCGGTTTGCCGAGAATGGTTTCCAGCTTCATCCATGTCTCTGCAAAGTACCTGAACTCATCTTTTTTTTTTTTTATGGCTGCATAGTATTCCATGATGTATATGTGCCACGTTTTCTTTATCCAGTCTATCCCTGACTTTTAAAAAACTTACCTTCACTCATAGTTTTGCCTTCTCCAGAATGTTCTGTAGTTGGAATCCTACAGCATGTAGCCTTTTCAGATTGGCATCTTTCACTTAGCAATATGCATTTCAGGTTCTTCCATGTCTTTTCATGAGTTGATAACTCATTTCTTTTTACTGCTGAATCATGTTCCACTGCCTGGATATCCCACAGTTTATTTGTCCATTTGCCCACTGAAGGACGTTGGTTACTTCCAAGTTTTGGCAGTTATGAATAAAAATGTTACAAACATCTGTGTACAAATTTTTGTGTAGACAAATTTTCAACTTCTTTGGGTAAATACCACGAACTGCAGTTTTTGGATCATACCGTAAGAGTATGTTTAGTTTTGTAAGAAATTGCCAAACTACATGATAATGGTTTGGCTATGTCCCCACCTGTATGTCATCTTGAATTGTAACTCCCACAATTCCCATGTGTTGTGGGAGGAACCCGGTGGTAGGTGATTGAATTATGGGGGTGGGTCTTTCCTGCACTGTTCTTATGATAGTGAATGAGTTTCAAGAGATCTCATGGTTTTAAAAAGAGGAAATCCCCCTGCACAAACTCTCTCTTTGCCCACCGCCATCCATGTAAGATGTGACTTGCTCCTTCTTGCCTTTCACCATGATTGTGAGGTCTCCCCAGCTGTGTGGAACTGTAAGTCCATTAAACCTCTTTTTCTTCCCAGTCTTGAATATGTCTTTATCAACAGTGTGCAAATGGACTAATACACTACTTTTCAAAGTAGCAGCAACCTTTTCCTCTCCCACCATCAGTGAATGAAGGATCCTGTTGCACCATATCCCTGCCAGCATTTGGTATTGTCAGTATTTTGGATTTTGGCCATTGCAATAGGTGTGGTAGTATCTCATTATCTCATTTTTTTTTTTTAAGTTGTGATTCTTTAGTGACATGTGATGATGAGTATCTTTTCATGTGCTTACTTGCCATCTGTATATCTTATCTGGTGAAGTGTCTATTGAGACCTTTTGCCCATTTTTAAATTGGATTTTTTTTTTATTATTGAGTTTTAAGAGTTCTTTGTGTATTTTGGATAACAGTCCTTTATCAAATGTGACGTCTGCAAGTACTGTCTCCTAGTCTGTGGCTGGGTCCAGGATCTGTAGCAGTATCCTCTGTTTTATTCCTAATTTTGGTGATTTGTACCTTCTCTTTATCTTTTTCAGCCTAGTCAGAGGTCTATCAGTTTTATTGGTTTTCTTTTGGGGCTGTGGGGGTGAAGACCTAACTTTTTGTCTCATTGATTTTTTTTCTCTTGTTTTCCTTTTAATTAATTTCTATTTTAATATTTATTATTTCCCCTTTCTACTTGCTTTGGATTTACTTTGCCTTTTCTAATTTCTTGAGGTAAGAACCTAAATGATTGATTTGAGATCTTTATTTTTTTCTAATGTAAATTTTATGTGTTATAAATTTCCCTGTTGGAATTGCTTTAGTGATATCCCACACACTTTGGTGTGTTTAATTTTTATTCAGTTCTATGCATTTCATATTTCTTTTAAAACTTTCCATTTGACCTATAGGTTATTTAGAAGTACGTTATTA
This sequence comes from Saimiri boliviensis, assembly GCF_048565385.1. Taxonomy (NCBI): domain Eukaryota; kingdom Metazoa; phylum Chordata; class Mammalia; order Primates; family Cebidae; genus Saimiri; species Saimiri boliviensis. The sequence goes on along the minus strand of NC_133456.1, from coordinate 118,872,226 downwards.
ATTTCAAGTGCTTGGATGTTTTCCCATTCTTTCTGCTGTTGATTCTAATTCTGCTATTCAGTTGTTCCATTGTGGTCAGAGAATATACTGCATGATTTCAGTTATTTAACATTTAAATAATTGTGGTCAGAGAACATACTGCATGATTTCAATTATTTAACATTTCCCAAGGTTTGCTTTTATGCCCAGGATATATGTTCTACTTTGTTACAAGTTCTGTGAGTGCATACAAAGAATCTATATTCTGCTGTTACTGGATAGAGTATTCTGTAAAATTCAATAGATCTCACTGGTCAGTGCTGCTTACTTCTTTTACATATTTGATGAATTTCTGGTAGTTCTGTATCAGTCATGAGCGATGCATGTGGGGGCACAGGACACTCAGTCATGGGTGGTGCATGCGGGGGACACAGGACAGTCACGGGCAGTGCACACGGGGGGCACAGGACACTCAGTCTTGGGCGGTGCACGTGGGAACACAGGACGCTCAGTCATGGGCGGTGCACGTGGAGGCACAGGACAGTTACGGGTGGTGCATGTGGGAGCACAGGGCAGTCACAGGCGGTGCATGTGGGGGCACAGGACGCTCAGTCATGGGCAGTGCATGTGGGGGCACAGGACAGTCATGGGTGGTGCATGTGGGGGCACAGGACGCTCAGTCATGGGTGGTACACGTGGGGGCACAGGACACTCAGTCACGGGCGGTGCACACGGGAACACAGGATACTGTCATGGGCGGTACATGCGGGGATACAGGACACTCAATCACAGGCAGTGCACACGGGGGACACAGGATGCTCAGTCATGGATGGCTTTGTCCTCAGGCTCCTTTCCCAGGGCCACTTCCCTCCTGATCCATCCTCAGACAGGCAGCACCCTCCTGACTTCCCAACATCACACACAAACATGCACACACGTGAGGACACACACATGCACATGCACGCACACATCACACAAATGCACATATGTACAAAGGCACCACACACACACCCATCTGAGCATGCACATGTCAGCAAAGACATCACATACCACATTCATATATGCATATGTGTGACTGCACACAGAGGAGCCCACATACCACATACACAAATGCACTTGTGACTGCACACAGAGGCATCCACACACCACACAGTGCACAGATGAGCCCACATACCATATACAAATGGACGTGTGAGCAAGTGTCCGCACACCACACACATACACACATGTAACTGTGCACAAATGAGCCCACACACCACACACACAAATGCACGTGTTAGCGTGCACAGAGGAGCCTACACACCACATACATACATGCACATGTGTGACGCCACACATATATGCATGTGTTAGCACATGCATGTGCACACACAAAGGACAGAGGCTCCCTTGGTCCTGCTTCCTGCTCAGGCTGCGAAGCCCCCTCACCCCTACTTTGATGTTATGCACCGAAGTAGTCAATCCAGTATTTTAACTTTCTATTTGTTGATTTTCTATCTATCAGTAGCTTCATATTCATATCAGGACAGTGTCCTGAGCAGTACAGGAAAATCTGTATACAGGAAATTATAGAAATTATAGAATTTTCTGAGAAATAGGAAAATGTATATATTGGCATAAGTGGCTGCGTTAGTCTTCTGGGGCTGCTGTCACAAATGAACACAGGTTGGTTATTTCACAGTCTGCGGGTTAGGAGTCCGACGTGGCGTCCACTCAGCGAGAGCTGGGCTCCTTCCAACAGCTTTGGGGAGATGCCATTCCCTACCTTCCAGCTTCTGGGACCCCCCTGTGGGTCCCTCCCCATCCTTAAGGCCACAGATGGCCCTGCCTGCCCTGTCCCTCCCTTATCCAGTGTCCCTTGGCCTCTCTCTTCTGCCAGCTTCCATGTAAGGGCCCTTGAGATTACATGGGTTGCACCCAGATGACCCAGGACACCCTCCCTATTTCTAGGTTTCCAGGTCGGCCAAGTAGCTGCCTCCTCTCTCTGAAGCTTTAATCCCTCACCATGGAGCATCACACAGTCACAGGGCCTGGGATGGGGATGAGGATTCTGCCTCCCACAGCTGGTATAAATCTTGGATTACTCTGAAATAATCTCCTTTTCATGACCACCATATGAATTAAATTAATCATACGATGTTTGAAAAGATCACTGTAGTTTTAAATTCTTTTGTGTGCTTATAACACGTTAACATCTGCCAGGTTTTGTAATATTCTTTTATCTTCAACCATTCTCTAAAATGCATTTTTCAGACTGTATTAGCTCTCTTTTTCTCTCCAAACCAGACAACAGCCGTTCTCTGGGTCTCAATTTCCATGTCTCTAAAATGAGATTTTTAGACTACCTGCCAATTTGTCCTTAACATCGAGAGATAAAATATGGTCTCTGTTGCAAAGAAATTTGTGATATTTAAGGGGAGATAAGAGATCTCTCCGCATGTTGAGAACTTTTGCAAGGTTCCTTATATTTTCTATTTGACTCTCTCTTTATGGAAATATCAATGTCTAAGGACACGTGGTTCACATCCAAGAATTCACCTACAAATGTTACAGGACCTACCCTTTCTAGGAAGGCCTGAGCTGTCACTGGAGTGCGTGTCAGTGTGGGTCAGGGAGTGTGGGGAACGGTGGGGCTGCCACCCTGCTGTGTTCATACATTGCTGCAGCGGCTGCCTGGTTATCTGGTTGGTTGGGAGTTTCGCTGTGTTCATACATTGCTGTGCAGCTGCGTGGTTATCTGGTTGATTGGAAGTTCTGCTGTGTTCATACAGGCTGTCTCTGTGGCTGTGTCCTCAGGCCCCGTGTCTCCAGGGCAGGCTGGCTTTGTGGCTGTGCCCCCCCCCCCCCCAAGTCCCACATCCTGGGGCAGGCTGGGCTCTGTGGCTGTGCTCCCCAGGCCCCCGTCCTCAGGGCAGGCTGGCTCTGTGGATGTGTCTCCAGGGCCCCCTGTCCTGGAGCAAGCTAGTTTCTGGCTGTGTCCCCGGGGCCTGCAGGCACTGCACAGTGCTATCATTGGCCTGTCAGGGGCATAGTGCTGTTTGCTTTGGAATAAGCCTATCAACAGCCTCTCTTAAAACTGCCTGGAGCTGCCCAGGCTTTGGATGCCCCGATGGAAGGAGCCGCAGGGCTGCCTGTGCCTCCTTCATGAACCTTTTCCACACGGTTCGGAAGCACAGAGCGGACTTACTGGAACAGTGGCCAGGGGTTCGTTTCTGAGCCTGAGAAGCATGTTTACTGCTGCATCTGATTTCCTTCAATAAACACGAGATCGCGTGATGGTGAGACATATTTCCGAGGCAGGACTGGCGCGTTGCAGGTATTTCTGAGGAAGGATGGGCGCGTTGCAGGTATTTCCAGGAAGGACGGGCGCGTTGCAGGTATTTCCAGGAGGGACGGGCGCGTTGCAGGTATTTCCAGGAAGGACGGGCACGTTACAGGTATTTCTGAGGCAGGACGGGCGCGTTGCAGGTATTTCCGAGGCAGGACGGGCGCGTTGCAGGTATTTCTGAGGCAGGACAGGTGCATCGCGGGCGTCTCTGAGGCAGGAGCGACTGTTAAGGGTATTTCTCAGGCCGGAGCGGTGCGTTGCGGGCATCTCTGAGGAAGGACCATTTTCGGCTCATCCAGGGTGGATGGCAGAGGAGCAGCTGTCACGCCAAGGCACTGAGGAGATGCTCTGGGTACGGCAGAACTTGGCCTTGGACTGAACTGGGGAGAGAAAGAATCAATGATGACTCCAAAATTTTGAGAGTGTCTGACTGAAGAAGAAGAAGGAATTGAAAAGTAAAAAAGGAAAAAACAAAGATGATTTCAGTTTTCCAAATTGCAGATTTCAAGTCTGTGTGGGGTGGGGCGACGTTTCTTCCCAGTCATGGAAAGCTGGGGCACCTGGGCTGGCACGGTGTGGGCCATGCCCAGCAGGACAGAGGACAGCAGCTCAATGCCGGTGACCTGTACAGCGAAAGGTTTCCTTCCCTTCATGTCTCTCAACGGGGAGAGGGGCCCACGCACACCTTCCTCACCGCTTCGCCAGGGAAGGAGGGTTTGGAAGCTGCTTTGACCATCGTTAAAACAGCATTTCAATCACAATACGTCAAAAATGTAGTAACATGAAGACTGAGAAACTCCAGCGATGTTTCAAAACAATGCAGTTAAAAAAAAAAAAAAGTTGGATCCATTAACTAAAATAAACCTGGGGGAAACAACTCATTTCTATGCTAGCGAGCAGATGTACAAGACTGTTTCTGTTTAGGGTGAAAATGCAGGTTGCATCCCGCAGGAAGCCAGCGTGGGGCATGCTGCTCTTCTCCTAGGGTAGAGAGGCAGCCGCTGACCCCAGCAGGCCTTTAAACCTCCCCTGCAAACCCGAGATTATCATCTCAGGCAGCGCAGCCCCCAAGGTCTCACTGCATTATCCCAAAGCAGGTGAGTTTCTAAACATCCAGCTGACACCACAAGGCTCTGCACATTCAGAGGCCGCCAGCCAGGCCAGCGCACCACACCTTTTCCTGAGCTGCACGGCAGCCTGGCTGTGGAGGTGGGAGTTCAGCTTTCTTCCCCCACGGGCAAGGACATGGCTTCAGGATGGCTTCAGGAACCCGCTGGAGGAGTCACGGGGCCTCCGTGGCCTCTTGCACTGGCTCTGGCCTCGGCACTGGGGCATCTCCATTTTCCCGAGGGCAGTCGGAGGCCGAATTTCTCCCACAGGAGCACACGCAGGAGAGAGAGCTCAGACGTTCTCAGGGCCAGGGTCCATGTATGCCCTCCTGTGAGAGGGAGGCCGTGAGAATCCAGGGGACAGTGTCAAAGTGCTGCTTTCCAACATGTAGCCTGCACCCGTATGCTTTATGTAGATGAGGGATGATGCGGGGACTGGAAAGGGCACAACTCAGAGTCAGCTCTGCAGCTTTCCAAGGTGTGAACTCCCGGGAGCCAGCACAGACCCCACCCGACCTGCTTTCCAAGGTGTGAACTCCCGGGAGCCAGCACAGACCCCACCTGACCCTCTTTCCAAGGTGTGAATGCCTGGGGAGCCAGTACAGATCCCACCCGACCCCACTGGGCCCAGTGTCCCTGAAAAACGCCGTTTCCACTGAGCTAGGAAGGCTGAGAACAGTTTCCAAAGAGACTTGTGATTCGGGTCTTCATTTGTTTCCTAAATGAAATAGAGTGAAATGTTTATTGTGTGTTTTTTTTTTTTTGAGATTTTAACAGGCCCCCAAATCATAGTAGTTTAAAGAAGGTGAGAGTATTTTCCTCCCCAATCTGAAACTATCTGTTTCAAGCAGTTAGGATTAGTTCGGGGCTGAAACCCTTGCTATTCAGAGTGCTATCTGCATTTCAGCTGCAGATAATCTCAGTTGCAAGCCCAAGTCTCTGGTCAGAACCTGCATTTTGACAATATCTGCAGGTGAGTTGTAGACATAATAAGCTTTGAAATAAAGTGGGGGTTTTCTTCTCTTGCATATTTATATCTGAAAATGATCTACTAAGGCTCATTGTGTGCCCCATGAAGTCAACAAGCCAGAATTTTTTTTTTCATCTTCCAGCTTCATTCTGTGTGTCTACTCACACTCATCTCATGCTGCAGGGTGGCTGCATGTGCTCTGTACATCACACCTGTATTCCAGGTAGGGACAGTTCCTGGAGGGTGGAGGGTGCTCAGCACCATGCCACCATCCTGCTGGCTGACACATTGGCACATGGCCATGTCAGCTGTGAGGGCGATGCGTACACACATTTTGGTGTCTTACCTTTCATCCTCCCATTCCTGACCTTTTTTTTTTTTTTTGCCTGGGAGCAGGTGCCTAATAAATCACTCAAATCTTTGACTCAGAGACTATTTCTGGGAGAACCCAAGCCCAGACAGACAGTGAAATCAACACTACCACCAACTTAGTTGCCAGCTGGGAATAGAGCAGGCTGCTCTCCCAAGACACTTTTCAGCGCCTGAAGTCTCCTTTCCAGAAGGTCCTGTATCTTTGGGCACTTGCTTCCAGAGCAGTTGCATCTGGCAGGATAGCTGATGAGCGATAAGGCCTGCTTTAAAGATGAGGCCCTTGACATTCCACAGTGTGGGAGTTATTGGGGTCCAGCCAGTATGTTCTGGGAGCTGCCTGTTTAAAAATTAATTTGTTATTTTAATTGGTTGGCTTGTTTAAAAAAAAATTAAATAACAAGAAATAAGGAAAAACATGCAATGCTTTTGAGGTAGAACAGAAAATCCAGTGAGCCTTCTCTGTGTCTCTGGCAGAAGAAACTGTGAAGATTTGCACCTATAAAACGCCTCCTCAACTTTGGCAGCACCATGATTGTTCGTGGTTCCTATAATTAGAAAATACCAGAGCCTTAGTTCTATGCAAATGTTTCAGACACAATTAGACCAATGTCTCACAGGCCAATTTTGAAGCCTGGCATTGTGTTGGCTGCAGTGAATTCTGGGGGCAGGGGTGGCTGGCAAGGAAAGGAGTTGGGAGTCTTGCTTTGTTTTCTCTGGAGGAGTTTTGGATTCTGTGGGGTAATATGTGCTGGCAGGTACAACAGGGTAGCATTTCTCACGGCAGCTCAGACCCTGAGCAGATGGTAGTGGGGAACTAGAAACACACATGACAGAAAAGACATACTTTCTTAAGGGCACATGGACCGTGACATGTGGCTTTCGTGACCAATGATGGGGCCACACGGGGAAGTTCCATGTGGGCAAACCAGTCTCACCATGGAGACATCTGTGTTGTATGGTAGCTAATGGCACCGGATAAAAGGAAGAGCCTCGTACTAGAGAAACCATCCATCTCCCCACATTCTCAGGTTTCTGGAGAGCAGCTGAAAGCCATCTGGATGGAGGTTAAGAGCTCAAACCGTGTCGCTTTGATATATCGGGCAGGTTGCCTCAGCTCTCTAACACTGTTTCCTCATGTATTGTGTGGGTCCAAAAATACCCATTCCCTAAAGTTGTGAGGATTAAAAACAGTAATGAAAAGTGAGTATCAAGTGCCTAGTACATAGTCAAGTAGCTGATATTTTTAGTGGAAGGTAAGTAGCAAGAATGTAGGGAACCAGCCCCGCACCCCACCCATGGGATCTTGAGTTTGGTGGCGACAAAGGAATGAGAAAGAGACCCATTAAGAGAGCAAAGAGTGTGACTGGGGGCCATCATTTATTACGCTGGAGGCAGTGAAGGCCCTGAGCTTAGGTTCACCACAGTATGTGTTGCTTCCAATCACTTTGATCTATAGGGTAGAGGTGGAGTGATGGTGGGGAGAGGGTGATGGGATGGTGGGATCAGTCAGAGAGCCAGAACTGAATCAGGGAGCCGGAACTGGTGTGTCGTTCTAAAGCTTGGTAACAGTGGTGGTTTGGGAGTTTCACAAACCAAGAACATGTGGTTATCTTTATTTAGCCTATTATCTGTGTGCACCTGGTGGAATGTGGGCCTTACAAGGAGCCTACAAGTCTGGTTGTCTTAGTGCTATGAAGGGGTTTTACGTCCTTGAGCACAATGTTTATGGTAACAGAGGCTAGCTCACCCTGCAATGGAACATGAGGCATGGAGAAGTTTGCCTCCCCAGAGGCCTCCCGCAGTTTGCCATGGTTTGTTATTCCTGGTTTATATGTTACTCATAACCAATTTATGTAGGCACTTTGTAAGTCCTTTCTCCTTTGCTGCTTCTCTCAGCACAAGAAAGCATGGAATTTATTTTCATTCACTCTGACTACCTGCCATAAACCATCTACACACAGAGCACTGTGTTGGGTGCCATGAATGACACACTAACAGGTGCATGAAAAACTTAGAAGACAAATGAGACAGAGCTGGGTTATAGAAGGCTTAAAAAGTTTACGTAATTACTTTTAATGGACTCATTGTAATTGTATGTGTTTATGGGATACGATTTGTTCTTTCCATACATATCTGCGTTGTGTAATGATCCAGTCAGGGTAGTGTGTGTGCCCATTGCCTCAAGCATGGATCATTATGTGTACCATCATGTATGTGCTATCATGCCTGCATCACCATGCATGTATCACCATGCATGTATCATGATCACCTCATGTGCATGTCTCTCATGCATCATCATGTATGTATCATAATGTAGCACACATGTACCACCATGTGGCATGCATGTATCATGTATCACCTCATGCAAGTATCATGCATTTATCAGCATCATTCATCATGCAGGTATCACCATGTATCATGCATGTATCGTCATCCATCACTCACGCGTGTATCATTTCTTTGTGGTGAGAACACTTGGAAGCTTCTCTTCTCCCTGTCTTGGCATAGACACTATTTTATTATTAACCAAAGTCAGCCTACTGTGCAATAGAACAATCTCTCCCATCCCCTGTCCCTGTCCTCCCCTCCCAAGCTTCCATAACCACTGTTTACTCTCTGCTCCTGGGAGATCAACTTAAAAGATTTTTTTGTTTTTTTTTTTAGATAGAACTTAACAAGCGAGATCACCCAGTATTTGTCTTTCTATACCTGGCTTATTTCAGTTAATATGATGTCCTCCAAGTTCATCCATATTGTCACAAATGCCAGAATTTCATTCTTTATGGGAGACTAGTATTGCACTGTGTATCTACACCACATTTTCTTCATTCATTCATCCGTTGTTGGGCACCAAGAGCGAGTCCATTCCTTGGCGATCGTGAACCACGCCATGAGAAGTTGGGATGTTGATGTCCCTGCAGTCCACGGATTTCCTGTCCTCTGGGTCAGTGCCCAGCAGTAGGTTGCTGAATCCCATGGTAGTTCTATTTGTGGTTTTTTGAGGAACCTCTCTGCTGTTTTTCTGAGTGGCTGTACAGAACTGTAGAATTTTAGGACTGTGAGAGATAAGCCCTCCAGGACACGTGCCATTTACAGAAGGGGAAACTGGAACCCAGGAAGGTCAGGTGCCTTGATCAAGGCAGGCACAGTGAGAAAGAGGCAGCATAGGGCCGCACTGTGGCCTCTCCAGCCTTTTTTGTGAAGACTGGATGCTAAAGTCATATAGGAGGCACTCTGCATTATGTAGTAGGTGCTGTGTGCCATACATTAAGATTCGGTTGTAAATAGCAGGCACTGCAAACAGGCACTGTGTATTGTATATCAGTATGATGCACTGGATCCTGTCATCTGAGAGCTGGGACCTGGCAGCTTCAAAGAACTTACAAGGTCCACAGGAAGGAATTTGGGACAGCGCAGGGAGCATCGCTCAAAGAACTGGCCTGGAGCAGAAGCCTCGCAGCTCACCTGGGGGAAGCTGGGGAAGGATGGGGGTGAGGAGGGAGAGAACCAGAGGGAGCAGGGGGAGGACGGGGTGCAGGAAGAGCACTGGGGGTGGGCAGGAGAGTAGGGCACGAGGACCTTGTTGGCTGAGAAGACAGCGGGGATGTTGGGCCCTCGGAGAGGGGAGGAGGGGAGGCAAGCCACTGGCCACCTTGGCTTTAGCCAGGAGACCCATTTTGGAGGCTCAGAGGGTCCTAAGTTTGTGGAGATTCTATAGCCATGGTGGGAAGCCAAGCCCCATGCTGGATGCGCAGATTGAGGGGACTCCTGGGGGCCTGCGTTCCCCTCCCCAGGGACCATGGGACAGTGGCTGCTCATCTCACAGATATTTATTGGGTTTTCACCACCTGCCAGAACTTTGCCCACGCCACACATTTCATGTAACCTGTAGGTGTAGAGGCCTCACTTTCAGACAAAGACAAACTAAGATCAGAAAGTGTCTTGTTGGAGGTCTCAGCTGGAGCTGGATTGGGCTGGTGTGGGGCTGGCTTCCCTCTGTGTGACGCACGGCTCCGTGTCACCTTTCTTTGACCATCAGGAGCTTGCAAAGGCCAAGGATGGGGTGGCCACCTGGACAGTTCAGACCCAAGGAAGGGTACCCTGCCTCTTCCCTGAGAGACTCCAAGCTGACTGCTCTCTTCCTGGCCAGCAGCTCATGGCCATTGGTGGCTTCCTTGAGCTGGGACTTGGCTGAAACCCCTGGGACTGGTTCTCCAGCCACCTGATTGCAGGGTGGAGGAACTCACTGGGCCAGCACTCAGGAGGCTCTGTGCTGTTTGCAACTCCAGGAAACCCTCTGTCTGAAGCTTTGTCCCAGGGAGGAGCCTGGGGAGGTGACGTTCTGGCAGGCCTTTCCAGCAAACCCCAGAATCAGAAGTGGCCACACTAGGTCCAGTGCCCATGGTGGCCGTGGGAGCTGTTTCCAGGGGCAGCTTTGAGGGTTACTTCCACTGTAATTGTCCTTCCAAGTGAAAGGGACTTAAAAAGACACCTGAGTAGGAGAGAAAAAGTATCTTCCAAGAAAATTCCTTTCATCTTAAAGGAAATGAAGCGTCTGCACGAGTGTCTGTCATCACATCGCATCAGGATTTTAGGCTCCATCACTCCTGTGCCTTATGCAATTGGCAGCAGTATTTTGAAAATAATGATTTTTCCTAATTATAAATGTAAAATATATTCATTATAGAAATGTCATCCACAAGCCTCTCACTCAGAGAGAGCCACTGATGACTGTTTCTTTCCATGGAGTACATTGCACTTCCCCTTGCTTCTTCACTGCACCGTGTGCCCTGTGCTTTCCTCCGTCATGAACCGCTCTGACAGAACGTGAGACAGAATTCCATCTCAGACATGCACCGTGATCACCCTCCTCTCACTCCTCAATGCTTGCATATCTGTGCTGCGTGTTTCTCTTCAGGATCACAGAAGAATTGCTCTGTAATCTCTCTGGGCATGAGATTTCTCCTGAGTTTTCTTGGTTTTTCTGTTTTCTTAAGAGAGGAATTTCTCTAGCAGTCATTGGACTATTGAAAACACAACTAAGTCTCACTTCATACACTAGAAAATGTCATAATAGAAGGTTTCTATCTGCCATTATGCGAAACCAAAGGTTGTCTTAAATGCATTCACATACCCTAAGAACAATGTATGAAACTGCTGAGGAAAATTCCTTCTAAGGGTAAAACAAATTCGCCCCCTTATTAAACCAGCAAAGATGTTTCATTAGATTAGGTTTAGTTCCAAAACTTTGTGCTTTTAGATATTTGGTGTGTTAGGACTTCCTGGCGGGGTACACACGCGCCTAACTCTCTTGATGGTAGGGCTTCCGGTTCCCTGGCCTAGGCCACGTGTGTGTCTTCAGGCAGGTACATCCTCCGTAAGTGTCTGATGGCCACAGTGAGGTGGGTGTGTTGATAATAATCTAATGTCACAGACACCTTACCTAATTACAATGAACCAGGAAGGGCACAACTGATATTCTCAGGGTTTTTTTTTTTTTTCCTTTAAGAAGAAAAAATAATTTAAAAATCTTTTCTCTCAAGAAGCATATGATAGAATCTGATCATATAGACAAAGGGTATGACCACTGACTTGAAAATTACAGATTGAATCCCTGAGATAAATATCTCCCTGCTTTCAGGTAAATCACTGTCTGCAAGTAAGATAATCATGTATAAAATTACATCAAATTGTGTTCTGGTGTGTTTTGTTTCCTTTGAAACAAGGGCTTCTCCTTAATCCACACCACTATCAATGAAGAGCCATTGACACAATATTTAGCTAATCATAACAACCATTTTTTATTAGTGACTATTACATACCAGACATTGTACACACTTTATTTCCAGTCTCCCGAACACTCTGTGTGAGAGCTGCTCTATTTTTTCTTTTGAGGCGTTTCTTGTTGCCCAGGCTGGAGTGCAATGGCACCATCTTGGCTCACTGCCATCCCTGCCTCCCAGGTTCAAGCGATTCTCCTGACTCAGCCTCCCAAGTAGCTGGGATTGCAGGTGCCGCCACACCCAGCTAATTTTGTATTTTTAATGGAGACGGGGTTTCACCATGTTGATCAGGCCTTTCTCGAACTCCTGAGCTCAGGTGATCTAGCCGCCTCGGCTTCCCAAAGTACTGGGATTACAGGCATGAGCCACCGCGTCCAGCCTGAGCTGCTGCTGTCCTTGTGTGATAGACAGGAAAGTGCATTAGAGGCATCGACCGGCTGGTCATGGGTGCCAGGCTGTGGGTCCAGGTCAGCTTTTCTCTTCGAGGGCATAAGAATCCCACCACCAGCAGCACCTCCCAGAGGAGGATTGAACGCACTGTCCAGGTGCTAATGAGTGCTTTCAGGTGCAGCTTGCTGTGCTCTGTCTCCATATGGCCAAATTAAGCATTCGGTTTTAGTTAAACTAATAAGAGGTGTCACTGGATGTGGTAGGAAAGTGAGGCAGGTTCTGACACCTAGTGGGTCTACATGTTTTCATCTGCAGCGTGGCTGACGTGCCGCCATGGCAGGACCAGGCGAGTGAGGTTCTCGCTGGTTCCCGCCAGCATAGGGCTGGCTCGCAGGGTCCCAGTGGGGTGGAGGTGGGCGCAGGTGGCCTTGGCATGTCCTCAGCCTCCCCTGGGCTGCAGGCTGCAGGCTGGGCCATGCCTGTATCTGGGCTCCCTGCTGTGACCTCCTTTGATACCCATAGCAGCACTGGGGTGGGGGGCTGGAGGTAAAGTTTGTGTTGCTTGTAGTGCTTTCCTCATTCATTTATGAGCCCAGAAATAGAACATGAGGGCTTACTTTTTGGTAGACAAATCACAACATCTCCTGGCTCAGAAGGGCCGGGGCAGCAGGGGAAACAAAGTTGTGCAGATTTGAGCCTGAGTGACCCACGGTGGGTTGCAGGCGGGGGCGGCCCCTGGATGCATCTGGGCAGCCCTTGGTACCTGGCCAGGGTCCCTGGGGCCACTCTGTGCCACTTCTGCCTTCACCACCACAACCCCACAGCCCACTGCACTCCCAGCACAACCTCGGGAGGCCGAGTGGGCGCCTGAGCAGGAAGAGGGGGCTCTGAGACCATCTGCATCCCACAGTGCCAGGGCCGTCTCCGGTGTTTCTGTTGGGGGAGTCATATTTTCTTGTGTTAGCTGGACAACTGCTATTTCATCGTCTGCTGCAGCAGCTGAAATGGTTTCCCAAATAGAGGCAGAGAGCACTTGGCTAAATGTGCTTTGCTGAGGAATTCCTGTCCCTCCTATACCCCCAATCTCTGAAGACACCTGGAATTGAGCTGGCTGTAAGGTCAGGGTGGGTTGTAAGCAGCCACACCCCTGTCCTTGGGCTCTGAACTGCGTGAGGACAGTTCACACCAGCAATGCTGAGATTAGCTCAGGGTGTCCAAGTGCACATGTTATTTTGGGGGATTCTATCCACTGAAATTTGTTGGAAGAAGCCGTAGTCTTCACTGTCCTTCATTTAATGATACATAATGCCCACGTGACCCAGGCAGCTTCCTGCAGCTCCGAAAGAGAGCAGTAGAGTTCGGATCCTCTGTTTCATTCTGAGCCGGCGGCAAGGGGCTCCCAGGAGAAGTGGGTTTGATGCCCGCACTCCTCCCCCAGCGACCAAGCTTGCCCCTTCCTCAAAAGCGCAGGGGCCCTGAGGTCTCTTGCCTCACAATGCGTCTAGGTGGCAGGCACCACTGGGGCTGCCATCATCCACAGACCAACTAGAGAACTTGAGGGAGTCTAATGATTTTCTGAAATGACAGCCAGAAAGAGGCAGGGCTGTTTAATTCCAAAGCCCTCTCCCCTCACTCCACATGGAGCTGGCTGCATGTGGGGTTGGAGGTTCCCAGAGACAGGGAGGAGGCACCAGCATCTTCATTTGGAAAAAAAAAAACTCGCGCTCAGCATTAAAGTCTCAGCACGGGAAGCTACCAGCACAGTCAGGTGGCGTGTCACCTCGTGCACTCTGTGTGGTTTGGGGGACACAGTTCAGGGCATCTCCAAAAAAAGTAGCAGGGCCAGGGCTGATGGAGGTTGGGTCAGGAGGCCCCTGGAGGGATGGACAAGCACACGTGAGTGGTGATTACGCCACGTGATGAAAGGCCCAGATCCTGGGCATTGCCAGCGCATGGAGGGCTGAGTGGGCAGGAGAGGCCTGAAGAGCAAAGAGCACTCAGAGCCTGGAGAGCCACTGGCCCAGGGTATGTCCGGGAGGCTGGCACGGAGGGGGCTGGGACCTGTGTCTGATCACACAGCTCCTGCCCCTGCTCCCTTCTGAGTCTCTCATTTGCTAAATCCAGCACATGCACACACACATGCATGTGCCACACACACGGCACAAACACATAGATGCACACCACACAGTGCACATGCATACATGCACACAGCGCATACACACACATAATGCAAGACATGTCCATGTGCACAAAGCACACACATGCACACACATACTCAGGAACACGTGCACACAGCACATGTACATGAGTGCAAAGTACACATGCACATACATGTCCAGTGCACACAGCATATGCTTACGCAAGTACACATGTGCAGTGCACACACATGCACACTCACATGTACACACTCCCCACAGAGCTCTGACTGGGAATGCAGTATTGGAAGGAGGCTCCTGGCAGGCACAGAGACAGGACGTAACAACCCACACTAGCCCAGAACACCATCAGTCCTCTACCCCTGGCTATGGCCCTTGGAAGTGCAGTGCCCCTGCCCTGTGGGGTCTCTCACGCCCTCCTCCTCCCCTGTGAGACTCACCAGCCCACCCTCATATCCCTGGGGTCTCTTCCTTCTTCTCTCACTCGGAGCCACGTGCTGCCCCCAGCCCAGACATCTGTGTCCATACTGCCCACTGCCCACCAGTGGCGAGAGCTTGCTGGGGTCTTCTCTTTGCAAGAAAGAAGAGAAGGGATAAAAACTTTTCTTTCTCAGGGACAGTAATAATGGTCTCTGGAGGGGCCACGTCCTCAGGGCAGAGCTGTGTGCTCGTGGTCTCTGGAGGGGCCACGTCCTCAGGACAGAGCTGTGTGCTCGTGGTCTCTGGAGGGGCCACGTCCTCAGGGCAGAGCTGTGTGCTCGTGGTCTCTGGAGGGGCCACGTCCTCAGGGCAGAGCTGTGTGCTCGTGGTCTCTGGAGGGGCCACGTCCTCAGGGCAGAGCTGTGTGCTCGTGGTCTCTGGAGGGGCCATGTTCTCAGGACAGCTGTGTGCCCGTGGTGCTCTTCCCACCACTCCATACTCCGGTCCCCTGATTCCACAAGCATCCCCGTTCCCATCACTCCATACCAAGCCTACTTGGTGACAGAGCCAGATTATCCATGTGTGAAGATTCATGAATTTGTTTCCTTTGGTGCGTAAGGAAATTCTCCTGTGATCCTGAGCTCTGAGTACTTGGAACCCCTTTCTACACCAAGGTTTTCAGTCACCTCAGTTTTGGCTTTCGTGAAGCAATGTGTCAGCCTGACAGGCAGCGGATGGAGTCATCTGTGTTTGTGTTCATTATCATCCTTGGTCTCCTCCCACTTCATCTCTGCTGATTTAAGGTTTTCTTTTGGGAAATCTGGCCCTTTAAGGGCAGTGGCTTTCTGAAACCCACAGGGAGAGTGCATTTCTGTCATCAAGTGAAACCAACTCACAGAGCCTGACTTAATAGCGTCAAAGCAGATGCAGGTGTGTCGATCACAGAGTAGAAGGACCGCTGCTTTGGCCACTCTGTCCTTCAGCCCTCTGCCCACCTGTCGGATTTGGAGAATCAGAGTGGACCGCGGTTACTTTCTTTGGGAGTATGCACTTAGCTGAAACCTCTTACTAAGACGATCTGTCATAAACTTCAGGTTTCATGCTTAAAGAAAAATGACATAGGAGATGAGGCCATCTGGGGTGAGAGCAGGTGAGGACAGGCTTGAAGACAGATTGAGCAAATGTGTGGAGTCGCCATGCTTGGAGGAGTTACCAATAAGCAGACCCCCCATTGCCAAGAAGGAGCGCCTTTTCAGGCAGGAGGGGCTCCTCTGTGAGTGACAATGAGGACCAACCACAGGAGACACTTCTGGGGCCCACGAAGAGATAAGGCTGGAGATCTTTCTGACTTTGGGCCATTAATCCGTCCCTCCTGACATTCCGATTCTCCATGGTAGGTGGTCCTGGTTGGGGACCGCTGCCCCACCTTGCAACTTGGACGCCTTTGAGGTTCATCTTGAACCCACTTTATGCCTGCAGGTTCCTTCATTCCCTGCTCACAACCTGACTCCTCATTTTACTCTCTATGGGGTAATTTATCATAAGGCTCAAAAAATGAGATGCTCTTTAGGGTACCGACACCCCACCTGGAGGAATGTCCCCACCCATGGATGAATAGGAGGCATCAGGATCTCCTGGGGTGTTTTCAGAGCCCCCTACCGCCACCTCTGCCCCACCTGAGACCTCTCGCACTGCCCCTTGAGTGGAAAATCACTGTGGTTAACAATGCAGACAGCCACAGCTTGTCTGGAGGGAGGTGTGGTGGGACAGAGCAACATCTCCAGACACGTCTAACCCAGGCTCCTCTGGCTGTGGCACTGGGGCCTGATGCTCAACACGGCTGTGATGCCAGCTTATTTCCTGGGTGACAGTGAGAAACCAAAGTTCCTTCAGTCAGCACAGGCCTGCCGTGCCCATCGTTAGGTCCCTGGAAAGCAGCAAAATGTGTCACAGGGAAAACACTCTACTTGGGTGCTCAGACCAGCAGACTTACATGGAGCCGTGGCACGAGCCCGAGATGTTTAGGAGTCCCTTACACCCCAGTTCCCACCTGGCTTAGTATTCCCCTACCAGCCACACCCATGTGCATGTGTGACGGCAAATCTGGGAAAGGACTCGGCATCTCACATTTCATGACCCTTAAGCTCCTCAAGCCTCCATCAGTAGGAGCGAAGGCTGCGTTCACACACCGGTGAGAAAACCGAGGCGCGAAGTCATGCACGCAGTGATTAATTCGTTTTATGCACTAATGCGGGGCGAGGCGGCTTCAAGGCTCGATGGGAGGTCTTTTCACTTACAACTGTGCTATTATAATGAGTTCATTTCGATTAAATCTGTAAGGTAATGTCGGGGCTTGTAACTGCTACTCAGGCAGAAGCCACTAATTGCTGCAACTATTATAAAAAGGAAAAGGTTCTAGGGCTGAGTATGTCCCTTCTTTGGAGTGGGTGGACACATTATATAGTCTTGAGACCCCCAGAACTTCGATTGATGAAGAAAACCCAACAACCCAGGAAAGAACAATTTTACCTAATATTTTTATTCACTTAACAGAAACATTCACTTAGCAGATATCACTGAAGTGCAATTTACAGAACTTAGAGGCAAATTAACATATGTAAATTCATATTTTGAGGTTTTAGATTTTTTTACAAATATTACAAATGTACATCCATTGATACAGTATTGCCATTCAATCATGCTTTTTATGTACATACTTTCAATTAGAATTACTATGTATTAAGTTCATTTTGCTTACAAAATGCTGAAAACTAACAGGGCGTGCTGGGAGAGATTCTTTTAACGATGCATAAACTGCAGAGTGATAGAAAGCTAGGCCCTGTGTGAAAAGAGGCACTGGGACCCAGGTGATCTCATCTTCATGTTTAGGGGATACTCATCCCTTCCATCTCGTCTTTAGGATGATGAGCTGGGAAATAAGGTGTTTCTCTCACCAGGGTTTATCTGTCTATGGTTCCCTGCAGGGGTGACATTGTTTGGTGTGAATCTCTAGAGGCCAGCGCGGTGGCTCACGCCCATAATCCCAGCTCTCTGGGAAGCTCAGGCGGGTGGATCACCTGAGGCCAGGAGTTTGAGACCAGCCTGGGCAACATGGTGAGACCCTGTCTCTACCAAAAATACAAAAATAACCCGGTCTCAAAAAATTAAATACCTCTCGAGAGATGTGGCCACCAATGTTCCTTTTGGTGGAAGGTCAGACTGTGTGGACACACCCAGGAGAGTCCCAAAATGACTGCAGCGACGCCCTGTGCACAAGGCGCCAGGAACCCAGCAGGGCTCCCCCCGCCCCAAGCATGAACCTGCTGCCGGCTCCCCGGGGGGATGGTGCCTGAGACGACCTCCTCCCTGGGGGCCACAACAGCGTTCGGGACACAAGACAGCAAGAAAGGGAAGAGGCGGGGAGGAAAGAAGGAGGCGAGAAGGGAAGGAAAAGAGGGTGCTGCGGGCAGAGTGAAGAGGATGGTGCTGGCCGCCTCTTTCCGCGGGTGGCATGAGAAGGAAGCTTGCTGTGTCCTCACCCCATCTCTGGTCCCTGCCCCTGTCACCTCTGCTCCTGCCGCCTTACCTCCCCACCATCCTTCCTTCACTTTACCAGATTCAGAATTTGTGGGAGAAGTTTGACAGGTGCCTCCAGCAGCCAGTGTTTCCAGAAACAGCCCTGCACCTGCGGTGGTGAGGGACCCGGGTGGCGGTGACGGACCCAGGTGGTGGCAAGGCCCACACCGTGTCCTCCGGCCACCCGCCTAGCTCCACACGGTGGCGAGTCTGCCCGAGGCCCTAAAACACCAGCGAGGTGGGGTGGGGGGCAGTCTGTCCCTGCCAAGAGCTGCCTGGGAGTGCTACGGCCTCTCCTGCAACACAGAGCTTCTAAATTTCCACCTCGAATCGTGAGCTCTGCAAAAACCCCAGGTGAGGACAGGCTTTGGCGTGTGTGGGCTGGCGGCTCCCTGATGGGGATTAGGGACTCTGCAGGCTCCCTGAGGGCCGCGGGAAGGTCATGACGAGGGGCGGCCCAGTGATCCAACAGCAGTACATAAAAAGGAAGGCTCCCACTTCCTTCTGGTCTCCATCAGAAAGTGAGACTTACTGTATTTTGGGCCAATTTGTCAGATTATTTTATTAGAATGGCTTCTTAAAATGGGCATAGATATTTCCCTAAGTTAAAAATGTCTACTTTATGTACGCCTCAAATGTCTTTGTTTTAAAGATACTATAGACACCTCTTAAAATTTATCATCTAAAAATAGGATTTCATCAAAATACTCTTAACTATTCTGGGCATTGCTATCCTATGTATTTACGGTTTATGGCTCTCCAGACGTGGTCAGCACTGTACCAAATAAAAGCATGTAACTTTATGGATAAGAAAAGCTTCCTGTGAAAAATTAGGTGGAAAAGTGGAGCTGTTTGTTTGAAAAGGAACCCCACTTGACATTTCTGAGGAACAGGACTCATGACAAAGTCAGCACGATGTGATAGATATGTATAGTGGTAAAGAGAATCGCAGGAACGGAAGGGAAACCATAGCTGTCGACCCGCAGATCCTTTCCTCGGCAAAGATAAAACCCACAGAAACCCCGACTCTGTCCCCTGACATCACACATGGCTGCAGAACCCGGGCTGGAGGTGGCCGGCGGAGGCTGCCTGGCTGTGTGACCGTTCCCTTCTCTCTGTCCTGCAAAAAGTCTGGAAACCACCAGACACTGACCTGCTGACTACAAACCAGGCAGGAAACCACATTGCTGATCTTCCCGATGGGAAAGCAGTGTGTATTTTGGAGGCAGATAAAGGTGGTGTTGGTTTTGTGAAGACTTTCGTAGGGGCCTAAGCAGGCGTGAACACAGACCGCAGACAATCTGCAGCGAGAGGCAGGGAAGCTGGGGCAAAGATTTCAAGGTGGGCTCTGAGGCGCGGGCCCTGACTTCTTCATCCTCCCTTGTGCTGTGCCCAGCGTGTTTTCAAGGTGGCAGAAAGTGGCCCGTCCCCTACTCATGTCTTGCCCCTCACTTGGGGAGGGGCACATGGCCACTCCCAAGACTAAGTCAGCGGTGGAAGCGCAGGGCAGGCCTGGCCTGAAAGTGAAAGTGGGATGTTCTGACTGGCCCAAGGGCGAAATCTTCAGGCTTCACCAGCAGCCTTCTATCTCTGCAGAGGTGACCGGCTTTTCCGGCAACACCTGGGCTGTGGGACTCCTGGGACCTGGCCCCTCCTGGCTGGATCAGCCCCTGCCAGTTGGGAGCAGCCTGCGTGTGGCGTGATCTGGCGCGGTGTGCAGTTCGAATTTGGCCCTCCATGTGCTTCGTGGAAGGGAAGCGCCTTGTCTTCCACCCTCCCTGCTTGACGCCTCTGTTTCCCGCCGGCTGCTGGCCTCCCTGTGTGTGAGTCACCCCTGCCTGCCTCAGCTGCCTTCTCCTTTCACTGCCCAGGGCCTGGGACCCCCCTCTCCTTTCATGGGGTCCCTTCTGCAGCCCACGTGCCCTCTGCCAGACGCCTCCGGGGAAAAAGCTCCAGCACCTCAAACTCAATTCTGGCTCACCCTTCTCTATCAACCTTCTTGGAAGAGCTTTAATCTCTCCCTCCACGGAGTCTCCTCTGGATTTGATAAACAAATCCATACACTTGTTCTAATGGGGTAGTGTGGAATGAATGTGTGGCTTTCTTCAGAAGTGGATGTAGATATTTCAGTCAAGTCTGAGTTGTTTCTGGAAGGTCAGTGCCTGAGACAATATGAATCCCAACCCTGCCGCTGCCGGCCACTGGGTGGGCGAGTGTTTTCCGAGTCTGGCGAATCGGACCCTGCGTCTTGGCTGCTTACAAGGCAGGTCGCTCACTGCAGACCCAGTGTGATTTGGAGCCCCCTGGGAGAAAGCATCGTGAGCTTCTCTAGCCAACATCTCAGAGCGAAGCCGGGAGCTGGCTGTGCCCCACAAGTTCGGGGAGTGCCTGCGTCTGCGGCTGTGAACGCCTGAGCCACCCATCGCCTCTCCACGCTCTCAGTTCTCCAGGCTTCGTCCTAGTGATGTCAAGCTACCAGAAATTCATCGAAACTGGCCATTTGAGCTTAGCTTTTGCACTGAATTAAGATTTCATTTTTTTTTTTGCGATTTTTGTAAAAGTAATATGAGTCCTTTATTTGCAAAAATGTTCTCATATCTTTTGAAACTTTCTCTGGGAGCAGTTGTCTACTCCAGTGCCCATTCTTTTCTAAAAGAACTTGTGAGACAAATTTGGCCATATTTTAAATCTCAGGAAAAGTTTCTATTTCCATACTAATATCTCTAATTCTTACTATCTTGTAACAAATAGCTACAACTCAGTTTGTTCCATTTCTACCTTCTCACCATGATAACTGTAATTGACAGTACTTGGGTACGTACAGCACAATGTTATTCCTGCACTTCCTGGGGGTGGTCAGCCGGGATTCTTTCTGGGAAGGCCACACCCCAGAGGCGGACACTTCACCACAATGAACTTCAGAGATGTATTTTTTTTTTTTTAATTGGAGAAATGATAGACTGGCTACATAGCAGGATGAATGTTAGAAGAGAGTTCTCGGTGGTGAGATTACAGCAACTGAGGCACGCAGATTGCCTAAAGATACTTGGAAAAGGGCCAGACTCCTGTGTGAAGACAGCGCCTCAACTCTCAGTGATGACGCTGTGGGCTAAAGCCCCAGTGTCCCATCTCAACTGTGAGCTGAAGGTTCTCTGGGGTTGGATGCCTGCTCTCAGGGTGACAGACCCTGCCTCTTACATTTTTTGACAGCTGAACTTTTTGGGGATCTTGTCCTGCAAGGTGCCGATTGGAGAATCTGCAAGAGCAGAGCTGTAGCCTCTCAAGCTGAAGGTAAAGGTTGTTTTGAATTTTATTTTGTGCTTGCTTTCTAATAAAAATTTAGTTAAGTCTGCTTATTACCTGGTAGGGAGGTTACAGGGTGGTAGCTAACCCTCTCACAGCTGAGCCTCAGTGGTGCTCCGTGTCTGCCAAAATAAACCACATGCTCTGACGGGCTCAACAGGCATGGGCGGCTCTGCAGGGCGCAGTGGGCAGGTGCTTAGAGGGCTCCCCACATCACAGGTCTTCACGAGGGCTTGTGAGCGCTTTGGGAACCGTTCCTTCGCTGTGCAGGAACGGCTTTCATTTCTCGGGTTCTATTCTAGGTGTTCTTTAATGATATGCATCTTAAATCTTTTTTGAAAGGAGGTGGAGTAAAAAAAAACGAAATGAATAATGAAAATAATTGAGGATTCTTATTGGTTTCTCTGGGGCTGGATGGGCATGGCTTTTCTCTCTGTTTGTGGCTTATCTTCATGTGCCCCATAAACCTGTGCTAGTGAGACCTGAACGTGGCTGAGAGGTGCACACAGGGGTGGGGTGCAGGGACAGGCCGAGGCTCCCTCCTGCCTGACACACGCTGGCGCCTCCTTCCAAGGCTGCAGCTGAGCCCCCTTCGCCTGAATGGAGCCCCTCCCTCGGATGCCACAGGAGCCTCGGCGCCAACTCCACAGCGTGTGTCCCTGGGTGTGGGGACAGGGTCTGGGGCCAGCTATCTGGGAAGAGGTGTGTTCTGAATTCCAGTCTCATTGCTCCTCCACACATTGCACACTCGTATGTTTCTGGAACACCAAAGAAAAACGAATGCAGGGAACCGGCCGACCTGCCACGTCGCCCCACAGACACGGCCTGTCCCTCCAGCATCTGGGTCAGCTCCAGTGGCCAGGAGCCCACAGCCTAGAGAGTCAGTAGAAACTGCTGCTGCTCCGGAGGCTTCTGCACCCAGGTGCCCAGGCCAGCCTTCTGAAAGGCCCGGAACAGCTGCTGTTTCACCGCCTGGTAGGTGTGCGCCCCCAGCTTGGCCTCACAGTACATGGATGGCGTGTCTCTGGGGCTGGGTGTCCGTGTGCTCAGCTGCAGGCAAGGAGAAGAGCCAGTCAGACACCAGCAGGGAAGGAGCCTCCGCCAGGCGGAGGATTCTTATTGGTTTCTCTGGGGCTGGATGGGCATGGCTTTTCTCTCTGTTTGTGGCTTATCTTCATGTGCCCCATAAACCTGTGCTAGTGAGACCTGAACGTGGCTGAGAGGTGCACACAGGGGTGGGGTGCAGGGACAGGCCGAGGCTCCCTCCTGCCTGACACACGCTGGCGCCTCCTTCCAAGGCTGCAGCTGAGCCCCCTTTGCCTGAATGGAGCCCCTCCCTCCTGATGTTTTGCGAGCCAGACATCAGCTCATGGCCTCGGCCTTTTGCTTTTCTTTCTTCCAACATGAGAGAGGGCAACCGTACCAGGCCCTCCGGCCATCCCACAGAAACCCAGTCATCAGGGAAACCCACTTCATCCAAGGTGTAAGTGACCAGTGAGCAGATAAGCCTGACTGCTGTTAAAAATACAAACACTGTACAGGGGCCGCAAGTGGGGTGGGGGCAGATGGGGACGTGGGAGCTGTGTCACAGCGGGCAGGGAGCAGGAGGGCCATGTGGCCGGGACACTTCCTCTTTAGGTATCTGAGGGGCGCCAGGCAAAGCTTTGCAGCAACACAAGACAGGGAATAAAGGCAGTTTGGATCCCCCCACCGCAGGTGGGAGGCCAGAGAGAGGAGGATGGAGTGGGGGGAGCTCAGAATCCCACCTCGGGTCTTCCTGGGAGGCACTTGCCGGGGGCGGGGGGTGTCACCCCCAGCACGTGCAAAAAGAGAGGGCCCTGTTGCTCATCAAGACAGCACTGATGCCTCCCTGACCTTCCAAGTCTCCAGGAGAGGGGGACTCGGGAAGTGCCCTCGAGTGGGTGGGACAGAGGCTGAAAGCTGAGGAAGATGGAAGTCTTGGCCGAGCTCAGAGCTAATATGTGCAATTTTTCGTGTCCCTTAAGTTGGCAAAATGTTTATTTTAGGTGTCAGTATGTCTGTCCTGCTCTACCAGTTGACACGTCAACAACACGATTATTCCTGCTTGGAGTCATTGCTTGGATTAAAAGTATAGGAAAATGAGCAAGACATTTTTTATTTGTTGGCTTTTTTTTTCTGTTATTTGTTCTTTTTGGCTACAGTCTCTATGCTTTGGAAACACATACAAATATGTATTTTGATTTGAAATCCAGAAATGTCACTGTTATCCCTACTTGTGAAGGAGAAAGTTTGCTCCTGATCCTTGATGTTGTGGAAATGCATGGGCTTTGTGGTTGGGGAGAAATTTTAATCCTCAAATTCATTACCTGTGAAATTTTGGGGAAATTATCTAATTTTTCTGAGTGTTGGTTTCCTGGTATCTTAACTGGGAATAGTATTGACTTCAAGAGTCCCCAGGAGCTGCTTCTGTGACACCCCAAGTGAAGCAGGTGGAGCTTCCGCAGCTCCGGGCTGGTCTCGGGGTGGTGCCTGGGACAGCAGAGTCTCAGGTCAATGGGAGAAACGTGGCTGGCCTGGGTGGTTCCAGGCTGGTCTCTGGGTGGTGCCTGGGGTAGCGGGGTCTCAGGTTTACAGGGGAAACGCTGCTGGCCTGGGCAGTTCTGGGTTGGTTTGGGGAATTATGCCTGGGGTAGCAGGGTCTCAGGTCTACAGAAGAAATGCTGCCGGCCTGGGCAGCGGGGAAAAGGACACATCACAGGCACTGGGATTTGTGTCCTGTGTCCCTCTCCCTGCAGACCAAGTGGTGGCCTCTCCCGAGAGCTTGCTCAGAGCTTGAGCCAGGGTCTGGCTGGGCCCAGTTTCCCTCCAAGGATGGTGCAACCTACCCTGCTGTACAGCCTCGCCCACCGCACAGAGAACAGGTGCTTGCAGAGCCGGGATGGGCCCCCACAGCTCCTCCGCCCGGTGGTGGCGTTGATCATCTCCAGGTCTGTGCTGCCTGTCACCCAGTTCACACTGAAGGGGGGCGACTTCCCTGGCTGGCGCGCCTCGGCATCACTCACGCCTGTCAGGGGAGATGGGGAAAGGCAGGGGTTAATATTCCTGGCCCCACACGGGGCTCCCTGAGGGCACCTGAGAGGGAGAAGGTATTCCCATGTGCATCGTCCTCCCTTTTCATCCTCAGGGCTGGTCAGTTCCCGTGGTGGTCACATGTCACCCGCAGGGTGGAGGCTGCAAATTGCCAGGACCTGGTGGCCACCTCAGGTCCATGGTGTTGCTGTGCCTGAGTCAACTGTCTAATTGAAAAGATTTTAATAGTCTGGTGATCCTCCTATGAGACTCTGAGCAGAGACAGGGCCAAACAGCACGTGCCTCCCTCCCTACCTGTGGATGTCACAAAAGTGAGTAGTCTGGGAGTCCAGGCTCTCGCTCATAACAGTGGCGTTGAGACGCTTGGTCTATAACCCAGGAGCCCGTGACCTGTTGGTGCCTCCGGAACCTCCCACCCCCTGCAGCACCTGCTGAGCCTCCTACTCCGCTTGTTCCCCACGCCCAGCAGGCTGGCCATCCTCTCCCGCTGGTTCACACCTCCTCGCAGGTCAGCTCCACCTCTCCAGCCCTGCCTGCCTTCCCAGCCAGTTGTCCTGCAGTGCTGGGAGGGGTGCGGGGCCCCTGAGCTCTCAGGGGCGTGTCACGCATCACCCAAGACGGCCAGCACCTGCAGAGAAGAACCTGGCGTCCTGACCGGGGCATTGTATCCAGGCCACCGAATGCTGCTTAGGTCCCTGGGATGCCTCCGGCTATTGGTGGAGATGCCGGGATGTCAGGATTGGTCTGAGAGCAAAGGCCTGGTGGCTGGGCATGGTGGGAGGGGGCTCTGGCTGTAGCAGACTCCAGGAGGGAGCTGTCCCCATGTCACATGGCAGCACAGCTCATGATGGCTTCCTGGAAGCAGAAGTCGTTGAAATTCAAGGGAGACCCACTCACCACGGAGCTGCACAGCCACAGACCCCAGATTTTCTGCTGTCCCCAGCTTCACCTACCAGCCTGGCTCTGTGGACACACCAAGCACATGGCCCATCTGCTGCACTGGTGACCTTCTGCTGGCCACGACGGGCAATGTGGGATGCCCAAGCGAATCCCATTCATGTCAGCTCTTCCTTTTTCCTTCAAGTGATTCTTGGCAGCAGCTGCCACCCAGAGAGCAGGAGGGACAATCTGGCCAGCTGGCTGCTGCAGCCGTCCTGCAGGGTGGGGGCCGCCTGGGCAGGGGTGACCAGGCACAGGGAGAGGCAGTCGCTCCCCTGATCTGCGCATACCGGGTGAGGTGGCCGCCTCTCCTCCTCCTCCTCCCAGGTCCATGACAGGACTGACCACGGAGGCCCTGAGCTGCAAACTCTGAACTCAGAGGAAAGCCTTGGGGGCCTGAGGTCTACCCAGAACCTCCTGGTCTCTTGTCAGGATGTCCTGGCTCTGGCCCAGGCCCCTCTCACTTCTCTTTGCGGAGGACAGTGTGGCCAGGTTGCTGCTGGCCCTTGCTAACTGCAGTCTGTTGGGGCTTCCTCCCGGCGGTCATGGCTGCCAGCTACGATGAGGCCCAAACACCACCAGGAAGGCGGCTGTGAGGACTCAGGTATGAACCCAGCATGTGCTGCTCCACACGCAGGAGACGGGAGGAAGAAGTGTGGCTGGGCTGCAGGGGAGGTGATGGCGGGTGGGCTGCAGGGTCCCACCGTGCAGAGGGCTTCTGCTCGCCAGGGTGTGGTCCTGTTTGTCCGTGTGTGCATAGGGAAGACAGCATATGCTGTAAGCAACATCTCAGCTCACGTGTGACAACCCGAATCACACTGCAAATCATTCAATTCTAAGTACAACAGCCCCATAAATTACTATTTAAGGTAGAAAGTGGTGTAAACCCAGGAGCAATCTTCAGTATCCGAGCCTGTCCCTGACCCAGGAGGTGGAGAATATACCCCTGGGGCCTCTCCCCTTGACTGGGAACCAGGTGGCTGGAGTTCCAAGTGGCTTGAGGTCATCATCCACTTACCCGCTCAAGACAGGTGACTTCTCTGCTTCAGGAGGTAATGTGAAGATTAGAGCAGACAGATGAGAGCGTGCTGGGAGCACCCAGGCTCTGAGTACTGCTGTTTTCATCTGAAGGAGATTGGAAGGTCAGCTGCGGTTCGTTAGGGCTCTCCAAGTCACACAGATCAAAAGTGTTTCTAGTTAGATCACAGCGGGTGTTTCCAACTTAGTTACAATCACCTAATTGTGCCCAGGGAACGGAGGAAGCAACCAACAAGCAGAGGTCAGAATTCCTTTCACGGCAACACGTTCTGTTCCCTTTGTTTGCCCTCCGCAGGGAACGGAGCTTCTAGGAAGGGTCTCAACCCTCTGTTCGCTTGCAAGAGGAAAAACTTCCCAAGGCAACCTGGAAGAATAGCAGTCCTTTTTCTTTTTCTTCTGCCTTGTCTTTTTAAAAAATAAACCTTTCATATAGAGATAGCGTTGGGATGTTTCCTGAACATTCGCACTGTCAGTACTGTTTCTGGCATCGCAGTAACTAACTGCAGCTGATCACGTGAGCCCAAGGAGTGGGAACCACGGCCCAGATCCCTCAAGTCTAATGAGCAAAGAGACACAGAATGCTTACGTCTGCCTAAACTATTAGGTTTTGCCATTAATGAATCTTACTGTGGACAAATCCCTCACGGTCAGAGGAAGTGTGGTTAGGAGTGTCCTGTGTGGCCAGAGGGAACCAGGCGTTGACTTCTCCAGCATGGCGGGCAGCCAGGCCTCTTCCCACGATGGGCCCAGTCCTCCTGCGGCGGGTGTCCAGGCTCCAGGAAGGTCCTCTCCGCCTCATGGACATGGAAGGGCCGTGGCCTCCTGTGTCCTTTCACTCTCTTTCCAATTCCCCATGGCCCAAATCACATGCACGTAGGTAACTCCCCGTCCTGGATGTCTTCTGAGGATGCTTGAACATCAGGATATCAGGTCACTCCAGGATCTTTCTTTGTTTTATTTATTTTTGCCTGGGGAGCCACCTGGTTTCTCAGGAACCTTCTGCTTATACATGAATGATCTCACTCACGGTGCACTGATTTTATAATTTTCCACCAATTTCCCAGGTGCTTCACGAAGACATGCAGCGAGTCTTCTGGGAGCTGGTCCAGCTGCTGGCTCACGGCGTTCCTGTTGAGCACCCTCTCCGCCACGGAGAAGTGGGTTAAAGGGTGTTAGGGCTAAACTCTTAACTCAGAGCTGGATTGCACAGCTAATGGTAGTCGTAGGTGGAGCCGGACAAAGTGAAGACGCGAGTGCTCAGGCCTAGAAACGAAAGCGTGGCTGAGTTTAATTTTAACTCCTGTGGCTGGAAATACGAAAATGCGTGAACTCCTGGCTCATTCCTCCTGAAGTGAGCATCGGCTGATTTAAGACGGATCTTGAGTCCCAGAGACAGAGGGTATCTGCAGCTGCAGGTGCCCTCGCCCAGGCCTGTCCCACCCTGTTCCTGAAGATAGCACGCAGCACATGCCTAGTGACCTGGTCTACTCAGGACACATGGCACCACCTCCTTTTCCCAGTTCACAGCACTCGATGCCTCCTGGAGCTGATTCAGGGAATCTCCAGCAGTGAAAGGTACTAACAGACCTGTGGGGATCCTAGGACGAGAAAAGTGTCCTCCCGAGAAATCGCGTGAAGGAACCTCAGTGCTGTGGACAAACGTACACACACCTGCACAGGGGGTCTTGTGCTTCCTGCTCTGCAGGCTGCCCTGTGAGACCACAATTCCTGCGAACCTCTGGCATCCAGAAGCTACAACAAATCCAAGTAAAATGAACCCCATGGAACACTGGGCACCTTCTGCCTCAGTGACTCGCAGTGCAGGAACTGTACTGTATATTCTGACGCGGTTTCCATGCACACAGAAGTCATACTTTTGTAGGCTGTGTTTGTCTGAGGTGATGCTGTAACACATCGTGACGTGTGGTGGCTTAAAGCAGCAGCAGTCTGTTGTCTCATAGCTCTGTAGGCTGAAGTCTGAGGGTGCAGGTGGGGCCGTGACCCCTCCAGAGGCTCCGGGGAGACCCTCCTTGCCTCTCCCAGCCTCTGGTAGCTCCTGGGCTCCCTGGCTTGTGGCCACTTCGCTCCGGTCTCTGGCTGCATCTTCACTGGCTTCTCTGCATGTGCCAGATTTCCCCACCTCCTCTTCTAAGGACACAGGTGGTTGCAGGCAGGACCACTGAGATAATTCAGATCAACTTCCACCTCATGACCCTGAATTTGCTCACATCTCCAAAGACTCTTTTTCCAGATAAGGTAATTTACAGGGTCAGGGATTAGGATTTGGCATCGCTGGGGGCTGTTATCCAGCCCACGAGGAGCGGTAACTCCGAATTTTGGGACTGGTCTAAGAAGGGAGTGAGTGCTCTTCCTGGTGGGGCAGCCTTGCCACTGGGCCCCCCACACCACAGAACAGGGGTTTGCAGGTGACCACAGCCCATGGGTTGTTTCCCGCCGCATCTGTTTCTTTCCCTCTGTGTCTTTGGTGTGTGATGAGACCTGGTGGGGCTCACAGTACAGGAGGGCAGGGGTCCTGGGGCTGCCCGGAGAGCAGTTCCATGCCCTTGGCTGGCCGTGCAGAGTGACCTTGGGATGCATGGGTGCCCGGCACCTGTGCCAGCTGAGTGCGGGCAGCCTCGGAGAGGACCTTGGATTTGAAACTTTGTGTAGGAAGTCCAAGTGAAGGGTGAGGAAGAAAGACGTCCCTGAAACATGGTATAGCCTGGTGGTGAGCAGGGTCTGGCCCCACGTTTTCTTTAGTAATTGCCCCTGAGTGGCCTTGGGAATAGTGGCCTCGCTACTTGAGCAGCTTCTCCCTGAGCTGTCTCTAATGGAACCACCCTCACAGGCGCTTGTTGAACCTGGCATGTAACTCAGGGATGTGTTGGCATTTATTAATTTGCAAACATACCACGCAGCATATGGGCCATTCATCTTTGATAAAGTATTTAGGGAGCTGTCTTATTTCAGAGCTTATCTGTATGGGAAGAAGCTGGTCTCTCGGACACTTTGACACGAATACTCTGCCAGGTTGTCTGGTATACAGAGATCAGCTTGATGAGACGGCGCGACTTTTGCCGAAATGCACACAATCCTGTTAACGGTGGGCTCTGGCGGCAGAGCGAGGCTGGACTCACTTCTGTGACGTTACCAGCAGTGTGGCCTCTGACAAGCTAATTAACCTACTACTGCCACCACAGCTACCACGACTGGTTCAACTACCACTGTGATCACCACGACACCATTGTGGGGTGACTCTACAATTCATCTATGAAAATGAGTTTTACTGTGGCTCACAGAGCTGTGAAAAGATGCCTGACTTATTTACCTTTTAAAAAAGGCATTCTGTGAGACCTTACAGCATTTCTTTACATAGTGAGCCTACTATATTTACAATGTAACTCACTTTCCCAAAATTAAATTTATACAAAACATTTGAGGAATATAACTTTTACAAGAACTGAGGCAAATTACTTTTGCAGAGTGAATGAAACAGCATGCATCTGGCCATGCACAGATCATAAAGCTGACCGAATCAAAGTGACCTCCTGAGGTTTCAAACTGGATAAGAATGTGGTTTTTATTGCTCTTCAGTCCATATGACTCATTTGAGATCATTTTTCTTAAGCCCAGATAACACAGTGAGTGTTGAGTGAGTCCATCGGAGTTAGATTATCTCCGTGTTTGTCTGCAAATGCTATCGCGCCTTCGTTTTTGAAGGATACTTTTTCTTGATATCAGATCATAAGTTGAGATGTTTTTCTATTGGCATTTTAAAGATGTCATTTCATTGTTTTTTTTTTGTCTTCTGAGAATCAATTATCAGTCTGATTTAGCTCTTTTGAAGTGAATTTGTCTTTCATTTCCTGACTGCTTTTAAGATTTTTTTTGTCTCCATTTTTCAGCAATTTAACCACTGAGATGAGAAATTAAAAAAAAAAAAATCTTGGCGTATAATGTGCTTTTCAAATTTGCATTTGGATGCTTTTTGTTTGTCTTGATCTTAATGATCATTAATTTCAGAAATTTCTCCTGAATTAAAGAATGGATGCTCCATAGAAGTTTCTTCAACTTAGTGTGACAATATTTTGAAAATCTGGACACATAAAAAATATGGACATAAATGGCCACAGATACTTTGAAAGCCAAAAATAGGTAGCATTGGACAAAATGTATAAGCTAGTCTGTACACATTTCAGTAAGTATCACACTTCTTTCTGACAAATGGGGTTGCTGTGAAACTCAGGCACCTGAAGGGCTTCTGACGAAGAAGCTGCCCATTCTCACCACCGCGGGGAAGTGTGTGCTTCGGGAAGCCAGCCCGCGCTCGCCTCTATTTCATCACCAGCACCGCAGTGGTACTTCATCACATGAACATAAACTTAACTCATGGTTCCAACAATCAGTTCTCTGGGTTCATCTCTCAGATTTCATGTTCATTGCCAAGACCTTGAGGTGGGCTGTAAAAATAATCAATTTCATCCTCAGTGTGGACTAAGAAGTGAATCATTGACAAGCATATCTGTTAAATATGCTGGTAACACAAACAATGAATTTATCCTACCCAGATTTTTTCCCCTTTGTTGTTGGTTTTTTTTTTCTTGATGAAGAGAAATAAAAATTTATCCTTGATGTTGAAAGCTCGAAGAAGCATATATCCTCAGCTTGGTAGGACAAGGCTGTCAAAATGGCTATTTCATCTCACTTTTTTCTAAAGGGATGATTATTCAGCACATAGCTTTTTATTAATTATTATGCCCATCATTTTTTTCATCTTACTGAATTCACTGAGAAAGACCAAGGACAAACTCCTTTAGGTTATCTGTGCTCAGGAAATAACGCAACTTTTGTTGAAGCATTCAGAGTTCAAGACAGCCTCAAAATGAGCTTCTGGTCCTGAAGTTTTGCCATAGGTTCAGACTGGCCAGTGCAGAATTTTTCAAGTATATCCTTCAAGGATACATCACTATGCATCCGATGACTGTGTGGACTAGGGTATCTTTTTCAGCTTGGCTGCTTCTTTTTAACTCAGAGCTGGTTTGGCCATATCTAAATTGCAAGGCTTCATTCTGCTAATACATGAGCTTCATCTTCTAAGGCAGTACTGCAAGCTGACCTTGAGGGAAGCTTCAAGCAAACTTCATTTGCTTATTTGAGGTGCTTTTTATTATTATCCCTATGCAAGATCTTGCTCTGTCTTTTGGTGCAAGAGATTCTGATGATTTCTTTTCAAAATTTGCATGATTGGTTTTTAAATGTCCATCAAGAACAATGCAGGGGCTGCTTAGGGGTTGCATGCAGGCAAGATACCAAGACTTAGGCTCATTTGCATCTCTAAAATAATAAAACCCGGGTTCTCAATAAGCATGTAAATGGAGGCTGAAATATTTAGTCAGACTGCGCTGGCTGCGGTGTGGCAGGTGCCTCCTGGGCTGGGGAGTGGACAGGTGCCACCCAGGATGGGAAGCAGACAGATGTCTCGCAGGCTTGGCCATTATTTGTGCTGCGAAACGATGTCAGGGGGATTCAAATTTCTCTAATTGTGCTTTCTAAAATTCACTGTGTTCACACTTATGGTTGGAAATTCCTGTTTTTATTTATGTTGATGTGTTCCCAGATGGACACATGGTCGAAAATCTGCACTGGGAGACTGGCTGCCGAGGCAGGGACACACCAGTGCCCAAGGAGGGCAAAACCCGCTCCGTGGACGGTGGCTTGGGAGGATGTGGTCACAGTGCTTAGCAAGCTTGAATATGCACTTCAGTAGGTGCTGGACATGGGACGAGGATGCCCTAAGGAAAACGCCCAGAGAAAGGGCGAGCCCACGGGCCACTTGCCGGACAGGTGAGGATCCTCTCAGGTTTAACTCAGAAATCTCAGAACTGCACGGAGGCCTTTGGGGCACCCAGTGCGGGAACATGTGCGTTGAGTTCCAAACCCGTGATTCCAGGTCTTTTTGGGGCTCACTCCAGAGCCGTCTTTTCTGTTCAACTGCAGTGAGTAAGGAGTAGTCACCGTTTTACGAAAACATAGAGGAAAGAGCAAAAGGAAACAGGAAATCAAGAAAGAGGTTGAATCTGGGTCCAAAGTGATATTTTACCAGAACCACTGCAATGATTGACCATTTAAACGATGCATGGAATTGTGTGGGCTGTGATTGGAAGCACACCTTTAGGCCCTCGCCAGGGGGAGATGACGGCCAGTGGGTGTCTCGGTGACGGCGTGGGAGCAGTGGCTGCTCCTCACTTAGCTGCTGCTGCCTCTGTCGAGTCCTGCCTTGCATTGTTAGCTTCTGTGTGATTAGAAACACGGACACCTGCCCTAAGAAACCGTACTGCACGCCTGGGCGTGGTGGCTCACACCTGTACTCCCCGCACTTGGGGAGGCCGAGGCAGGTGGATTATGAGGTCAAGAGATGAGACCATCCTAGCAAACATGGTGAAACCCTGTCTCTACTAAAAATACAAAAATTAGCTGGGCGTGGTGGTGCATGCCTGTGGTCCCAGCTACTCGGAAGGCTGAGGCAGGAGAATTGCTTGAACCTGGCAGGAGGAGGTTGCGGTGAGCTGAGACTGAGCCCCTGCACTCCAGCCTGGGCGACAGAGAGACACCCTGTCTCAATAAATAAACGAATAAACAATAGAGATAATAACTTTGTCACTGGCTTGTGTGAGAACCGAGCAGCGTAGTCAGGTACTTTGCACAAATTATTTCTTCCAGCTCTCACTCCTGCCCCCATCCCGAGGCCCTGTTTTGTCCCTGATCTCACAATTCAGAGCAGTTTTAGGATCCCGGGAAGAAATCCTAGGACCAACGACTCTCAGCTGCAACAGCAAACAGCTCTTTTATCTTCCTGCTTTCTCTTCCAGGTGATGTGGTTTAAGCCCTAACCCTGCAAAGCCCGTGGCGTCACGGGCAAGGCTTTTCTCTGTTTCCCGACATCTCTGCCTGATTCTGCACAGAAAGGCCCTCCCGAGAGTGCTCCCACTCAGCGGGGGCTGACTCCAAGGCCGGGTGTTCTGCATGCCCCAGCACGAGGCTGCCAGCGAAGAGGAAACCCTATCCCTTCTCATTGTTCCCGGGAACCCGCCAAGGTGCCTCACCGTGAAAGGCTGGGAGTCGCCACAGGTCAGTGTATCCCTCACGAAACCCTCCCGAGACCACTTCCTGCTTTCTAGGGCACCTCACAACCGCCAAGGGACTCTTCATCCTTGCAACTGGCTTCATGCCAGGCAGCCCGGGCAGGCCCCAGGTAACATGGGGCAGTGGAGGCTCAGGCAGGCTTGGGTCTCTGAGGACATCTGAGCTGTGGGGAGCCTTGGTGCTGAGCTGGCCCAGCACTTGCAGAGTCAGCTTGCAGCCTGTGGAGAGTGCAGAGGGCCCTGGGTCCCAAAGATCCGCTCCAGCCACGTGGCCCTGGTGTCCCCCTCTCCCTGCCCCTCGTCGCCCACCTGGCTCTTCCTCAGCGTTGCCTCCAGTGGGTGGCCAGGAGAGCAGGTGGGGCCTCTCGGATGAGCCTAGCACTAGCGATTCTGTTTTGGGGGCTACTTCAGACATTGCTTTGAAAACAGCATCATGACACATTCTGAAAACAGCATCACAACACAATTGTGAATTCATACCAAGACCTGGGTTATTCCTATATTCAGGTATGTGCTGAAACCTTTTGCCGTTTTTCCTTTTTAAAATTGTTGGGATTTGCCCATTAAATCTTAAATTGCCACCAGCCAACATGGATGCAATCTCCTGGGGATGGCACTGCCGGGCACACCTGCGTCTGGCCTGGTGGTGAGAAGGAGCCCGAGGGCCCCCGGGACGGGGGTTCTTACCACTGAGGAGAGGCCGGTTGTGCCGGTAGGAGGTGGGCAGCTGGCCGACGTCCTCCATGCGGTGGCTCATGACGCGTGCCAGGTGGCCCGTGTGGTGCAGGCTGCCCACCACGATGCTCTGCAGGTATACAGGCTCCACGAAGTGGGACAGGAGCGCACCCTGCAGCCCCAGGACGTTCCACCTGTGGGCAGAGCCAGTGGTTAGTGGGGTCCACCCTGGAGCCCAGGACAGTTACAGCTGTGGGGAGAGCCAGAGGTCAGCAGGGCCCACCCGGAGCCCAGGGAGCTGGGTCCTTTCTGCCCCTCTGCGGCCTGGTCTTGAGGACCTGTCACGCTTCCCATCGTGTGGACCTGGGGGGCCCAGACTCAACCCACTGTCGCCTGGGATGGGGATCTGAGGGCCCCTGTGTGCTAACAAACACCACTCCCTTTTCTGAAAATGAGTCATTAGGCAGAGTGGAAGCTATTATGTTCTCTCTGGGAGGTAGAATTAGATGTTTTAAGAAAGATGCTCTGTCCCGAAAGTGAATCTGAAGTTTTCTTTATATTAGCTGGGAAATATTAGAAATTGAATTTATTTTAGTTTAGGGAAAAATACTTTCTACTCCCTTTGTCCTTAGCAGTCAAAATGACCTATTGTGTTGAAATTAAA
The DNA here is from genome assembly GCF_048565385.1 of Saimiri boliviensis. Classification (NCBI taxonomy): domain Eukaryota; kingdom Metazoa; phylum Chordata; class Mammalia; order Primates; family Cebidae; genus Saimiri; species Saimiri boliviensis. Next base: position 118,837,310 of record NC_133456.1, on the reverse strand, counting down.
TGACATGAATAAATGACCTTGCTTTGGTCTGGGGATGATTTGGTTTTAGAAGCCCGGATTGCAGATGAACGACAAGGCCATTTTGTTTGAAATAAATATAGCTCTGGGTGAATGTTTTTGCTTCTTCAAGCAAAAATACTAAGAGCACTGGGATTTTTCCCCGTTAAAGTTGGGTGGCAAGAGGTTCCATGCGTGTGTTATTCAAGGCGACGTTCTGTGGTTTCCACTCTAATGTGCTTAAAATCCCACCTCCACCAGTATCAAGCGTTCTGCAGCTAATTTCTTACATCATTATTCTTTTCATTAATTAACATTTCTCCACTGTTAGAGCAATTACTGCAGTCCCTGCATGCAGCGCCTTTTTTCATGATTAATAAGGAGTCATTATATTTCCCTTCCTGAAGCAGTCAATTAACACAGAATTCTTTCCATTAATTACCGAATCTACCTGGAGAGTAATCTTCTCGGAGAACCTGTGACACCAATTGCTTTAAAAAGTTCTCTTTAAATTTTATTCCAAAAACACAGGCAATTTAGCCAGTGATATTAATTTGCCTCAGAAGCATCTCTGTGAATGAGAAACATCTTTTAATCTCATGCAAGAAAAGGCAGCCATCTGGCTGGTGGGGATTTCGGGGAGCAGCTCTCCCTCTCTCCCTCTGCAAATGCAGGTCATTAAAGTAATGTGCTCATCTACATAAAACTCAAATGGAATATAAAAGGTAATATTTATATACAAACAATTTAGTCCTACAATTTAAACAGTCATTGGTTTTATGAAACATTTACTTCAGTCTATCAGATTTGCATAAGTTCACTTAAAAAAATATTGTGGTCATTTCTACAAGTCACAGCGTTTCTCCCAGAAAGCAAGGGAAGGGCTGGCCTCTGGATATGTGAGGTTCTCCCTGAGGGACGAGCTCAGGAGTTCTGAAGGGTAGGATGAGACGGAGGCCACAGAGCACCTGCCACTGAGAAGCCTTCATTCCACAGCGTGTCTGCCTGGATCTCCAACGGTGGCTCTTCAGAGTCAATTTTTTCTTTGATGTTCACTGTTAAGTCAGAGCATGTCAACAAAACCTGGGAAAGGAGACTTTTTGTAACTGAGCTTTTCCTTTGGTGTTTTATGTTTTTGTTTTGTTTTGTTTTTTAAATAGAGACATGGTTTTGCTGTATTGCCCAGGTTGATCTTGAACTTCTGGGCTTAAGTGATCCTCCTGCCTCAGCCTCCTTAAGTGCTGGGATTACAAGAGTGAGCCACTGCACCCAGTCTTTTTTGGTTTGTTTTTTAGACAGGGTCTCACTCTGTCATCCAGACTGGAGTATGCTGGGCAAGTGGTGCAATCATAGCTCACTGCAGCCTAATTATTTTGTATTTTTCATAGAGGCAGAGTCTTGCTATGTTGCTCAGGCTGGTCTCAAACTCCTGGGCTCAAGCGATCCACCCACCTTGGCCTCCCACAGTGCTGGGATCACAGGCTTGAGTCACCACCGTGTCCAGCCAATGCCAATGTTTTTGAGGAGAGGTTCAGGGATTTGGCTTGTTCCCTTGAATCTGAGACCAGAGGACAGATCAAAAGCTGGGGGAAAATTCAGCAGCATGGCCCTCCTTAGGTTGTGAGATGCTGGAAAACAAGGCCCTGAAAAGGACCCCGTGTGGGGCCCAGGGCTCTGGTTACGTGGTCCTAGTGTGCCTGTTAATTCTCAGACTGTTAGTGCAGTCTTAAAATGTCTTACAAATTAAAGTAGGGAAAGGTATGTTTCCACCATCAGTAACAAAGCACCTTCTTGAAATAAACCATGAGTTAAAAAGTAAAATCAGGATTCCTGGAAGAGATGCCGTGCTGTTAGAGGTTATTGGAGCACCGGTGTTGAACAAGACTTCTGGAATGTACATGAGTGTCTGTGATGCTGCAGGACACTGGGAAAACTAATAACTTCAATATCAGGTTCCCATCTGATAACGTTTACAATAAAGAGGAAATCAACCTTCTCCTTGCCTGGCTATCAGAGTTAAACTTATTCAGCTAACATGATCAATAAAACCAAATGTCTTTCTGAATATGAGCTGGAGAATTTTTAGCATTCAGGATTGAATGGAAAAATACCTCTTCTTTTGTTCAAACAGCTGATATTACCGCACTGTTGACAGAGAAAAAAAATCCCATGTCTAGTTTTCAATACAGATAATCCCTAAATAAATGCATTTTTGTCTGTGTGTCAATCACTGAAATACCAGAGATAAGTGCGGGAAGATCTTGGAAAAAGGCTGCTGATCTTTAGCCAGGAGCGGCAACCTGCTCACTCAGCCCAGGCCGCAGTCTCCTAGAAGGAAAGATGGGTCTGCGGTGGGTTGACAATGCCTCAGGCTGTCCCTGTAGGTGCGCCATTGTCAGGCAGGGAACAGGGACCGCCCTCGCCTGTTTGGATGCTTTGGTTTTCCGCCGTGACGTGGCCCTCTGAGGAGATGTAACTCTAAAGTTACATGAAGCCTGCAGCAAAGTACTCAGCCACCACCTGGCGTGGCTCTTAAGCCTGCTGCTGGATCGTCTGGGAGCTGTGAGGACCTCCTGAGGCCTGGTTTCCCCAAGGGTTCTGGTGTGACTGGGGGGTCAGTGTGGCCATCAACTTTCTCGGTGCCACCCATGTGACTCTCAAGTGAGCCAGGGTTGAGGACTTCCGCAGCAAAGTGGCAGATTCTGGAGCCAACACCGTCAAGTAACCATGTAGGTCAAGATGCTGGGCAGAGGGGCCTCATTTGACCCGTCTCTTGCTGTTCTTATCAACTCTCTTCTCAGTGGTCCCCAAAGTGGGGTGCCTGGGCTAGCCACCCAGCATCACCTGAGAACTTGATAGAAATGTAAATTCCCAGCTGGGCGTGGTGGCTCATGCCTGTAATCCAAGCACTTTGGAGACCAAGGTGGGCTGATCACCTGAGGTCGGGAGTTCAAGACCAGCCTGACCAACATGGTGAAACCCCATCTTAAAAAAAAATAAAATAAAAAAGAAATGTAAATTCCCAGGCTACACCCTGGAACTGCTGGCTCATGAACTCTGGGATGGGGCCCGGTGGCACAGATTCTAAGCAGCAGCCTCCAGGTGGCCCTGAGGCTGCTCAGTTCAAGAACCACTGTCTCCATGTTGGTTTTGTGGTCACAATAGCCGTACCTACCTCTAATGGCATTGCAAGAGCACAGGAGATGATTTAATCTCTGGCTGGTTGGGGGGTGACATTTCCCTTCTGTCACACCCCACTCTCAAACCCCCACCTCGCACCTTCTTCCTTCCACATTTTGGCAACACAGGTAATAAGTCCAAGATGTCTCTGCATAAATGCCTCATCCCATTTCCAGGCAACTCAGATCTATTCTGGGGCCTAAGCGAAAGAGAAGCCAACAGCCTTTTGACTCAATAACACGCCTGCTAGGAATTCACCCAGCATCTGCATTCTCAATGGACACCTGATGTACAGATGGGGCCAGTCCTGCAGAGGTTGTTTGTAATTGCAAAGCAGACAAAGCACAGCAAAGCAGAAACTGGAAATCACCTATGTCCGTCTTAGCAGGGAATGGGTTAAATAAAGGGTGGTGCGTTCGTGATGCTCTGGCCTGCCTTGACCATGTGTCCCACACCTCCAGTGCCTCTGAGGTGAGCCTTGCTTGCTGGGACGCCCTTGGGGTCAGGAGGCCACAGCTGCCTGACCTATGCCTTCTGCTGCGTGGAGACTCCGCCCCTCATGGCTCCTGCCAGCTTCGCCCATCACATCATGTGGGACGCTTTTGTGATTGCTCTATAAACACCAGACTCCCAGGCTGTCCCCTCTTGAGGTCCCTGCCTTGTGTCCAGTGGCATCGTGGCTGCCTCCTGCTGGGCTGCCCCTGCCCCAGACCTTGGGTGCCTGTGGTTTAAATCTCCTGGCATTGCTGAGCACGGGTCTGGTGTGCAGAGGGAGGTGCCTGATGCGTAGGAGGAAGCTGATGGATGGTGTGTCCCTTCAGCAGCTGTGTTTTGTTCAGAGATGGAAACAATGCCGGGCAACATCCCACAGGCTCTTCCTCCATGTGACTGTGACACCCCCAGGGGGGCCTGCACCTGCCTTGAACCTCTGTGGCTTGGGACGTCTCAGCCCGAGGGTTGGAGTGATGCCGCGTAGAATGGGTCCCCTGACCTCCTGGTGCTCGCTTAGGCCCCATCTGCCATTCTGCAGAGACTCCTGAGTCTGTGAAGCAGCGCCAGGGCCTCCACCCACCCCAGCTGACCTGCCAGTAAAGGTGACCTGCCGCCCGGGGGCTGCCTTGTCGGCACCATGTAGGGAGGAAGTGAGCAACTCCTGAACTTGTAGGGAGGGCCTGGGAGTACACGGGCTTGCTGTTTCAGGGCCACCAAGTTTTTGGGGTGGTTCTGGGGTGGTTCGCTTCACAGCAGGAGACAACCGACCAGAGCTGTGGCACAGCCTGAGTCGTCTCTGCCTGGGAGCTCACATAGGTCAGGGCACAGGGAAAGGAGCGCAGTGTACACCCCAGGCTCTGCCATCCAAATGCTCGTGTTCCTGAAAATTCACGTGGAACCTTTATCTCCCAGAGTCTTAAGAGTACTCTGGTTGGCCTCTTGGTTCTGGAGACTAAGGACAGGTTTCACTCAGCCCGAGGACCTTTGGTTCCTTCTATGAGGATAGCGGCTGTGAGATGACACCTGGTGACTTAAGGGCCTCAGCCCTGTGCCTCCGTCTCTGCATCTCTGTTGGCTTTGCGGCGTTCACACTGAGTCATTGCTGAGCATCCCAGGTCCCCACTCAGCTGGCCTCATGTTTTCTCTTGTCCCCCAGACTGGAGTCCCAGTTCTTACATTGTTGATGCCAGCTTGTCACCCTTGGTCATCTCCACAACATCTGGGCGGGTGCCCCCAGGAACTGGGCTCTGGTCGCAGGAGCCTTGGCCAAGGTCGGTGGTGCTGGTGCAGGAGGGCAGAGCTTCGGAGGCAGAGGGGCTGCTGATGTTTTCATTATTCCTTTTTATATTTGTTAAGTGTCAGTGAATTGATCACTACCTCTTTCCTCACTAGAGTTGTTATAAAATGTCACTTTAGGCTGAGCATGGTGGCTCACGCCTGTAATCCCAGCACTTTGGGAGGCTGAGGTGGGCAGATCCCTTGAGATCAGGGGTTTGAGACCAGCGTAGCCAACATGGTGAAACCCGTCTCTGCTAAAAATACAAAAATTAGCCTGGTGTGGTGGCTCATGCTTGTAATCCCAGCTACTCGGGAGGTTGAGGCAGAGAATTGCTTGAACCTGGGAGGCGGAGGCTACAGTGAGCTGATATTGTGCCACTGCACTCCAGCCTGGGTGACAAGAGCAAGACTTCATCTCGGGGGGGGGGGGGGGGAAGAAAAAAGAGGTCACTTAAAACCTATAATGAAATCACCACACAATCTATATAATATTAAAATCAGTAAAAATATTTTTTAAACCAGACGGGGAATAAGAGCAGTTATGTTACGAAGATCTACAATTTAATGTTAGAACCATGAGCAACACTCATTTGACCTCAGTGGTGTTGATAACATTTTAAAAACAAGAAGTCCAGCAACAAATCACAGAGGAAGGCATCAGGATTGTTCCCTGGCAGGCTGGCAACAAGGAGGAGGCTCGAGAGGCTCTTGTCGAAGAATGCTGAGCAGCCCCTGTCTAGGCAGAGGGAGACGGAGCTCTACACAGTCTGAAATTTAAGTTCAGAAATCAGCCAGTGCCGTATTCCCCAGAGAGCAGCTATAATTTCTTACAGTTCATTTTCTTGGAGAAAGTTTTAATCTGTTTATCTAATGACACATTGTGATCAATAATCAAGCTCAGGTACTTAAAATTAGAAACCGTATCTGAGGGAACATTAGTTCCAGAAGATTTAGATGTTTTATATGCCACTCAGTATTTGATACTTTGAGACAAAAGCTAAAAGCACCTCTGCAGTTTTCCCTGTTCTTCCAGGAGCCTGGGGTTTGCCGTTAGTGAGAGTGAAGCCTGACTCCATGGAGCTGGAGAAACAGGCTATGTCTGCGGGCCCTCAGCACGGGGTTGTCATGTCTGCCGTGTCCGACTCTCGTCCCACACAGGGGCAGGGTTTGGTTGCCAGGATGCTCCTCAACCTTAACTTGCGTCTTTGCTGGTCAATCCTCATGAACCCGTGAAACAACCCATTTTCTGCAGTTCATTCCGTCTTCCCAGGGCTGTGGTGGTGGTAGGATTTTAGGAATAGAGTTTGCTGTGACTTTATACGTCCTCTGATTTCCCGAAAACTGACTGGGTGATTTCTCTTGCCCTCCAGTGTCAGCCTCCTAGGGCGGCTGTGGCGACAACCACAGTGGGGCAGCTTCAAACAGGGATGTTCTCCCAGGCCAGAGCTCTGAAAGGGCGCCCACAGGGTTGTGTTTCCCGGGGGGCATGTGGCTGCTGCCACCTCCAGAGTCCCTGTTCTCTGAGCACCCGCTGCCTCTAAGGTCACAGAAGAGGCCGAGGACACCTGGGGACATCTGTCCCTGGCCCCAGCACTCATGTGCAGGCAGCGGCCCTGTGCTGGTCCCTGCCTCTTCCTCCTACCCTCTCACCTCCCCGCTTCCCCAGCCCCTTTGCATTCAGCACTAGGCCCTCAGTAGACTGAGGAGCCTCAGGGACCTGGGACTGTAGAGTGTCCTCTCTCGGCCTAGACCCCTGTGGGACCGGCTGCACATCAGGCCATTTCCTTGGGGCTGGTTTTGGGGACCAGGCAGCACTCATGGGCTCTGAAAAGGCGTCCACAGGGTTGTGCTTCCCCTGGGGGCATGTGGCTGGTGCCACCTCCAGACTCCCCATCCTCTGAGTACCTGCTGCCTCTGAGGTCACAGAGGCCAAGGACACCTGGGCGCATCTGTCCCTGGCCCCAGCACTCACGTGCAGGCTCTAAGTGGTCACATATCATCACATCAGTGGTGTCTGCTGAGGCCCTGAGATGCAAGGACACAGTTCTGGGCACCACAGGGAGGGCCTGATCTGTCAGGGGAGACAAGATGGCCACAAGCCCTTGGCCCAGAAAGAGCAGCTTCTGAGCAGGGGCCTGGCTCTCAGCTTTCTCTGCTGGGGCACCCGGAGCCTGATGAGCTGTCGGTGCTGTCGGGCACACACGTAGGCAGGGTGGGGGTCCTGCCCAGCAAACGGGCTCAAGACATACTCCTATGGCTCAGTCGTGGGTCCCCAGAGACCACAGTGGATTTCAGATGCAGTAAGGGGCATTCAGCCTGGCAACAGCCCCAGATCCGTCTGAATGGTGGAGAACATTAGGTGTGGGTCTCAGGAGGCTCTGAAGCCCTACGGGGCACTGACTCATACGCAAGATAGAGACAAACGACTTTCAGTGACCCCCAGAGCAATGCTGAGGCTGTATAAAAAAGAACTGCAACCCTATCAGCATGGGGTGATCTACCTTCCAGGGAGGCCCTCGGCCCTTAGGAGTGGAGATAGCAGCACCATCACCATCACCCGCAGCAACACCCACACCCATGCCCACACAGATGCACACGTCCACATCCATGCTGTCACCCAGTGTCACACTCACCCCACCCCACACACCCACACTGTCACAGTCACCCACACCCACCCACACACTGACACCCACAGTTACCCACTGTCACCCACACCCACTAACACACCCATACCCAGTCACCCACACACCTACATCCAGTCACTCACACCCACATGCCCACATCCACTTGAGTGCTCTTGCAGGCCCCAGTGCACTGAACAATTGTGGCCACAGAACGCCAGAAGCCTACACTCAAGAGGATGGAGGGGACATCAGGTGATGTGTCAGGAAATGTGAAAAAAAAGTTTTCTCCACGATGTTTTATGGCCCATTTTAAGCCACTGCAAAAACTTCAAGGTTTCTATAACACACTTTCAGATTTTGCTGTAAAATGATCTTACCACTGACATTCTGAAATGAAATCTATTATTATTCATGGAGTTCTGTACCCAGAAGAACGCCTGCTGTTACCTAGGAATATTATTACAGGGTACTATTGATCTGAAAGGTGATACCTATGCATTACTTTTGATCTGTAGGTGGGAAGTAATGTCACTGTGTTGTTTGTTTAGATCTCTTATACAAAAGATCTTTTTTCATTGATATCAAAGGGAAATTGCAAAAAGAATTACCAATTTGTCTAATGGATACGCTTTCTGTGCCTTAATTATATATACAGTTCTATCCATTTAGTCCCATTTTATTACATGAAAGCCATACAAAGTCGGGGATCAAAAGCCAGCCAGAAATTTCTCTCATGGCTGTCCAAACAGAACTGCGCCTCTTCACAGAGAAATTTCGAAACGAGGAAGCCGACATGACCACGGGTTCCCGGCCACGTGTGGGATGAGACTTGTGCTCTCTAGGAGAGAAAATCCGCAGGTTTCACTGGTTTTAGCACATCCCTAAAATTTATGAGCAGCATGGATACTTTTGTAGCCCTGGCTGAAGTTAGTGGGAGGACAGAAGGCGTGTGCTGCAGCTCTGTGAAGTTGTTGCATGGCACATCAGAAGGCCGCAGTCTTCTGACATTCCCGTTCCCACGGTGTCATCAATCACGCCGCAGTGATTCCTTGTTCACATCGTGGCCGTTCTAACAAAGCAGGTTTCCTTCATTCAAGAGCACGGTGAGCAGCTCCTGGAAGCTGACCATGTACAGCACTTTGTACCTTGTGGGGGTGTAACGATGCCTGGCGTGTGGTGCTCAGGTGGATGGAAAGGCGGGGACAGTCGGAGGCAGCCCCTTCCTGCACTGGGGCTCCCCATGGTGTAGACGTCTCCTCGGGATGGGTCTCAGTGGAGCCGTCACAGCCAAGTGAGCCAATGCTTCAGGGTTGCTGTAACCAGCACCAGGGCAACTCAGAGGTTGCACTCGCCAGCCTGGGCCAATGAGGCTCCATCACATTCCCTACCAGCCCACCTAGGTGTAGCCAACATGCTGTGAGGGGTTTTAAGCTCTTGTCCCCTCCTGCTGTAGCTCAGCCTCTAATTGCTCCTTTCTCCTTCCCTCTGTCCTATCTTTTATTAGCTATGAACCACCTAATCTATAATCTATCATCTACCAATCATCTGATCTATCCATCTTTCTTCTATCATCTTTTATGATCTGTATCATCTATCTAATCTATCTATCTACATCTACCACCTATCTCCCTATCATCTGTCATCTATTATCTATATGTATCACTTGTCATCTCTATCCGTCTATTATCGATCTATCTATGCCTGCTACTTGCCCACACCCACTGTGCAAGACACTTAATGAATAAGGTGGAATGAGATAGGGTCCCTGCCTGCCAGAAGCTCAGAGTTGGGTGGGAAGGATGGATTCTAAGGAGGATGAGGGCCCCCTTGTTGAGACAGTGGACACTCAGCAGCCTCAAGTGTGTTATTTCTGGACGAGACAGTGGTATGTTGCTAACAATCAGCTCTCAAAAAAAACCAAAAACCAAAAAAACAGGACGCGTGTGTAGCTTCCCAATTTGCATGGTGTAAGCACCATCACTAAGGCCAATTTCAAGGCCCCAGTGTGAGGTCACTTAGCCAGCTTGGGTGGTCATGAACCACCACACATATATGAGAGATGTAAATAATTTCAAGAGCAGAGATAACAGCAAAATAATTTAAAGTGGTGAGTTTTGAGTACTATATGTTTGTTTTAATATAACATTTAGTTCTAAGTTGATGTAATTTAGTTTTTAATAATAACCTGACAACCTGCTTTTTTAAAAAAATACATTTTATTGCTTTTTAGGTTTTGGGGTACATGTGAAGAACATACAAGATTGTTGCACAGGTACATATATGGCAATGTGGTTTGCTGCCTTCCTTCCCATCACCTATATCTGGCATTTCTCCCCATGTTATCCCTCCCCAAATCCCCAACCCCCGCTGTCCCTCCCCTGGTTCTCCCCCACAGACCCCAGTGTGTGATGCTCCCCTCCCTGTGTCCATGTGTTCTCATTGTTCAACACCTGCCTACGAGTGAGAACATGTGGTGTTTGATTTGCTGTTCTTGTGTCAGTTTGCTGAGAATGATGGTTTCCAGGTTCATGTTCCTACAAAGGACAAAAACTCATTGTTTCTCATGGCTGTGTAATATTCCATGGTGTATATGTGCCACATTTTCCCTGTCCAGTCTATCATCGATGGGCATTTGGCTTGGTTCCAGGTCTTTGCTATTGTAAACAGTGCTGCAATGAACATTCGTGTGCATGTGTCCTTAGAATAGAAAAATTTATAATCCTTTGGATACTCTGTAGTGGGATTGCTGTGTCAAATGGCATTTTCTATTTCTAGGTCCCTAAGGAATCGCCACACTGTTTTCCACAATAGTTGAACTAATTTACACTCCCACAAACAGTGTAAAAGTGTTCCTATTTCTCCACATCCTCTCCAGTACGTTGTCTCCAGATTTTTTAATGATTGCCATTCTAACTGGCGTGAGATGGTATCTCAATGTGGTTTTGATTTGCATTTCTCTAATGACCAGTGATGATGAGCATGTTTTCATATGTTTATTGGCCTCATATATGTCTTCTCTTGAAAAGTGTTTATATCCTTCGCCCACTTTTGAATGGGCTTGTTTTTTTCTTGTAAGTCTGTTATAGTTCTTTATAGATTCTGGATATTAGTCCTTGGTCAGATGGGTAAACTGCAAATATTTTTTTCCCATTCTGTTGGTTGCAGAGTCACTCTAATGACTTTCTTTTGTTGTGCAGAAGCTCTGGAGTTTGAGTAGGTCCCATTCATTTGTCTATTTTGGCTTTTGTTGCCAATGCTTTTGGTGTTTTCGTCATGGAGTCCTTGCCTATGCCTATGTCCTGAATGGTTTTGCTAGATTTTCTTCTAGGGTTTTTATGGTGGTAGGTCTTATGTTTAAGTCTTTAATCCTTCTGGACTTAATTTTAGTGTAAGGTGTCAGGAAGGGGTCCAGTTTCTGCTTTCTGCACATGGCTGGCCAGTTTTCCCAACACCATTTATTAAAAGGAATCCTTTCCCCATTGCTTGTTTTTGTCAGGTTTGTCAAAGATCAGATGGTTGTAAATGTGTGGTATTGCCTCCGAGGCCTCTGTTCTGTTCCACTGGTCTATATCGCTGTTTTGATACCAGTACCATGCTGTTCTGATTACTGTAGCCTCATGCTATAGTTTGAAGTCAGGTAGTGTGATCACTCGAGCTTTGTTCTTTTTGCTTATAATTAATTTGGCTGTGCAGGCTCTCTTTTGATTCCATATGAAGTTTAAGGTGTTTTTTTCCAGTTCTGTGAAAAAGATCATTGGTGGCTTGATGGGGATAGCATCAAATCTGCATTTACTTTGGGCAGTATGGCCATTTTCACGATATTGATTCTTCTAACCATGAGCATGGAATGTTTCTCCATCTGTTTGTGTCCTCTCTTACTTCGCTGAGCAGTGGTTTGTAGTTCTCCTAGAAGAGGTCCTTTACATTCTTTGCTAGTTGTATTCCTAGGTATTTTATTCTCTTTGTAGCAATTGTGAATGGCAGTTCGTTCTTGATTCAGCTCTCTTTAAGTCTGTTATTGGTGTATAGAAATGCCTGTATTTTCCACACACTGATTTTGTATCCTGAGACTTTGCTGAAGTTCTTTATCAGCTTAAGGAGATTTTGGGCTGAGACGTTGGGGTTTTCTAAATATACAACCACATCATCTGCAAACAGAAATAGTTTGACTTCCTCCTTTCCTAATTGAATACCCTTTATTTCTTTTTCTTGCCTGACTGCTCTGGCTAGAACTTCCAATACTATATTGAATAGGAGTGGTGAGAGAGGGCATCCTTGTCTAGTGCCAGGTTTCAAAGGGAAAGCTTCCAGTTTTTGTCCATTCAGTATATATTGGCTGTGGCTTTGTCACAAATAGCCGTTATTATTTTGAGATGCGTTCCGTCAATACCTAGTTTATTGAGAGTTTTTAGTATAAAGGCTGTTGAATTTTGTCAAAGACCTTCTCTGCATCTATTGAGATAATCATGTGGTTGTTGTCTTTGGTTTCGTTTATGTGGTGAATTACGTTTATAGACTTTGTACGTTGAACCAGCCTTGCCTCCCCAGGATGAAGCCTACTTGATTGTGATGGATAAGCTTTTTGATGTGCTGTTGCAATCAGTTTGCCAGTATATTATTGAAGATTTGTGCATCTATGTTCATCATGGACATTGGCCTGAAGTGTTCTTTTCTTGTTTAGTCTCTGCCAGGTTTTGGTATCAGGATGGTGTTGGTCTCATAAAATGATTTGGGAAGGATTCCCTCTTTTTGTATTGTTTGGAATAGCTTCAGAAGGAGTAGTATCAGCTCCTCTTTGTATGTCTGGTAGAATCTGGCTGTGAACCCATCTGAACCTGGGCTTTTTTTAGTTGGTAGGCTATTAATTGCTGCCTCAACTTCAGTCCTTGTTATTGGTCCATTCAGGGTTTCAACTTCTTCCTGGTTTGGAGGCTTGGGAGGATGCAAGTGTCCAGGAATTTATCCATTTCTTCCAGGTTTACTGGTTTATGTGCATAGAGTTGTTTGTAGTAATCTCTGATGGTGGTTTGTATTTCTTTGGAATCTGTGGTGATATCCCCTTTATTGTTTTTTATTGCATCTATTTGATTATTCTTTTATTTTTATTAATCTGGCTAGTGGTCTATTTTGTTGATCTTTTCAAAGAACCAGCTGCTGGACTGATGATTTTTTTTCAAGGGTTTTTTGTGTGTCTGTCTCCCTCAGTTCTGCTCTGATCTTAGTTATTTCTTCTCTTCTGCTAGGTTTTGAGTTTTTTGATCTTGCTCCTCTAGCATTTGCAACTTTGACAATAGGGTTTCAATTTTAGATCTTTCCTTGCTTCTCTTGTGGGCACTTATTGCTATATATTTTCCTCTAGACACTGCTTTAAATGTGTCCCAGAGATCCTGGTACGCTGTGTCTTCGTTCTCGTTGGTTTCGAAGATCTTTATATATACCTTCATTTCATTGTTTATCCAGTCAAGATTTAAGAGCCAGTTCAGTTTCCATGAAGCTGTGAGGTTCGCAGTTAGTTTCTGAATTCTGAGTTCTAACTTGATTGCACTGTGGTCTGAGAGACTGTTATGATTTCCATTCTTTTGCATTTGCTGAGGAGTGATTTACTTCTGATTATGTGGTCAGTTTTAGAGTAGGTGTGATGTGGTGCTGAGAAGAATCTATATTCTGTGGATTTGGAATGGAGAGTTCTGTAAATGTCTGTTAGGTTTGCTTGGTCCTGGTCTGAATTCCAGTCCTGTATATCCCTGTTAATTTTCTGTCTCATTGATCTGTCTAATATCGAGAGTGGAGTGTTAAAGTCTCCCACTATTATTGTGTGGGAGTCTAGGTCTCTTTGGAAGTCATTAAAAACTTGCTTTATGTATCTGGGTGCTCCTCTATTGGGTGTATGTGTATTTAGGATCATTAGCTCTTCTTGTTGCATTGATCCTTTTACCATTATGTAATGTTCTTCTTTGTCTCTTTTGATCTTTGCTGGATTAAAGTCTATTTTATCAGAGACTAGGATTGCAACTCCTGTTGCTTTTTGCCCTCCATTTGCTTGGTAAATCTTCCTCCATCTCTTTATTTTGAGCCTATGTGTATCCTTGCATATGAGAAGGGTTTCCTGGATACAGCACAACATTGGGTTTTGGCTTTTTATCCAGTTTGCCAGTCTGTGTCTTTTTGACTGGGGCTTTTAGCTCATTTACATTTAAAGTTAATATCGTTATGTATGAATTTGATCCTGCCATTTTGATGCCAAGCTGCTAGTTTTGCCTGTTATTTGATGCAGTTTCTTCATTGTGTCGATGCTCTTTACCATTTGGTATGTTTTTGGAGTGGCTGGTACTGGTTGTTCCTTTCTGTGTTTAGTGCTTCTTTCAGGAGCTCTTGTAAAGCAGGCCTGGTGGTGGTGCGATCTCTCAGTACTGGCTTGTTCGTAAAGGATTTTATTTCTCCTTCGTTTATGAAACAGTTTGGCTGGATATGAAATTCTAGGTTGAAAGTTCATTTCTTTAAGGATATTTAATATTGGCCCCCACTCTCTTCTGGCTTATAGGGTTTCTGCGGGGAGATCCGCCGTGTATGATGGGCTTCCCTTTGTGGGTAACTCGACCTTTCCCTCTGGCTGCCCTTAGCATTTTCTCCTTCATTTCAACCCTGGTGAATCTGATGGTTGTGTGCCTTGGGGTTGCTCTTCTTGAGGAATATCTTTGTCATGTTCTCTATATTTCCTGGACTTGAATATTGGCCTGCCTTGCTAGGTTGGGGAAGTTTTCCGGGATAATATCCTGAAGAGTGTTTTCCAGCTTGGATTCATTCTCTCTGTCATATTCAGGTACACCTGTCAAACCTAGATTAGGTCTTTTCACACATAATCCCATATTTCCTGGAGGCTTTGTTTGTTTCTTTTTACACTTTTTTTCTCTAATCTTGCCTTCTTGTTTTATTTCATTGAGATGGTCTTCAAATGATATCCTTTCTTCCGCTTGGTCAGTCCTGCTGCTGAAACGTGCGTATGCTTTGTGACGTTCTCGTGTTATTTTTTTCAGTTCCACTGATTCATTTATGTTCCCGTCTAAGCTGTTTATTCTCGTTAGCATTTCGTCAAACCTTTCTTTAAGGTTCTTAGTTTCTTTCCTTCAGAGCTGCTGGGCAGGTACGTTTAAGTCTGCTGCAGTAGAACTCATAACTGCCTTTTTTCCCACAGTTGCTCTGTCTCAGGAAGTTAGGGCTTTATTTCTAAGTTTGCCATGGTGCTGCCTTTTTTCAGGGATGCCCTTCCCAGCAAGGAGGCAGCCTAGTCAGTCTGCCAGCAGAGGCATTGTTGGTCTGCTGTGGGTTCTACCCAGTTGCTGTATGAACTTCCCTGCAGTCCTGTTTATAGGGGTATAGTTATAACTGCCTTGACAATGGCGGCCCGCCTCTGTAATGTCAGACTCTCTCTGTAATAATGGACTGCCTCGGCAACAGCAGGCTGCCTCTTTGATGGCGGACCACCTCGGTAGTGGTGGAGTACCTCGGAAATGGCGCCCAGATTTGTGTGAGTTCTTGTGCGAAGACCTGCTGTGCCACCTGAAAAAGTCGCGCTGGGGGCTCATGGTGCTTTTTCGTCCAGGAATCTCCTGACCTGACTCTGTTTCAGTACCCTTTTTTTCAGTTGAATGGGTGACTCTGTCCCCTGGGCATTCCGGTTGCAAGTTGAATAGGCACCCGGATTTGTGTGAGATTTTGTGCAGAGACCCACTGTGCCGGCTGTGCTGGAGGTGCTTTTCTGCCCGGGAATCTCCTGGCCTGGCTCCCTGTTTCAGTCCCCTTTTTAATCAGTTGAACTGGTGACTCTGTCTTCCTGGCGCTACCGTCACCAGCTGAAATGGCCCCTGGACCTGTGTAAAATTTCTGAGCGTAGAGCCATCACACCAGTTGAAACAGCCATGGGAGACCTGTGGTGCTCCTCCACCTGGCAATCTCCTGGTGTGAGGGCAATAAAAATCTGTCTGGAAATGTGGTGACCACTCACCCTGTGCACACTCGCTGGGAGCTGCAATCCAGAGCTGCTCCTGCTTGGCCATCTTGGATCCCCTCTGACAACCTATTTTTGCAACTGCCTGCACATCTCATTGTGGCCCTCAGGACGTGGCTGGCTCCTGCGGTGGGCACAGTGCCTCATGTGAGGTTGTTTCTGTGGCCACGTGCATCCTCTTGCCACTTCACATATGGCAACTTCTGCCTCTGTGTCCTCAGATGCCACTCTCCAGAGTGAGAGACTGCCATTGACTGCCATTAACTCCCTGATTTAGAATATTTCATGTGTCTTTGTGAATGAGGGTCCTTTATGCTGAATGTTATTTAAGCTGTAGGTTTAATTTTTGTTTTTGTACAGGATAGAAAACAGATGAACATATACATCGTCAGATGGTCTTTCTGTACAAATAACGCATAGTCCAGATGCTTATGGTCTGGAGTCGTTAGCATAACATATGCTTCCACTCAGAAATGGTAAGCGTGGCTCCATTCTGAAACAGCTCCTGCCTTAGCACTGACACGCTTGTCTTATGCTCAGTCTGATTTTGGCAGATCCACAGGTACCTTCATGCCAAAGGCTGTGTCCCAATGCTGCTGCTTGTGCCTGGCCCAGAGGAGAGGCTCTGAGTGGTGGTACTACTTCTGTCGTCATCAGGGCCACTGTCACCCCTCCACCCCTTCCTGCTCACCAGCAAGGGCCACTGACTCAGGGCCCCTGAGGACCATCGAGAACTACTGAATGCACCTCACCATGGTAGGCACCCTGCAGCCCAGTGGCCCTGAGGGCACCCTACCATGGAAGGCACTCTGCAGCCAAGCAGCACTGGCAAGCCATTGGAGGTCAGTGTTCAGATGCAGAAGTAGATGATACCTGGATCCGAACTCCTGCAGTCTCCGTTCAGGGAACGGCATGGGGCAGGACCCGAGGAGGCAAAGGCATCAGCACAGAGAGAGCAGGCAGAAGGAGAGGTGCAGGGAGCTCATCAGGTGAGTGGGGCAGAGATGAAGAGATGAGATGTGCACAACCAGGGAGAAGGATGAGATGGAAAGGGAGAGACAGATGCACACAGAGAGGCAAGGACACAGATGAAGAGACAAAGACAGAGGCAGAGAAACAGAGACCAGGACAGAGATAAAGAGACAGAGGAAGAGAGATACAGAGAAGATGAGAGCTAGAGAAGGAAGAAGAAATGATGGGACAGGGAAAAGGAGAATTCTAAGACAGGAGAGAACCTGCCACAAAATCAGAAGGTGGGATTGGGTTTGAGGGGCCAGGCCAGGGGCTGGAGGCATTTCAAGCCCTGCCCACACCCCTAATCCCGGGCACGCACCTCCCCGCTTCCACTGTGCCCCTGTCCTGTCACCAGACTTGTGGATGAAGCATTCATGAATGGAGAGGATGGACACACACTGTTCTATACTTTGAGTGCTTAGGATTAATTCCTGGACAAATTTGGGAGTTCTCATTCCAGCCATCCAGTCACAGGTGTGACAATTTCCACAAACTTTTAATCTCTTTTCAAAAAGAATCTAGAATCACCCCCAAATCCCAGACACTGAAAACCCCTGGCCATGAAGCAGTATGGACATTTGCTTTTCAAGGAGATTTTTGTTACAGAGAGAAAACCCTGCCCCTCGGGTGGCCGCTGAGCGCCCAGACCTGCCAGTGTTGCATGGGTCTGCACCATGTTTAGTCCACCATCTGGATGGTTAAGATCCTAAGGACAGCAGAGTTTCAATTCTGTAGTGTTAATTTACTTTGTTTTTCTGGGGCCTCAGAGAGTGAATTTAGAAACCCAATGCTATCATAGGGTACCAAGAGAATTTCAGTTGAGGTGAAAATAACTGCTTTTCCCCCGTCATGCAGAGATGAGAATAACAAGGAATACATTTTCTCCTGAAAAATGAGCTATTTGTTGACAGTGGCCTGTTCCCTTTGATGTGGAAACTATGGCTTTGGTCCACTCTCATTAGCCGACCCTATGGCTCCCTGGCCAGGAGTGCCCAGAGCCTGGAACAGGCACCATTTTCTCACAGCCCTCCTGTGATTTCCATGACAAAGTGGAACCACTGCTCTCAGCGGCTGGGGTTCCATCTGCCTGGGGCCCCCAAAGCCACTCGGTGTGGATCCAAGGGTGGGGGGGGCAAAGCACAGGTGTGGCTCGGGTCTCCCGTCTTCGTGCACTCTGTACCACCTGATGTCACCCCCTTGACCTCCAGTCCTTTGGGTTTTCAGGATGGGCCAGGGCCCAGTGCTTGGGCTTAGGATGGGTTGTGATCTGCTGGGCACATGGGAGGTCCCTGTCCTGCCTGGGCACTGGAGCCACAGCCTGCCCTCATGAGGCAGCTATCCCAGGATAGCTGTTTTGACGAGAATTACAGGGGCCGATTGGGCCTACCGTCTCCCTTCTCTCCCCAGATCCTGCTGGGTGGTCGGGAGCCCAGGATCCCATGGCACAAAAGGCTCCATGCAAGGGTCGGAGGTGATGCTCCCTGTCCTCCATGGGCTTCAGGCTTCCTACCTCTCTCCCTTACTCAGCCTCCTTTCTTCATGTCCTAGGGACAGCCCTGTGCACCTCCTGCCTGGTTTAACCACAGAAACGTCCTTACAGAGGGTCTCAGGGGCCTCACTGGTTAGGAGTTGGGGGTGGCATGGGCCCAGAGACCCCATTTGCATGGAATGCACTGCTTTCACCCCATTTGCAGATGACAGAGTAACTGGACGACCAGCGTGTCCAGAGGGCGTTTGGGGTCACTTTTAACTCAGACTTCCGGACCACATTGTAATTAGGTTTTTTATCAGGCTCGGGGGAAGTTCATGGCTCTTTTAGGGAAACTCATGCTGGCCCCACACCACCCCTATTTTCCAGACCAATGTGAGAGAAATGCCCTACAGTGGGGATGGCACTCTCAGGGTGTCACATCAACGTGGGGGAGGTCTTGGGGCATCAGAACGAGGTGGGGGAGGTCTTGGGGCATCAGACCAAGGTAGAGGCAGATCTCAGGCAGAGGGGCTCGGGAGCTCAGGGCGTGGCAGGGACTGCAGGAGCTGGGTGCCCATTCTGCACCTCCCTGCTCCTCTGCACAGAGCTCGGCTAAAGTGGCTCATCCCGAGACCTCCAAACAGAGGCTCTGAAAACTCCTTCCAAGAAGACAACGTCTTGGGGCAGTGGGAGAGTGTTCCATGCAGCTGACATGAAGGCCTGTGGCCATCCTGGGATGTTAGTAAGGTTTTGTTGGAAAGCGCAGCTGGGAGGGGAGGCCCTGGCTTTTCGTTGGCCTTTGGCCACCCTGACTGTCTGGCAGCCTCAGGCCAGGGCTGTTTGCCTCTGTAGTGGCAGCCTGGGGTGGCCAGGCCTTGCTCACTTGGGGTGCCTTGGGCTCAGGGTGTGGGACTGAACACACAGAACGGCTGTGGAGTCCACAGCTCAGGCACAGGGCCCTGACTGCATGCGCCCTTGATCTCTGACCTTGCCAGAAGTGGGACTCAGGGAACCGGGGGGGCTGAGCGCTCATCCTCAAGAGGAAGCTGTGGGCCTCACCTGGCGATCTTGTCAGTGCAGGACATGGTGACCAGCTGCTCCCCCAGCAGGACGCCGTCCCAGGTCTGCACTGTGCTGGAACCGCGCACGGGGACTGTCCCTTCCCCAGACTCGATCTTGGTGCGCAGGTGCCCGCGGAACTTCCTGACCAGGTGTTTGCTGCTGTGCACTAGGAGAGAAGAGGGTGGAGAAGTGAGAAGAGGGAAGCTGCCTTGGTTTTGGGGGGTGGGAGGGGAGGAAGGGCTGCAATAGAGGTCAAAGGGCCCCATGCCATGGCTGGGCATGTGGCATGGGGAAGGGGCTTCAGAAGCAAGTGCTGTGTGGGGGTAGGCTCCAGAGCCACAGCATCTGGCCTGGGCTGGGAGTAAAACCCCTGGCTTCATGGGCCAAAGTCTCTTCTCACCCACCTCTGCTGTGTAAGCACGGCTGCAGCCTAAACCATGCTCAGGTGAGCATGGGCCGCTACCTCCCCAGGTACTTCATTACAGACACAGACTTGAACCTGAAGTTGGATGTGTAGTTTTCAGGTGTCACGAAATACCATTTTCTCACTTTTGCAGCCATTAAAAATGTAAATATGCTCAGCAGGAGGGCTGTGCAGAAATAGGTGGTGACTGGAGCTCAGCTCTTATCCTTGTCTAGATGTCAATTCTGGCCCCATGGGAACCTGGAGAGAGTTTCTCAGAGTCACTGTGACCTGGTTCTTCCTCTGACTAAGGGGTAATAGGAGTGCTGGCCACCCCAGCTGTGAGGAGTTGGTGAGGCAGCTCCTGTGAAGGTACAGGGATAGCCTGGGCGCCTCTGCTCTTGCTGCGTCCCCCAATTACTGAAGGTCTCCACAGGCAGGAGCCCTGCCAGGCCCAG
Organism: Saimiri boliviensis; assembly: GCF_048565385.1. NCBI lineage: Eukaryota > Metazoa > Chordata > Mammalia > Primates > Cebidae > Saimiri > Saimiri boliviensis. The sequence continues at coordinate 118,817,326 of NC_133456.1, read as the reverse complement.
AAGTGATGGAGCCTCTGCTGGCTCTCTCAGGTGTTCCATGTTCTACTTTCCAGGGTCCCCTCGACACTCCTGCCCCCTAGACCCCATACCCCACAATTACTTGGAGAACGAGCATGAGCAAGAGAAAGATTAAAAGCTTAAATTTATGTTTTCTTTTCTTTGACAATTTTTTTTTTTTTAGATGGAGTCTCACTTTGTCACCCTAGCTGGAATGCAGTGGCATGATCTTGGCTCACGCAACCTCTGCCTCCCAGGTTTAAATGATTCTGCCACCCCAGTCTCCTGAAGTGCTGGGATTATAAGGGTGAGCCACAGCACCCAGCCAAAATTGTGTATGTTAAATCTGGATTATATTATAATATAGAAATGGCCCTGAGGAGGGGTCCAAGATGGCTGATTAGGAGCAGCTCTGGATTGCAGCTCCAAGCAAGAGCATGGAGGGTGAGTGGACACTGCATTTCCAGACAGATTTTTATTGCTCACAGACCAGGAGATTCCTGGGCAGAGGAGCACCCTGGGTTGCCAGCGCTGCTGTTTTGGCCGGCATGGTGTGTCTCTGCACAAAAAACTCACATGGGTCCAGGTGCCATTTCAGCTGGCGACTGGAGCACGCAGGAGACAAAGTCACCCATTCAACTGATAAAAAGGGGACTGAAACGGAGCCAGTCCAGGAGATTCCAAAGTGAAAAAGCACCATGAATCTCCAGTGTGGCTGTTTCAGTTGGCACAGTGGGTCTCCACACAGGAAATCTCACAGATCTGGGCGCCTTTTGAACAGGTGACTGGAAAAACCTGGGAGACAGAGCTGCCCATTCAACTGATAAAAAGGGGCCCGAAACAGGGAGCCAGGCCAGGAGATTCCCAGATGGAAAAGTGCCACAAGTCTCCAGCACAGCTGGTACAGTGGGTCTCTGCACAAAATCTCACAAATCCGGGTGCGTTTTCAACTGGTGACTGGAACACCAGGGAGACAGAGTTGCCGCCCATTCAACTGGAAAAAAGGGGGACTGAAACGGAGCCAGGCCAGGAGATTCCTGGGCGAAAAAGTGCCATGAGCCCCCAGCATGGCTGTTTCAGCCGGCACAGCAGATCTCTGCACAAGAAATCGCACAAATCTGGGCACCATTTCAACTGGTGACTGGAATGCCTGGGAGACAGAGTCACCTGTTCAACTGAAAAACAAAAAGGGGGTCTGAGGCAGGGAGCCAGGTCATCAGGCTCAGCCAGTCCCACCCCGACAAAAACCAGCAATCGGAAACACTCTGGATTGAGAGTTTCACAGCAAGTACATCTGAACCTGGGACAGTCCAGCTCTGGGGGAGGGGCATCTGCGATTACTGGGCAGTCCACCCCTATTGAGGTGGTCTGCCATTACAGAGGCAGCCTGACATTGCTGAGGCAGTCCATCATTACAGAGAGAGTCTGCCATTACAGAGGTGGGTCACAACTGCTGAGGCAGTTCTAACTATAACCCTATAAACAGGACTGTAGGGAAATTCACACGGTAGCTGGGCAGAGCCCAGAGCAGATCAGCAACGCCTCTGCTGACAGACTGTGACTAGGCTGCCTCCTTGCTGGGCAGGACAGCCCTGAAAAAAGGCAGCAACACAACAGAAACTTACAAATAAAGCCCTACCATCCTGGGATAGAGCACCTGGAGAAAAAAAGGTGGTTATGAGTTCTGCTACAGCAGATGTAAACGTACCTGCCCAGCAGCTCTGAATGGAACAATGGAGCTCACAGCTCAGCACCTGAGCTCCTATAAAGGACAGACTGTCTCCTCAAGCAGCTCCTCAACCCCAATATATCCAAAGAGTCACCTGATAAAGGAGAGCTCGGACTGACATCTGGCAGGTATCCTTCCAGGACAAAGATAGCAGAAGAAGAAACTGGCAGCAACCCTTACTGTTCTGCAGCTGCTGCAGGTGATCCCCAGGCAAGCAGGGTCTGGAGTAGACCTCCAGCAGTCCTACAGCAGAGGGGCCTGAGTGTTAGAAGTAAAACTAAGAAATGATCAACAAACTGGATATCTGCAGGATTTATTTACCTGTGGTCTTTGTAGTTGGTGACTTTCAGAGACACAATCTGAAAGTCACCAACTACAAAGGCCACAGCTAAATAAATCCACAAAGATGGGAAGAAACCAGTGCAAAAAGGATGAAAACACCCAAAACCAGAATGCCTTTCCTCCTGCAAGGGATCACAACTCCTCATCAGCAAAGGATCAAGGCTGGATGGAGAATGAGTCTGATGAATTGACAGAAACAGGCTTCAGAAGGTGGGAAATAAGAAATCCTCTGAGCTAAAGGAACACATCCTAACCCAATGCAAAGAAACTAACAACCTTAAAAAAAGGTTTGACGAAATGCTAACGAGAATAAACAGCTTAGACGGGAACATAAATGAATCAGTGGAACTGAAAAAAATAACACGAGAACGTCACAAAGCATACGCACGTTTCAGCAGCAGGACTGACCAAGCGGAAGAAAGGATATCATTTGAAGACCATCTCAATGAAATAAAACAAGAAGGCAAGATTAGAGAAAAAAAGTGTAAAAAGAAACAAACAAAGCCTCCAGGAAATATGGGATTATGTGTGAAAAGACCTAATCTAGGTTTGACAGGTGTACCTGAATATGACAGAGAGAATGAATCCAAGCTGGAAAACACTCTTCAGGATATTATCCCGGAAAACTTCCCCAACCTAGCAAGGCAGGCCAATATTCAAGTCCAGGAAATATAGAGAACATGACAAAGATATTCCTCAAGAAGAGCAACCCCAAGGCACACAACCATCAGATTCACCAGGGTTGAAATGAAGGAGAAAATGCTAAGGGCAGCCAGAGGGAAAGGTCGAGTTACCCACAAAGGGAAGCCCATCATACACGGCGGATCTCCCCGCAGAAACCCTATAAGCCAGAAGAGAGTGGGGGCCAATATTAAATATCCTTAAAGAAATGAACTTTCAACCTAGAATTTCATATCCAGCCAAACTGTTTCATAAACGAAGGAGAAATAAAATCCTTTACGAACAAGCCAGTACTGAGAGATCGCACCACCACCAGGCCTGCTTTACAAGAGCTCCTGAAAGAAGCACTAAACACAGAAAGGAACAACCAGTACCAGCCACTCCAAAAACATACCAAATGGTAAAGAGCATCGACACAATGAAGAAACTGCATCAAATAACAGGCAAAACTAGCAGCTTGGCATCAAAATGGCAGGATCAAATTCATACATAACGATATTAACCTTAAATGTAAATGAGCTAAAAGCCCCAATCAAAAGATACAGACTGGCAAACTGGATAAAAAGCCAAAACCCAATGTTGTGCTGTATCCAGGAAACCCTTCTCATATGCAAGGATACACATAGGCTCAAAATAAAGAGATGGAGGAAGATTTACCAAGCAAATGGAGGGCAAAAAGCAACAGGAGTTGCAATCCTAGTCTCTGATAAAATAGACTTTAATCCAGCAAAGATCAAAAGAGACAAAAAAGAACATTACATAATGGTAAAAGGATCAATGCAACAAGAAGAGCTAACGATCCTAAATATACATACACCCAATAGAGGAGCACCCAGATACATAAAGCAAGTTTTTAATGACTTCCAAAGAGACTTAGACTCCCACACAATAACAGTGGGAGACTTTAATGCTCCACTGTCAATATTAGACAGATTAACAAGACAGAAAATTAACAGGGATATACAGGACTAGAATTCAGACCAGGACCAAGCAAACCTAACAGACATTTACAGAACTCTCCATTCCAAATCCACAGAATATAGATTCTTCTCAGCACCACATCACACCTACTCTAAAACTGACCACATAATCAGAAGTAAATCAGTCCTCAGCAAATGCAAAAGAATGGAAATCATAACAAACAGTTTCTCAGACAACAGTGCAATCAAGTTAGAACTCAGATTTCAGAAACTAACTCCGAACTGCACAACTCCATGGAAACTGAACTGGCTCTTGAATCTTGACTGGATACACAATGAAATGAAGGCAGATATAAAGATGTTCTTCAAAACCAACAAGAATGAAGACACAGCGTACCAGAATCTCTGGGACACATTTAAAGCAGTGTCTAGATGAAAATATATAGCAATAAGTGCCCATATGAGAAGCAAGGAAAGATCTAAAATTGAAAGCCTATTGTCAAAATTGAAAGAGCTAGAGGAGCAAGATCAAAAAAACTCAAAACCTAGCAGAAGAGAAGAAATAACTAAGATCAGAGCAGAACTGAAGGAGATAGACACACAAAAAACCCTTGAAAAAATCATCAGTCCAGCAGCTGGTTCTTTGAAAAGATCAACAAAATAGACCACTACCCAGATTAATAAAAATAAAAGAGAGAATAATCAAATAGATGCAATAAAAAACAATAAAGGGGATATCACCACAGATTCCAAAGAAATACAAACCACCATCAGAGATTACTACAAACAACTCTATGCATATAAACCAGTAAACCTGGAAGAAATGGATAAATTCCTGGACACTTGCATCCTCCCAAGCCTAAACCAGGAAGAAGTTGAAACACTGAATGGACTAATAACAAGGACTGAAGTTGAGGCAGCAATTAATAGCCTACCAACTAAAAAAAGCCCAGGTCCAGATGGGTTCACAGCCAGATTCTACCAGACATACAAAGAGGAGCTGATACTACTCCTTCTGAAGCTATTCCAAACAATACAAAAAGAGGGAATCCTTCCCAAATCATTTTATGAGACCAACATCATCCTGATACCAAAACCTGGCAGAGACTAAACAAGAAAAGAACACTTCAGGCCAATGTCCATGATGAACATAGATGCACAAATCTTCAATAAAATACTGGCAAACTGATTGCAACAGCACATCGAAAAGCTTATCCATCACAATCAAGTAGGCTTCATCCTGGGGAGGTAAGGCTGGTTCAACGGACACAAGTCTATAAACGTAATTCACCACATAAACGAAATCAAAGACAACAACCACATGATTATCTCAGTAGATGCAGAGAAGGTCTTTGACAAAATTCAACAGCCTTTATACTAAAAACTCAATAAACTAGGTATTGACGGAACGCATCTTAAAATAATAACAGCTATTTATGACAAACCCATGGCCAATATCATACTGAATAGACAAAAACTGGAAGCTTTCCCTTTGAAACCTGGCACTAGACAAGGATGCCCTCTCTCACCACTCTTATTTAATATAGTATTGGAAGTTCTAGCCAGAGCAATCAGGCAAGAAAAAGAAATAAAGGATATTCAATTAGGAAAGGAGGAAGTCAAACTATTTGTATTTGCAGATGATGTGGTTGTATATTTAGAAAACCCCAACGTCTCAGCCCAAAATCTCCTTAAGCTGATAAAGAACTTCAGCAAAGTCTCAGGATACAGAATCAGTGTGCAGAAATCACAAGTATTCCTATACACCAATAACAGAGTTAAAGAGAGCCGAATCAAGAACGAATTGTCATTCACAATTGCTACAAAGAAAATAAAATACCTAGGAATACAACTAACAAAGAACGTAAAGAACCTCTTCTAGGAGAACTACATACCACTTCTCAAGAAAAGAAGAGAGGACACAAACAGATGGAGAAACATTCCATGCTCATAGTTAGAAGAATCAATATCGTGAAAATGGCCATACTGTCCAAAGTAGTTTGCAGATTTGATGCTATCCCCATCAAGCCACCAATGACCTTTTCCACAGAACTGGAAAAAACCACCTTAAACTTCATATGGAACCAAAAGAGAGCCCACGCAGTCAAATTAATTCTAAGCAAAAAGAACAAAGCTGGAGGGATCAAGTACCTGACTTCAAACTATACTACAAGTCTATAGTAATCAGAACAGCATGGTACTGGTACCAAAACAGAGATATAGACCAACGGAACAGAACAGAGGCCTCGAAGGCAACACCACACATCTACAACCACCTGATCTTTGACAAACCTGACAAAAACAAGCATTGGGGAAAGGATTCCTTTTAATAAATGGTGTTGGGAAAACTGGCCAGCCATGTGCAGAAAGCAGAAACTGGACCCCTTCCTGACACCTTACACTAAAATTAAGTCCAGAAGGATTAAAGACTTAAACATAAGACCTACCACCATAAAAACCCTAGAAGAAAATCTAGGCAAAACCATTCAGGACATAGGCATAGCCGAGGACTCCATGACAAAAACACCAAAAGCATTGGCAACAAAAGCCAAAATAAACAAATGGGACCTAATTAAACTCCAGAGCTTCTGCACAGCAAAAGAAACAGTCATTAGAGTGACTTGGCAACCAACAGAATGGGAAAAAATTTTTGCAGTTTACCCATCTGACCAAGGACTAATATCCAGAATCTACAAAGAACTAAACAGACTTACAAGAAAAAAACAAGCCCATTCCAAAGTGGGTGAAGGATATGAACAGACACTTTACAAAAGAAGACGTATCTGAGGCCAACAAACATATGAAAACATGCTCATCATCACTGGTCATTAGAGAAATGCAAATCAAAACTACATTGAGATACCCTCTCACGCCAGCTAGAATGGCAATCATTAAAAAATATGGAGACAACGTGCTGGAGAGGATGTGGAGAAATAGGAACACTTTTACACTGTGGGAGTGTAAATTCGTTCAACTACTGTGGCAGATAGTGTGGTGATTCCTCAAGGACCTAGAAATAGAAATTCCATTTGACCCAGCAATCCCATTATGGAGTATATATCCAAAGGATTATAAATTGTTCTATTGTAAGGACATATGCACACGAATGTTCACTGCAGCACTGTTTACAATAGCAAAGACCTGGGACCAACCCAAATGCCCATCAATGATAGACTGGACAGGGAAAATGTGGTATATATACACCATGGAATACTATGCAGCCGTAAAAAACAATGAGTTTGTGTCCTTTGTAGGGACATGAATGAACCTGGAAACCATCATTCTCAGCAAACTGACACAAGAACAGAAAATCAAACACTGCATGTTCTCACTCATAGGCGGGTGTTGAAAAATGAGAACACATGGACACAGAGAGGGGAGCATCACACACTGGGGTCTGTGGGGAGGGACAGTGGGGGGTGGGGATTTGGGGAGGGATAACATGGGGAGAAATGCCAGATATAGGTGATGGAGAGAAAGGCAGCAAACCACATTGCCATATATGTACCTATGCAACAATCTTGCATGTTCTTCACATGTACCCCACAACCTAAAATGCAATAAAATATATATTTAAAAAATGGCCCAGTGCTTTGCATATGAATAAGTAAAATCATATAGTGAATCCATCATTTACACACATATGACATAAGTTTTCTTTAGAAAGTTCCTTAAGAAGCTGTGGAAATGGTATTTCCCTATTTTCTCTCACTGACGGTACTGGATATAACTAGGATCTGGGTCCCTACCGAAATCCATAGTGACATGTAATCCCCAGTGTAGGAGGTGGAGATGATTTGATCATGGGGTGGATTTCTCATGCAGAGTTAGTACCATCCCCTTGGTGCTGTCCTCGTGCTAGTGAATGGTTGTCATGAGATCTGGTCATTTACAATTGTGTGGCATCTCCCCCACCTCTCTCTCTCACTTATCCCCCCCGCCGACTCTTGCTCATCTCCCCTCTCTCTCACTCCCATCTCCCTCCCTCACTCATCTCCCTGCTTCTTGTTCACCTCCCTCCTGTCTTGCTGATCTCCCCCTTCTCTCTCACTCCCCCCTTGCTCATGGCCCCCCTCTCATCTCCCCACCTTGCTCATCTTCCCCCTCTCTTGCTCATCTCCCCGACTTCTTGCTCCTGCTCTGGCCATGTCACCTTCTGCCATGATTGTGAGCTTCCTGAGGCCTCCCCAGATGCCAAGCAGATGCCAGGATCAGACTTCCTGTACAGCCACCAGAACCTTGAGTCCATTAAGTCTCCTTTCTTTATAAATTACCCAGTCTCAGGTATTTCTCTAGAGCAATGTGAGAATGGACTAATATGGTGCTGAATGGTTAACTATTACTTGGGTTTATACAGGAACTTTCTCCTACAGATCCCAAGTAATTTGCAGTGTATTTCCTAATTGTTTCTAAGAGCTGACATTCTTTCACTCTACATTCACAGTACCTAAAGGCTATGCCTTGGGAAGAAAGATCACTGTATTCTTTGGAGAAAATAAACTTTTGAGAGGCTTCAGATGGCTTTTTGCTTTGTAACCTACTAGTAACTTGATGAGATAAAATTTGGACTGGTCTTTAAGTCATCCATGGAAAAAAGAGCCAAGGAGAGGGATTGAGCTGGGGTAGGCACAGGATATGAATGCCCAACCCTTCCCCAGATAAAGCACAAATCTCTTCTTTGCAGCTTTAATGATGATGGTGGTGATGATAATTAAAGTGATGAAGATGATGGTGGTGGTGGTGATGATGATCGTCATGGCGATGATAATGAAAGTGATGGTGAAGATAATGGTGATGGTGATAATAATGAGTGATGGTGAAGGTAATGGCAATGGTGATGGTGGTGGTGATGATGGTGATGATGATCATGACGGTGATAATGGCGGTGGTGATGGGGATGGTGATGTGATAGTGATGACAAGGTGATGGTGATGATGATGGTGGTGGTGGTGATAAATTGAACACAAAATAGTTCATATAACTCTCAACACTTGGTTTAAACTGACTTTTTGCAGGTGGGGTCTTTATGAACATTAAGTTTCTGTGGAAGGTAACACTGAAAGCATGGAGGAGCCATCACACCTAACACTTTCCACATTACCACAATATTAGGGACTTTACACTTCCATTTGGGGGATATTTTCTTAGGGAATATGGCTGTTGCTGTCCTTTCATTTCTGTTAATTACAGTATTGTTATATCCTCCCAATATTTCAACTATTGAGGTCTTTTCTGAGATCTTGAATGTTGCCTGTTTTATTGCAAGGCCTTTCTAAATTCTTACCAATTGCTACTGCACAACTAACTTTCCATGAAGTAGACTTCATAGCCTGTTAATGCCATGATAACAGGGAGGCCCAGCTTTAATTAACAACTGGTTCCTAGGAGTTAACCCAAAGCTTTCGGGTTAGACTAATTCTGCCTGAAGAGCCAGGTGCATGAGATACTCCTGTTTATTTTCGGAGGTGTTCAGTCATGGGCTGCCTTCTCTGCAGGCTCCCTGATGAATTTGAGCAGCCCCAGGGTGGCCTGAATGTCGGGGATCTTGCAGAGCTCATTTCCTCTGGCTCCTTCCTGGCTAATTGTGAGAGGCGGGAAGGAGCTGAAGATGCCACTTAAGGCTGGACAAAATGCCAATCCAACTAGCAATTGCAGGGAGTAGGCCTCAAATGATCTGTGGATTTAGAGTGTGCCTGAGACAGTAGAAGTGTCAAATCTCAAAATCCTGCCTGCTGTGTATACATAGATGCTCCAAAAGCCATCCAAACATTCTGGTCCAATTCTGACAGTGCAAGTCATTAGACTCTTCACTACGGTGTTTATTAGCCTAGATAAAACTCTAGATAAAATCCTTACCTTTTGAGATCAATGTTAAGGTTAGTTAACATTGGTTAATGATAAGGTTAGTTTTTAGATCCTCATTTCTAAATGAGGATGTGCTTTAAAAAATTATTCCAGTGAATGTTTTATTTTTAGGGGAGAATCAAAAGGAGCTGGAGAGAAACAACAAGAGATTGTCCTCTGGGTAGCTAAAGATTTATCTAAAGAGAGATGCATTGTTGCTACAATGACAAGGGGGAGAGAGAGAGTGCCAGAAATGAAACAAACCACAGGCATGAGAAAAGAAGAAAATATTTGTCAGCACCAAGTACATTTTAGATTTACCTGTCTTCAAAAGGTTTATCCAGGAAGTCTGCCTGTGAAGCAAGCTGGTATCCACTGTAATAATATTCACAGTAGTTACCATGTGGCCATGTGGGTGCACTTTGCCTTATTTGATTGATGATGATAGTGATGATGCTGGATTATAAGGCCATTAAAATTCATTATCCTACAATGCACGGATATTATATTTTCTATATTTCTGTCACTCAATAGGAAAATCTGAAGACAGGAATTTAAGGTACTGTATTTTATATTCCCTGACTTCTTATGAGATTTTGGTTAAATCTCTAACTGCCTTTCTATTCGATGAATGGAACTGGGTTAGAACAAACGTACTAGGCTTTTAGCATGAACCTGCAGGTAAATATATGATATAATTTATTTTTCTTGGCATTTTCTGGATACAGACTGGAGAATTTAAGCGGATAAGTTCTCAGAAAATGGCTGTAAGAACTGAATTTGCCAGGCTATTTAAAAACCATGCCAAGAAGGAAGAATCTGCAGGCAGGTTGTTGGTGGGCTGGGAGGAGAAGAGCTGCTCAACCACAGTGAAGTGCTGAGGTCCGCATCTTCTGCTCCATTTGGGCCCTTTCAGAACTGCCTGAGTTCTTGCTCAGGCCACAAAGGAACCGGTTACCCTCTCTGAGTTTGGGCTGAGAGCAGTCATTGGAAACCTGACTCTGACATAAACACACAGCATGTTCTCCTGGCTGTGGGAAGAAATGTCTTTCAGGCATTTGTCCCTACCTTAACTGACCTGGCCTTTCTAGGTCCAGGGAAAAGCCACACATATGATAGTTTTGAGTCACCTGAGATGAACAGAGTAGGCCTGGGTCTCAGGACATTGAAGACCAAGTCTGTAGAGCTTCCCCTCTTCTGCATACGATACACCATAGACAAGTTTCTTTCCTGTCCATGATGCCACAGAGCCGGCTCTGCCTGGCCTCTGCAGATAGACAGGCTACCAGGCCGTCCATGCCTCCAACCCCTTTCTATGAAGCCAGCAAGGCAACAAATGCCCAGTCTGAGGAGACGATTTAAGGAGTTCAAATCTGGTGGCTCAAAACCCGACCTGTGCTCAGAAAACTGCAGAGCCTTGGACCCCTCTCTCCCCTGTATGCATCAGAATCTCCGCTAGAGTGCATGGCGGTAGCTGCATTGGTAAACACTGCCCTGGCACCCTGACAGATAAGCCAGGGATGGAAACAGCAAACTCTAATGCCTTCCAAAGCTCACAGGCAACACAGCTCCCAAAATACCTGAGACCAATTGGCACTGATACCATGTCTAAGGCCTCCAGGAATGGGGAATTTATGATCTAGCTAGACAAATGTTTTTGAGGGGAAAAATAAAATGGGGACATCTAGAATTTCTCAAGCCACATGCACCCTAGGGAAGTAGGGCTTGATGGCAACTCCAGGGCCCTTGTGTTGTGTCTAAGACTTGAAGCCCCTGAGCCTAGGCCTCAGGTGGTTGGGGCTCCGGAAACTCCTGGTCCTGCTAAGCTGTCGGAGCAGGTTGCTGCTGGGAGGCAGCCGCTCAACAGCCACTGGGGAATCAGAAGTGTGCGCCTAGAAACTCCACATCAGACTTGCTTCTCTCCTTGGCCTTTGGTTACATGACACTTACTGTAACGATTATTTAAACTTATCTACAGAAATGTTTTCTTATGCTCTACTCTTGTGTTCATTTTTGAAGGAAGGGGGAACAATCTAGGGCACCAAACTTCTCTTTGACTTAGTCACATCATAGTTATGTTGACAGATCCTGATGCACTGGATACCTGTTGTGTGCTTGTGTACATGTGCTTATGCATGTTTGTGTATATGTGCTTTTGCATGCATGTACGTGATTATGCATGCATACACGTGCTTACGTACGTTTGCATGTGCACATGTGCTCATGCATGTTAGTGTGTGCATGTGCTTTTGCATGTGTGAACACGTGATTATGCATGTTTATGCACGTGCTTATGTACGTCTGTGTGCACGTGCTTATGCGTGTGTGCATGTGCTTTTCTATGTGTTTACATGTACAAATGTGCTTATGCATGTGTATTTGTGTTATATGTGGGTACGTATGTGTGAGAGAGAGAGAAGAAATCTGGCACAGTTGTGAGAGAGGTTAACAAGCGTGGCCCCTGTGGAGATGCCACAGTTCAATGCAATGGAGGAGTGAGGAAGCAGTGAGCTGAAGTGACCAGGACCAAGCATCATGCTGGTGAGAGGACACAGGACAGGTCCAGAAGGGGCCAGAGGCAGAGAGCACTTGAGAAGACTGAAACCTGCTCCATCTGTTTCAGATGAACTCCTCTGGCCCCGAGTGAATGTCTTGGTGAAGGGACTAAGTGCTCTGCACTCTGTGGCCTCTGCATTTGTGAGAATGACACCACGGCCTTCAGGGCTTTCCTGGTTCCCTGGGCTTCTTTTGGGGGTGTTGGCCTCTGAATTGGAGGGGCAGTGCTGCTGGGTTTCTGCAGGGTTAACCCATAGGAGGGAGGTGGTGCCAGCCACAGGCCTCTGTGAACAGTGATAACTGGAGGCATATAGCTCCCGCCGCCAGCCTTTCTTTCGGGGGCTTGTCACCATTGACTCTGCTTTTGGCTAGCCCTGGAGGAGCCCCTCACAGCAAGATCCTCGCCACTTGCATCCCCTTATCCATGGCCCAACCCTCTTTAAAGGATAACAAGGAAACATACTGCCTGAGTTAGCAACGTGGAGACCCCTGCCCCTTATCATAAAGGAGCTTAATGCAACTCTCTGCAGGGGAAATGGCAGGAGTTGTTCCTGAGCGTCTCTGCCTTTTGCAGGGGGTTCGAAGGATGCAGAGCCAGCTCTCTGAAGGCTCCTTTCCAAGCAGAGAACAGCAGGCACTTGGGCTCTCCTGCCTTTACTGAGTGACTCTGGCAGACGAGTCCCTGTTAGAAAGTCACCAAGTGCCTTCCTTCTCCAAGCTCCCCTGATAGGAGAGCGGAAAAGCGGCACCAGCCCAACATAGAGGCAAGCACAGGCAGGAGTTTCTCAATTTTGCCTGGCATATTTGCTGCAAAAATGAAACAAAAATGTTTTATTTTTTTCTCCTACCAGCACCTGTCACTTCTTAAAAGCAACATGAAATAAAAGACATCTGTGTCTGGAAGTGAACCCCAGGGTGCCTCAGAGAATGTATTTGTTTTTCTAAACCACAGACACTGCAGTTGGAACTGAGGGCTGGCTGGAGAGGCTGCAGTTGGTGATCGATGTACAGAGACGTGGGAGGCCCAATGAGCTAGAACTGTCCCCTGGGGAGACCACGGGGTCTCTGGCATGGACAAGGCTCCTGCTGTTCTCACTTGGCCCTCTCCCAACTCCCACTAGGGACACATTAGCCAAGGAAGAAGCTGGATGAATTAGTGCTGGCCCCAAACATTTGGCGAGACTTCTCCTCTCGAGTCTAAGGGCCCCTAGCTGGGTCTTTATGATGCCAACCCTTTCAAGAGGAATGGAAAGAGAATTCCCAGTAGCTGTCCAACGGACCAGATTTCAGTTTTATAGGGTGAGTCCGTATCATGTAGCTCTGGCTCACTGAATCTGTCCGGTGAGAAGCTACTCCTGGCAGTTTTTCTGTCTCTGCTCCTGAGCTGGCCTGGTGGTGGGGGATGCTCTGTGTCATCTTGTGGGGCCGCACTGGGCCCACTTCCCTTTGGGGAGGGCTGTGTCCACTCCTCAGGTGCACAGGCTGCCCCTGCCTCTCTCCCTCCTGCAGGCTGTTCCTGTAAAAGTCGTTGAGTGGAACCAGCTTCCTTTTCTTCATTCCTAGTTTGACAGGATTCTCCCATCTCATTTCCAAAGGGTGTGGAAATGCCACCTGAATCCACTTACAGAGAACGCTTTCCAGCCATTCCCCAAGGAGAAAGTAGTGGGGCTGGAGGGAAGCCTGCAAATAGGAGAAGTTTTTCTGGGCCAGCATCCGATCTGAGGGGTGGAGAATCAGGCTAAGCTCACGTGGGATTAAAAACACCTTTACCCCACGCATGTTCTTATCTTTGGTGGAGGCTGCATGACAAGCCTGGGACACAGAAGGGCTCTAAAAAAACACTTATTTTTCTTTACCTTGGTAATTAAAATACCATGTAGCTTTTCACTGGGGGAAAGTCAGGTCAAAGCCAAGCCTTAGTAGTAGTGTGCTGTCCATGTATGCCCACCAGAGATTTCCTCCTGTATCAGGATTGGACCCCGAATCATACACATAGATTTAACTTCATTGCCTGCACTGAAAGACCTGCCTGGGACAGGCAGTGTGTGGTGTGGATATGTAGTATATGTGATATGTGTGTGGCGTATGTGGTGTGTGGGGTATGTGTGTACAGTATGTGGTATGTGTCAGGTGTATGTGGTATATGTGTGGTGTGTGTGTTGTATGTGTGGTGTGTGTGTTGTATGTGGTATGTGTGGTGTGTGTGGCGTGTGTGGTGTGTGTGGCATGTGTGTACAGTGTATGTGGCACAGGTCTGGTGTATGTGGCATATACATATGCATGTATGACATATGCAGACAGCACTAAGCAATAGGATTTCATCATTAAAATGAGAGGAGTTCGCCTGCAGCACCTTTTCTCTCATGGAAATGCTGATGTCAAGGGTGGCATCAAGGCAGAGCCACACCCTGCCCTCTGACCCTGGCATTCACAGTATCACTGCCCTTTGCTGATGGAGAGGACAGAGGGGTGGAGGCCGTGTGGATGCTTTCTGTCCCACATCCACTGATAAACACTCACAGGGTGGGTTTGCAATGGAACTTCATAGTTTACCTGGGAAGACCCCTTTGCAGGGAATCACTCATCCCTGGTTTGGTTACAAAAGCTGAGCTTTTTCTCCCCAACACTGTGAGCGAAGGCAAGCAGAGCCAGTCTGAATTTGTTCCCAGTCTGCCTAACTCTCACTGGCCTTCTCTTCATTCCATTTTCCCAGCCTGGGACGCAGGGATTTTATGAGTTATTAAAACAAAGCAAAGAACTACGGCAATTAGGTAGCTAATTTTAGGCCTCAGACTACTTTTCTGCCAATCACCTGAGCATTTCAGACTAAGATTTTGAAGGCATGGTTATTCCACCAATTGCAGACGCAATCCTTCCAGCACCGAAAGGCTGGGGCACACGGTGCCCCCACAGTGGCCTGGGAAAGCCCAGGACAGAGTCCCTGGTAGAGTGAGCCTGGGCCTGTCGGCCTACAGGAGGTAAAAGTGTTGTCTCTTACGGTCTGTGGTGATCTCGTAGGGGGAGTGGAGTCTCGCGTCTCCGCAGGGGGAGGTGCTCACGTAGAGATGGAAGAGGATGTTTTCCCGCAGCCTGTAGCCGCCTTCTTTTAACCGCACAAAGATTGATCGCTCGGAGTCCTCGCGCCGCGTGCTAGGGTCACAAAGAGGTTTGGGGTCATTTATTACAAACCAAACCAGAAACGTTTCAACCTACTGAACGCTTGGGTCCTATTTTGTAGAGTTTTCCCCCAAGTTTTACTGTTTTTTTCTTTTTTTTTTTTTTTTTTTTGCCTTTTTTTGAGATGAAGTCTTGTTCTGTTGCCCAGGCTGGAGTGTAGTGGCATGATCTTGGCTCACTGCAACTCCACCTCCTGAGTTCAAGCAATTCTTCTGCCTTAAGCATCAAGCAATACTCAGCCTCCCTAGTAGCTGGAATTACAGGAGTGCACCACCACACCTGGCTAATATTTGTATTTTTAGTGGAGATGGGGTTTCACCATGTTGGCCAGGCTGGTCTCGAACTCCCGACCTCAAGTGATCTGCCCACCTCAGCCTCCCAAAGTGCCAGGATTGCAGGTGCGAACCACTGCGCCCGGTCCCCAAGTTTTTTCTTCTTCATACCCCATAGGGTCTTTTCTCTGCACCAGCAATGAAACCACATGAATGCGCACATGACTGGCAGAAACCTTGCCTTCTTGCCCCCTCTCGACATTCACCTGTCAGACTTATTATTATTATTTTTTAAAGATAGGTCTTGCTCTGTTGCTGCCCAGGCTGAAGTGCACAGGCGATCTACCGCCTTGGCCTTGCAAAGACCTGGGATTACAGGCATGAGCCACCGCGCCTGGTCCCACCATGATCTTTTCCCAAGCCATTTTTTTCCATTGCTGTTAACCACATTTGTCTGTCCATAGAAGTGTGATTCTGGGGATTTGCCAGTGCTGCTCATGGCCATACCTCACAGTGGACTACGGGTTTGATGTGGCGTAGGTGGGCAGTTCGTGTTTGATTAGGAGGAAAGGAGCTTTAGGAAGCCCGGGCTCAGTTACTAGCACAGGTGGACATAGAGAGCCATGCGGAAACGGCTTTCCTTCTTCATCCGGCCATGACCCAGGTGGGGCAGGAGAAGCCCCAGCCTGTCTCTGATGGGGAAGGATTTGGCCTGTTGCAAAACCCCCAACAGCCACAAAGTTCAACCGAGCGGGCCCTGAACAAGGCGCCTGCGTTTCCTCTCGGTGTTTGCTCCCCTGCCTCCTGGCTGGCTGCTTTCTGCCGGTCTTGCCGGATTTGCACGTTCTACCCGGTGGGTGATGGACTGTGTTCTGTAGGACCCTGCGATCACGCAGGAAACGGAACAGACATCTCTGCAGGAAGCGCTTGAAGCGTCCAGCAGCCTTCCGACCTCTGTGCCCCGCACGGCCCAGCCGCCTCCCCCAGGACCCCCGGCAAACGTGCCGCAAGCCCGGGCCCCGGCGCGGAGCCTGTCAGCTCCCCGGACGCCCTGGACCCGCTCCCCCGTGCCGGTTCCCACGCAGGGCAGGTGACAGGCGCACCTGTCTGTGGACCCCCCCAGCTGGCGGCACAGCGCCAGGCCTGTAACCAGCTCCCGGTAAACACGGGCCCCGCCGCCTTCGCTGACACAAACAGGAGAAGGATCTTGGCGTGCGTCCCGGCTCTCGGGGTAAGGAGGAAGCCTGGAATCTCAGCATCTCCGCAGCCCGCACGGTGGCTCTGCCGCCGTGCCAGGGATGTCCCCGGTCTGAATTAAGGGTCGCTTCCCGGCTCAGCCTGCGCTGGGACGGCGGGGAGCGTGTTCT
The DNA here is from genome assembly GCF_048565385.1 of Saimiri boliviensis. Classification (NCBI taxonomy): domain Eukaryota; kingdom Metazoa; phylum Chordata; class Mammalia; order Primates; family Cebidae; genus Saimiri; species Saimiri boliviensis. The sequence goes on along the minus strand of NC_133456.1, from coordinate 118,800,441 downwards.
GAGCTGGGCACGCGGTGTCTGCCCGCCCCAGCCCGGCCCGGCCGCTCACCTCAGGTGCAGCTCCAGCTGCGTGTAGAGGAAGTGCAGGAACGCCCGCCGGGCCACGACCTCCGCGTGGCAGTCGTTCACCACCAGCCCCTGGTCGCTGAGGTGCTCGCCGCTGATGCACTTGGTCCCCGAGGACAGGACCACCACCTGCGCCTGCCGCGCGTCCAGGCCTGGGGACACAGACAGCGTCAGAGTGGGGCCCGCGGGCCTCTCCCTCCTCCTCGGTCTCTCCGGGTCAGGAACCCCCAGAAACACTGCGTCCCGAGAGCCGGGAAGCCAGGCTTCCGCGCGCCCCAGGCCCGCCCGCGGGATTCCCGCCTGCTCCACGGCGGGCCGAGGCAGCGCTCAGGCCTCCCGTGGCCCCGACGCCTGTGCACGCTCCTTCCGCACCGCAGGAGCAGGGTCTGGAGGTCAGACTCGGTGCCAGGCGCTTCCTTCACCTCTAGGCCCCAGGCCCCTGTGAGCGGGAGCCGTGCCGGCCCCGGCTTCCCGCCCGCCTCTGACGGCCCGCGGCCCGGGCTTCCGGCCTCGCCTCACGCCCCTGCGGCCCGGCTTCCGGCCTCGCCTCACCGCCCGTGACCCGGCTTCCAGCCTCGCCTCACGCCCCTGCGGCCCCGGCTTCCGGCCTCGCCTCACCGCCCGTGACCCGGCTTCCGGCCTCGCCTCACACACCTGCGGCCCGGCTTCCGGCCTCGCTTCACCGCCCGTGGCCCGGCTTCCGGCCTCGCCTCACGCCCCTGCGGCCCCGGCTTCCCGCCCGCCTGTCACGGCCTCTGCCCTGTTCCCTGTCCCGCCAACAGGATCGTCGAAGGACAGGAGCTGACGAACCCTTCGCTGACACCGAAAGGAGGCTGGCTGTGTCACGATTTGCTTTTCACAGGGTGATGTTCGTTTTAACCGTAGTCAGAGGAACCCACGAAATGATTCTCCCTTCAAGGACGGAAAAGGAAACAAACCCCAAAAACAATCCCCAACGTGACGTCCCTAAAGTGTAGCATCCATCCTTCTGTTTGAGGAGAAGCTGCGAGCCCACGAGCCGCTCCGGCGTATCTGTGTGGATGTGGACTTGCTCTTCACTTAGCTGGCGAATTCCCTGAGGACACGAGCCAGAATTTCCACCCAACGCCCCGAGCCGGGGCTCCCTGGGGAGTCCGCGTCATCAGGCGGGTCAGTGTTGTGGATCCAGTAACAAATCCGTCGTCCGGGCCGTTTGGCTGGAGGCGGCGGGTGTGCTGTGGGCGCCCCGGGGCCTTGGAGTGGGCCAGCTGCCCACCGGGCCCGATCCCGTGTCATGTGAGGGCGGCACAGAGGCTCCCACGCTGAGGACTGCAGTCAGCGCCGCGGAGTTCCCTGGACCATTTCGTGGAAGAGGTGACAGGCAAATTCATGTCCCGCCAGAAGCAGACCTCCCATTTTAGATAAAACCGACTTTTCCACCACAAACAGCGCTGGGCATGTCGTGAGCACTTTACTCACGCTTTTTCCTCTGCTGTGACTTTTTCTCCTGTGAGCACTTAGTTTTTCAGCCTCGAGGGCATGTGCCCTCTCCAGCCCCCACCGTGGATATTTCTTTGAAGGATAAAAAAAGGGAGGCGTCAGCAGCTGTCAGTGAGCGCCAGGGAGAACGTGGGGCGGAGTCGGCGGGAGCCAGTGCTGGAGAAGGGCCCCGCAGAGGCCGAGCGGCACCCCTGTACCCTGGCTTTGCAGCCAGGCTCTGTCTGTCCAGTTTCCTTCCTTGCAGGCAAAGCTGTCCAGCACTGTCCCCACTCGTCCCAGCTTCTGGCTTCTCCCCCATTTCTGTGCCCAAAGAGAAGGCCGTGGTCCTGGTCCTGTTGTCTAGGCACTACCCTCTCCTGGTGGGACTGGACTGCCCGTCAGCTCAGGAAGTGACGGGACTTCCCCACCCCGGCTGCTTTCATCAAAGTAGGACACAACCAGCCCCCTGAATTCCTTCCCTAGGAAAGTTCATGAGCAGCTGCCCATCCCAGGCCCAGGCATCCTCCTCTCTCAGCCATTCTGGGGGCGGGTGCTACCTCCCAGCGGGGGTCTCAGGAGCAGATGGGACCAGGATCTAAGGCTACAGGGAGGCGGGGTGGGCGGCTGCCACTGACCCTGCCAGGGGAGGGTCTGCGTGTCACTCAGGCAGTCAGTGACATGCGGACTGTGGAGAAATGGCTCATGAGGACGCCATCATGATGGAGAAATCCCTCTGCAGTTCCAGCTTCTTGGAAGCAGGTATTCAGAGAAACAGGAAACAAGCTGATAATGATTTCCTAATGAGTTTCAGTGTTCATGGCCCCTGTGCATACAGTCTCTGGTGGAAACACACAACTCTTCGGGAATAGGTGCTGTGGCCTGTGAGGCCCTGGCCTGCTCCTCCTCTTCGGGTTCTGTGGAAATTGGAGCTGTAGAAAAAAGCAACTGCTTTCCCTTCACCCCTCATTAATTCCCAGCTCTGTTTGGCTCCAGGCTCTGCCACACTCAGCACAATTATGAGGCCCAAGAAATGCATTGTTTGCGTATTCAGCTTTCATTAATCCCACTCCTGTGGCCAGCACCATGCTCCTCACATGGCAGACATGAAGTCTGGACTTAGGGAGGTGAGGCAGTCAGAAACGCCCACAACAGGATACATTGTGTGGTAAATGTCCCCGAAGTGCTGCACACACAATGTCACCAGCATGAGAGAGGGAGAGGGAGGGAAGAGAGGGAGAGGGATGGACTCAACCGGGAGCTTCTGCACAGGTGGTGGAAAGAGGCGTCCTAGGCAGAATGGGCATGGCGGCCAGAGGCAGCGATGGGAAAGGGCACAGGTGCATTCTGTGGGACAATGAACTTACTTTGAAACCCATCGGAGATGTGTGAGACAGTGGTGGGCTAAGCTTCAAAGGCAAGTGGAAAGTAGTCACAGAGGCCTGGAGTACAACCCTGAAGATACCAGCTCTTCACTAACAGACAATGGGATCAGTGAAAGGGCCAGCAGTCCTGTCGCCCATGATTGAGTGTTGAGTTGCACAGGAGGAGAGAAGGGGCCAGGACACTGGGCAGGAGGCCGGGCCTGGACACTGCGTGGGAGGACTCAGGAAGCGCCCTTGGGAGTGGCCCGGCGGGAGGGACCCAGAGAGCAAAGCAAGCACTGAATCCACAGGATTCGGGAAATTTACACAGAGGACGAGGGGGAGGCAGAAGCCAGACGATGTGCTTGAGTATCATATAGTTCAAATGAGAAATAAGAAGATTTTAATGAAGAACGACCGAATTCAAGGCTGACCAATTTAATATGGGGGAAAGGAGAGGACGGACATCGTCATCTCTCCCCTCGAGCCGCGAGGGCCATCTGCACCAGGCAGCACACTGAGGCGGAAAACAGAGCTTGGCAGCCGTCAAACACGGCAAGCAAAAGGCGTCAAAAACAGAAACTGCGCCAGGCAGCATTCAGATAAACACGCTTTCCTTAACGCCCCTTAACAGGGGCCAGCCAGCGTGAGGGTGACGTCGCCACGGCGGGGCCATAGGCAGGTCGAGGCCGCTGAAATCTATGGAGAGGAATGGGGTCTTTAGTTTATGGGCATCACCCTCCAGGTACAGACTGGTGGCATTTGGGGCAGCGTGGACCCTGCACGGAAGTGTCTGATGTTCTCCTTTTCCAGTGCTCTGGTTCCCCACACGGAGACCCTTGATTGCTGGGGTCGGGGTGAGGCCATGCCAAGCTGTATGGACACAAAAAATGCTCTGCACTTAATGAGCAATGCTTTGCATAAAAACGTGCCTGAAGCCAGGCCATTCTGCTGCAGAGGTGGGGTTGGGGATGCTCCGGCAGGGGCTTATTGAATCAGGAAGACAGGATGGGGTGAGGGGAGGCTGTGCTGAGGTCCAGTCTCTGGCTGACCCAGCAGGAAGCCCTAGAGTATAAGGCAAGGCTGTGTGGTGTGTCAATTACAAGCTGTGCGTGCTCCAAATGTGCAGGCTTCCACTGGCCAGGGCCATTCTCAGGAGGAGTCCGCAGCCGTGGGCTGCTCTTGGCCAGCACTTGGTGTAGCTGGGGACAGTCAGGAGCCCAGGACAGGGCAGCTGTGGTGCCAACAACAATTACTCCAATCCTTCCAGTGATGCCGTTAAGCTAATAAAATGCAGGCTTCTATAGAAGCATCACTCCATACAGAGTGACTATTGGTGATCTCTTTTCTTATAAATGGCTGTTGAGAGCAAAACTACTACTCTGTAAGACAACATGAGAAGTAGTCACAGGAAATATAAGCCTACTAATTTCTGTAGAATAACCATGGAATATTATGCAGCCATCAAAAACGATGAGTTTGTGTCCTTTGTAGGGACATGGATGAACCTGGAAACCATCATTCTCAGCAAACTGACCACAAGAGCAGAAAATCAAACACCGCATGTTTTCACTCATAGGCAGGTGTTGAACAATGAGAACACATGGACACAGGGAGGGGAGCATCACACATTGGGGTCTGTGGGGGAGAACCAGGGGAGGGACAGTGGGGGGTGGGGAGTTGGGGAGAGATAACATGGGGAGAAATGCCAGATATAGGTGATGGGGAGGAAGGCAGCAAATCACACTGCCATGTGTGTACCTATGCAACAATCTTGCATGTTCTTCACATGTACCCCAAAACCTAAAACACAATAAAATAAATTTTTTTAAAAAAAGAAAACCCCACAAAAGAGCAGGGTTACTACACTCTTGCCAAAGCACCACACACAGTTAGTTTTGTAGAATTCGACAGAACCTTTTAATAGCAGACAGTTTCAAGGTTATTTTGGGTGTTCAGAGCATATAAAGACGAGAAGCCTTGTCTTTATCTTTGTCTTTTAAGGCTGTTGTAATCATGGAATGCCTACATTATTGCCACTTCCACCTGACTGAGGCTACACGACAAAGAAAACAGCAGAGGGCCCTCAGTTACAAATGTTCAAAAATTCTCTGCAAAATACTAACCATCAAGTAGCACAGGAAAAGAACACTACAGTACATTGCTGCAAGGTGGGCTTATTTCTGAAATGTCAAAATTTATTACATTAAAAAATTAAGGCCAGGCACAGTGGTTCACAGCTGTAATCCCAGCATTTTGGGAAGCTGAGGCCAGTGGATTGCTTATGCCCAGGAGTCTGAGATCAGTCTGGGCAACATAACCAGACCCCAAGTCTACAAAAAATACAGAAGGTAGCTGGGCATGGAGGCATATGGCTGTAGTCCCAGCTACTCCAGAGACTAGTGGGAGGATCACGTGGGCCCTGGCCGGAGCTTGCAGTGAGCCAAGATTGTGCCACTCCTCTCCAGCCTGAGTAACAGAGCAAAACCCTGTCTCAAAAAGGAATTTAAATGCAATATAAAAATAATTACTATCACAGACACTGATAAGGCATCTGACAAAATACAACAATTGCTTTTGATAAAACATTGAGTTTTTATCAAAACTCAACTCTATCGAGTGGAACACAGGGATTTCCCCCCAATATGATTTTATGCACACACGTGCACACACACACACACACACACACACACACACACACAGACACAGTATCACGCTCTATGGGAAAGCGTTACAGGCATTTCTACAGCCACTCGGGAACATCTGCTGAAGCCATTGACCAGCACAACAAGAGAAAGAAATTAGCACTGTGGTAATTGGAGAGGGGCAGGTCACACAGCACTGTCTGAATGTACTATAATTCTGTGTCTGGAAACCTCCAGAGAATCCAGTTGACATGCTGCTAGAAATGATAAGGGCGTTCAGTATGGTGAAAGGGTTCCAAATTAATATACAGAAATCAGTAACTTTCATATAGACACACAACAACTAGAGAGACACTGTAAAGGAAAAATGACTCCATTTATAATGGCAGCAAACAGGTAATAGGAATAAGCTTAACAAGAAATGACCAAGGACTTTAGTGAATAAAACTTCAGAATACTATTGGAGGACACACAACAAAATTTAAACAAACAGAAAGACATGCCACATTTTCGGATAGGGAGGTTTAACATAATGAATCCTTCTAAATTAATTTATAAAGTTAACAGAATTCCCCAAAAAACAGCAATAGTGCTTTATTTTGGACAAGACACCTGATTAGAAGTACAATTTTGTTTTGTTTTGTCATTGCTATGGTCTGGGTATGGTTTATTTGTAGCCAAAACTCATGTTGAGATTTGGTCTTTGGTGTGGTGGTGGTGTGGGGGATGGAACCTAGTGGGAGGTGTTTGGGTCATGGGGTGAATTCCTTATGAAGGGCTTGGTGCTGTTCTCAAAGCAGTGAGTTCTTGCTCTAGAAAGATGGATTAGTCTTCAAGAAAATGGGTTAGTTCCCATGAGACTGGGCTGTTATGAAGCCAGGATGCCCCTCTTGTTTTCTCTTTGCAAGTGTCTGCTTTCCCCTTAACCTTCTCTGTCATGGTTTGATGCAGAAAAAAAGCCCTCACCAGAAGCCACTTCTGTGCCCTTAAACTTCCCAGCCTGCAGAACCGTGAGCGAAATAAACCACTATTTTTTTTAAATAAAGTACCCAGTCTCATGTATTCTGTTATAGCAACACAAAATGAACTAAGATAGTTATTTGTTTTTAACTGGGCAAGCTGATTCTAAAAGGAAACCCAGAAAATTCTGAAACAGAAGACTAATGCTGCAGACACACTTAGTGTATATCCGGCAGGTTCTAGAGGCTCCATGCCAGGTCACTGTGGGGATGGGGTGTGAAGTGAAGCAGGTGGAACAAAGTGGGAAGCCCATAGATTGACCCAACATCTATAGGAATCTGGTATAAGACAAAAATAATCATATCTCAAACCACTGTGGCAAAGAGAGACTATCCAATTAATGGTATCTAACAACGGAAACATCATCTGAGAAATAAAATTGCATCTTTATCTGACACCATGTACCAGAATAAATTCCAAATTGATCAATATTTAGATGTAAAAAATGAAGAACTATGTTTGAATATTTGCAGCATCTTTATCCGTAATTGCCAAAACTTGGAAACAACCAAGATACCTTTGAGCACGTGAACGGATAAGCCATGGTACATCCAGACAACGCAATACTACTTGGCACTAAAAATAAATCAGTTATCAAGCCATAAAAAGACATAGAGGAAAGTTAAATAAAAGTTAAGTAAAAAAAGCCAACCTGAAAAGGCTACATATTGTATGATTCCAACTATAGGACATTCTGGAAAATGTCCATTCTGTGAAACTACGGAGAGAGTAAGAAGGTAAGTGGTTGCAAGGGGTTGAGGGGAGGAAGGGAAGAAGAGATAGATAAAGAGGAGTTAACAGGCGCCCCCAAACTATGGCCCGTGGGCCGCATGTGGCCCCCTGAGGCCATTTATCTGCCCCCCACCCCCCGCCGCACTTCAGGATGGAGCACCTCTTTCATTGGTGGTCAGTGAGAGGAGCACAGTATGTGGTGGCCCTCCAACAGTCTGAGGGACAGTGAACTGGCCCCCTGTGTAGAAAGTTTGGGGACGCCTGAGTTAGAATGTACAACATCATGAGTGAACCCTAACATAAACAATGGATTTTGGTTGATTGAAGAAATAAAGATGTATATATCATAAAGAAAATAAGACATAATGTATAAACTTGGTGGGTCATATGGCTTAAATGTGGTGTTTTCTCCAACATTTATATTGAAACTTAATCAATATAAATGGTGGTATTAAAAGGTTGTGCATTTAGGAGGTGATCAGGTGATGAGGGCTCCACCTTCACAAATGGATTAATGCCCCTATAAAAGAGGCTTCAGAGAGAGTCCAGCCCTTTTTTGCCCTCCATCCCATCTGCAATGTGAGAATGCAGTGTTCCCTCCAGATGATGCCACAACAAGGCACCATCCTGGAGGGAGAGTACAGCCTTCTCCAGACACCAAACCTGTTGATGTCTGGATCTCGGACTTCCCAGCCCCCAGAACTGTGAGCAAGGAACTTCTGTTGTTTATAAATTGCTCCATCTGAGGTATTTTGTTGCAGCAGCACAAATGGATGCCCCAGCACATCACCCATCTCTAGACAATCTCTGAGAATGGGCTTTTATTTATTTAATTGGGACTAAGTCATTCTTGGCTTGTTCCAACATTTTGAAGGTACATTTCTTATACTACATCTGCTTTTAAAGGAAAAGGATCACTAAATTTCTAAGAAGAAAATTGAAAGTAAAATATACCAAATAGCATCAAAGAAATGCATTTCAAAATCATGGAAAATTGAGAGAGAGAGGAATAATTTGTACTGTCCCAAGGGTGTTGTGTGTAATTAATTCTGACTCCCCATTTCCTAGAACTGTGCCCACTGGATTTAATGACTCAGTAACAGGGTTTCCACATCTTCCCTTGAGAAAGACCCTTCCACAGTTTATCAGTGCTCAGTGTTAGGAAAGCTTCTTCAATGTCCAGCCTAACTGTACAAATTCAGTCCACCTCCCTGGCTTTATATTTAAGGCTCCCAGGCTCCTTGTGGTTGGCATTCTCTGAATACTCACAGGGAATATCATGACCTGCCTGCAACCCCACTTCTAGTCATGATTTGGCCAAAGTCTATGTTTCATTTTCAATCTTTTTCTGCAAGCCAATTTTCTTCTCTTCTGGTGTTTCTGCTCCCATTCTCGATATTTCCTTTAATTAGTTCAAAATCAGGTAGATTTTTAAATGTCTGGCTTAGGTATGTCTTGTCTGTTAGGGACATTATTGGACTGAGACTGAAAGGAAAGTTTTGCATTTAATGGGAGATTTTTCTTCCACTAGGGTCTTGATTTATGGCTTTCTTCAGGAATCAGAAAACACCAGTGTCCCCTGGGCTTTTATTCCTGAAGCATTTCAAAGGCACTGATTTTAGGATGAAAATAAGTTATGTGTAAATGTTTTGTGCACTGCTCTACGAATGACAACACATCTGGGGAATATCAGATGACAAAGCATTGTAGGCAGAGTTTAACAGGCTCTAGAGCACAGGTAGCCCTGTTTCTCTGCTTACTGAAGACTTTGGGCAAGAATTTAACTGTGTTCAGTTGTCTTGTTTGGAAAACGTTTTTAAAGATTAAAGAAAATAATGTGAAGTTCTTAACATGTGCCTGATGCACAGCAAAAATGCCACCATCTCTAGCAATTATGATGCATATATTTCTATTTTCCCGTAATAATATTTGTTTCTCCATCTGCAACCAGGATGTTTCTGTGACTTCCCTTGCTAGAATGACAGAAAAAACCACGTGTTCCATTATTACTTCTATTGACTATGATGTACATGTTCTTCCAGTGAGAACAAGAGGACTGGTGTGGGACAGCTGAAAGACAAGACACACTCAAGAACACCTTACCACTAAATCTGACCACAGCACTGGGCCATGGACCAAGTAACAATTCCAGGATGAGTACTCACTTGCCTTAAAGTATCGAGGGCATATTTTAATCTATTTCAATTTGTTTACCCAACTATTCATTCAATGGGCATTAAACACCTAACTTATTGGAGGGAATGGGGATGAAAAACCGTGCAGTCCCAAAGCCCCTTTCACAGCACATACTCAGAGACAGGGAGAAGGCAGCATGGCAGGATGGCAGAAACCCACTGTGACTGGGCTACATCAGCTGTGAGGATGCCTTCTCAGAGGACGGAGCAACCATGGATGTCAAAGCCAGTGTTATAAGATGGAGAAAGAAGGGACCTGTGTCCTGCACTAGAAGGTGTGTAGCCACTGGCCAGGTAATGAAGGCAGAGTGGCTGAAGAGTGGGAGCAGCCTGCATGAAAACATGCAGCATGGGAGGGAAGCTCTGTGGTTAGGATGCAGTGGATCTGTGGTTAGGATGTGGTGGGCTCTGTGGATAGGATGAGGTGGGCTCTGTGGTTAGGATGTGGTGGGCTCTGTGGATAGGATGTGGTGGGCTCTGTGGATAGGATGAGGTGAGCTCTGTGGTTAGGATGAGGTGTGATCTGTGGTTAGGATGTGGTGGGCTCTGTGGATAGGATGAGGTGGGATCTGTGGTTAGGATGTGGTGGGCTCTGTGAATAGGATGAGGTGGGCTCTGTGGGTAGAATGGGGTGGGCTCTGCAGTTAGGGTGTGGTGGCTCTGTGGTCAGGATACAGTGCGCTCTGTGGTCAGGATGTGGTGGGCTCTGTGGATAGGATGAGGTGAGATCTGTGGATAGGATGAGGTGGGCTCTGTGGGTAGGATGTGGTGGACCTGTGTGATTACCAGTGTAGAACTCCAGTGCCTGTGGGGCAGTAGTAGTTTCTGGAGGGCATTCTATTGTCTGGGTGGCATCACCCAAATTGTCTCCCCTCTTCCCAGGTACTCCTGTGTGGAGATGATGGGTAGAAGCCTTGTCCACCAAGTTGCCTTCACCAGAATTGGGAGAATCACTCTCCGTATAAAAGATGTCAAGCAAGTTTTAGCCATTCTTTCTTATACTGTGTGATTAGAGGAATCTTTTGGTCACTGTAAAAATTACAGATGTGGCTCCAGCCTCCTACCAACCAAGAACCCCAAAACGATTGAATGAGAATCTCCTTGTGAGGATCCTGAAAATCTGTATTTAGACAGTGTTTTCAGGCTATTCTTATGGCCAGGTGAATTTGGGGAGCACAAATATGTGGAAAAAAGCAGATGCAGAATATTAATTTTCTCACCTGGCTATGTGATGTCATCGGATGCAGTTTGGGAACAGGTACTCTTAATTGAAGCAGATGCTTTGGTTTTGCAATCTGAATGAGAAACCATTGAATCAGGGGGCAGTTTCTCTTGAGAGTTGCACACATATGGTGCGCAGTAGATTCAGAGGCATCTACAAAGAAAACTCACTCTGTGGGCATCCACAGATGAGTGGTCCCCATTTGCTGTACCTGAGCTTCAAAGGATGCTGGGCAACTGATTAGTAAACCCCAAATGCTAACTCTGTCCAACTGTGTGAACGCACCATGAAAGCCAGGGTTTCCTAACCTCAGCACTTAGTTGTCAGGATAAGCACAGTAATCACATACTCATTAATTTCCTTAAAAAATGCTCCCAGAGGGCATGCCAGCTTCCCTTTCAGGTGCTGAGACTGCCAGTCACGCTGGGCCTCAGTCCCGGTGATGAAGTAAGCAGGGTCAATGCTCTGAGCTCCTCATGGGGCCAAAACATGAGCGGGTGTTTGGACCCAGGAATGTCAGAAATGAATAAGTCTGTTGTTTTAACACTCATTCTTTTTCCTTTTAAAATGGGTGGTGCTTGCTTTGCAGACACAGATTCACATGTTGCTCTGATGGGAAATGAGGCAGTCACTGGACCCGGGTGCCATGTCACATAGCTTGTCCTCCTCAGTGTGGTTGATGCTCGTTGAGCCTTCTGTGCCAGCACATGTGAGCACTGGGTCTATACACTAATCAAACATGCTGCTTACTCCACATAAAATACAACATGGCAAAGGCACTGAGAGAGCTCAGAAACTATACCAGGCTGATGCCGGCTGCTATCCACCTGTGACGGCCTTGGGTGCTGTGGCCCCCACTACAACCCAAAGGGGGTCAGCCTGTGGACAGATGTCCACATATAAAAGATGTCAAGCAAGTTTTGGCTGTTCTTTCTTATACTGTGTGATTAGAGGAATCTTTTGGTCACTGTTAAAATCACGGATGTGGCACCAGCCTCCCATGCTGTGGCCCACACTACAACCCAAAGAGAGTCAGCCCATGGACAGATGTCCACATACGAAAGACCTCAAGTCAGCTGGTCAACACTCTCTGTTGTTCCACCACAGGGAATGGAACTTCTCTAAACCCGATGGGCTGCAGGTGAGGTTAGAGGTGAGAGGGAGGAAACTCAGGAGATGCCAGTGACCTTCCTGTGGGCCTCGGGTGGGGAGCCGGCTGCATGTTTCGCTAGACAGAGCGACCTGGTGAGAGTGAAGGGATCCATCCTGCAATATGTCACACATGTGTCTGTGACTCATGGTGGGTCAAACACACTACAGCCCCATCAGAGGGCAGAAGCAGGTGGATATTGACACAGGCGGCGTCCAGGCAAGCAAGCACATTGACAACCATGGTCAGCCCTGGGACTTAATTGTGTTTACATCACAATGGCACATCTGGCACATTCTCCTACTGAATTAACTTGACTTCTCCAAAGCATACTTTTGGGGCATGAGAATGGACCGGCAGATGCAGCAGTATTTGCTGCTGCACAGACCTCTCTACACTTGTCCCAGCACAGTGCTCAACTTGGAGTACTGCCCAATATTACTGCTCAGTAATGAAGAGGGACTTGAGGCTCCAGGAGACATGAGCAGGCATTGTGGATGCCTGAACCAATGTTGGTTCTTGAGTATCCAGCTCCAAGCCATCCTCCCTCACTGGCTCTGCTGTGGAGACTAAGATGCAAAACTCTCTCTTTCCAACTCTCCCTGCTACTTCCTACACAGCTGAGTGGCCAGTAGCAAAATACTGGCCAAAAGAAGTCTGAGGGATGGAACATGTCCTCCTCCTGCCCTGATGGGGTCTGGGAGTGTGACCTGCAGCAGTGGACAGGATGAGGGGAGGCCAAGGGACTACAGATCCTGAAACCACAGGGGCCTGAGTGGCGCCTGCCACCACTGTCTGGCACGTGGGCTACTGCTGGTTATCAAGACAATAAAAAGGTGGTGGTTTGGAACACTGCTATCAGCTCTCTCACTTCCTGCAGTCAGCGGTGTTCCTAGTGGATAAAACTCAAAATGCCTAGAACTATTGGTAGGACACCACATACATCAAAAGATGGAGCCAGGCGAGCTTCTGAGAAGGTTATTAGTTACGCTCCTCAACATCAGCACTGCAAGGGTTTCACTGGACATAATTATGGTAATTTCACATTTAGTAAATATATTCAATGCCTTCCTCCTACCCCCAAGAAAGAGGCAGAATGACAACCAACACTTTGCAATTAATAGATTGAAAAGCCTATTTATCTCCTCATTTGCATTGGGCCGAGCGAGCTCTTCGCCCCATTAGTAACTCATTCTTTTATATCAAAGGAACAAATAGGAAACACCTGGTCTGATCGATGAACGGTCTCTTCCTTTTCCCACCGAGGATGGCTGACAAGGTCTCCTCACTGGTGCTAAAACCAGAAATAATGAGAGCGTAAAGCCAGTGCTCATAAATAATTCATGGCCTAAATATCGTAAGTGACAGTGCTTTCTTCATCTGTAAGCAACCACTTGATATGCTCATTTTTGTTCTGTTTTTAAAACGATCATATTTGAATCAGCTTAGAGGGGAGCTTTGTTCAGGCCCTGTGAGCTCCACACCCTCTCTGCTGACCTTCCACACTTTTATTCTTTTCTTGACTGGTGTGAGTTCCCCTGGACTCAAATGTGGCTGGCTAGTTAGAGCACTCATCCTGGAGTAATGACCCAGTGACATAGGTGGGCAGTGACTTAAGGTGGGGAAGCCACACCAAACCCACCATCACTCATAGCTTCATGCTCTCCTCCCCTTCTCTGCCCTCCACAGACCTTGTCAATGACTGGCTCCTCCCTGAGCCACTGGACACCAGGATGGCCCCCAAGCTGAGAGTGCTTTCCTCCATGGGGAGCTCCTCCTCAGCCTGACGCTGCCTCCCTTCCTCTTCATTGTCAGCCCCTAGGAATCACATGCCCACCCCTCTCTAACCTAGGAGCCTGCCTCCACGCACACGTCTTCCTGTCATCAGTGTGGTGAAGCTGCTGCAGGGGCTGGTCCAGAGTGCTGGGCAGGGAGGACTTCAAAAGTCCAACGCAACACAGGGTGTGCAATGACGGTACGTGTGAAGGAGAGGTGGGTGGGAGAGGAAAGTTTGGTTCCAATGGCATAGGGCAGGAAGCCAGGAGTCCTCGATTTCGCTATGTCAAGTCATGAGACCCCGGGTTTCTTTGGTGTGAATTACCCCAGATTCCAATGCGGATATGTCTGGAACAGCACCACAGACGCTTCCAGTGTTTCCACAGGGCAGCCTTTTCAGTATCACCTAATGCAGACAGACACATCTTGAAAATGTAAATATGGGGTCCACTGGGGAACGAGGGAGTGTAAACCATGCCTCCAAGTACATGCATTTGAAAGCCCACACATACTTCAGAGGGTTACAGCTTCACTTAGTTTCACATTTGTTCACTAATTAGCCCAAACCCTTCAGAATATCTTTATTATATCTTCAGCCACATAGTGGGGGCCCTGTCGACGATGACTAACTCCGGCTCACAAATAATGCACAGTCATTTCCTGAAGCTTCTTTCTTCCTTCTTCCTCCCTTTTCTCTTTCTGTTTCTCTTTTTTTTTCTCTCTCTCCCTCCCTAACTCTTTCTTTCTTGCTCTCTTTCCTAAGTGTGCTTAACCAGAGTGTGGTTAGGGTAAACATAAGAGTATTTAGGCTTGTTGAATAATAGGATAATGTGGCTTTACACACCCCCAAACGGTGCCTGGCACGCAGGTAAACACTGGATGCTAGCGTTCTTTATTTTTTCACCAACAAACTTAGTGGTATGTTTCCATTAAAAAAAGACTCATAGTTGAAGAGACCAGAATAAACATGAGTCTAGTTGTGTTGCCTTGAGATATAATCTAGTGTTGGATTTTCTTTTCTCGGTGAAGCCTTTTGGACAATTAGCTTGAAGATAGAATTGAATGCTCAGTTATGAGTTAATAATCAGAAAATTGCAGAAGTATGTGAACCGCTTTGATTGGACCTTGAGAAAGCATAGCAAAAATATTTCTCCTTCCCTTTCTTTTTATTTTTATTTTTATTTTTATTTTTTGAGACGGAGTTTCACTCTTGTTGCCCAGGCTGGAGTGCAATGGCGTGATCTCGGCTCACCGCAACCTCCGCCTCCTGGGCTCAGGCAATTCTCCTGCCTCAGCCTCCTAAGTAGCTGGGATTACAGGCACGCGCCACCACGCCCAGCTAGTTTTTTGTATTTTTAGTAGAGACGGGGTTTCACCATGTTGACCAGGATGGTCTCGATCTCTCGACCTCGTGATCCACCCGCCTCGGCCTCCCAAAGTGCTGGGATTACAGGCTTGAGCCACCGCGCCTGGCCTAATCTCCTTCCCTTTCTCATGAATTTCCAGCTACACATTTCCTTACTTGGGATAAATGAAGGCATCTGCTGAGGCCAGAGCAGCCAGTCCTCTCCTTAGTTAATTCAGCTTTGAGCGTTTTCACTGGTACCCTGTGAATTATTCCAGGCTAACCTATTGAAATGAGCCGTGAGTGGGATTCGGGTGGAACAAATGTCTAGTCAGTGACTGATTTTCTTTTCCTCTCCATTTTGAGGAGGGATGGTTAGTATAAATGTGTCAGCATTTACGCTACACGAGGGTCAGCATCGGTGTAGTGAAATCTGTCCTGTATCTTATAGTTTAAACCTAACAGTTTAAACCAAAGATTTAAAATCAATTGCCCATCAGTGTTCCTTATTGTACTCAGCCGTTGGCCTCCATGAATCTTAATGTGCCTGAACAGACCCACAGAGACACAGCATCGGCTTCACATTTCTCCGTATCCACTTAGCAATCACTAAGATCAATTCCTTGAAATCCAGATGATAATTTGCCATCTCTTATGGCAGCATGTTTCTGTTTAGGGTTTTTTTTTTTTTTCGTCCAGTTCATTTGTTTCAGCTTATCTTCCTCATGCCCGACTGGATGCAAATAAAAAGACCTTGCTTTTAATTTTAAGATCCAAGTGACTGCCAGTCATTCAGGGGAGAAAACGGAAGGAAAGAGTTTTGAAAACTTGGGGGAATAAACTCTGCTTCTCCTAGGTCCTTGTGAAGATGAACTTATACAAATGTTCTTTTTATGATGAAAAGAGAAGCTTTAACAGTATTTAAATTGTCCTGCTTTCTAAAGTGCAAACAGGAAAATTATGTTTGATTACCAGCTTTATCGAGTACAATACAATTACACGACTCTTGATTCAAGCCAAAAGTGTGGCATGCACAATACAGACATATTTCTTTACCTTATGTGCTCATTTTAGGTTCAAAAGCTAACATATGCAGCAAAACATATTCTACATCTCAAAACCTGGAAAACTTATGCTCCATCGTGGAATTAATTGGCACTTTGGTATTTCCCCTAATAATACAGGCCAGATCACTTCACTCAGAAGGGTTTCCTTGTTGTTCTGGGCTGTTTTTACAAAGTTCAACTTTACCAGGCTGTTTTCAAGAAATGTGCATTTTTCCAGGGCAGTTATAAGTCCAAGAAACTTGTGGATTGATTAAAGGTGCACCTTAGCTTAAATGGGAAATAATATTTATAAAAGCCATAGTTTCAAAATATGTCTTGTAGACTAGACAAGCAAAAGTTTAAACATGAAATCCTAAAAATGTACTCTAGAAAACTCCTTTTTTTAAAAGTTGTTTACTTAATAAACTTAGACAAGTAATTCCCATAAAGAAGTAGTGCATGGTCACCACTAGGCTTGATGCCTTGATGCTTCCACAGGGAACCTGGGGCCAGGAAGGATAAAGGACCAGCAGCGCCACTGTCCTGCCCTCAGGACGTCGGGAAAGCCACTTGGTCTCTCGATCTTGGGGTCTGCGTTTCCTAAAGCATCAATAAATTCTGGCCTTCCCCACTTCTCGGGTTACGTCAAACTGATGAGTGTATGTAAAAATGCTGTCAAAATTGTAACTCTGCATATCACATGCAAGGCATCACTATCAACAGCCCCTTTAAGAATCACTCTCAGGAAACAGTGGTGTTTCTAAATAGAGCAGTTTTCCGACAGCTTGGCTAATAGGTGCTGTCCGGGGTTCAAGGGGACGGGGAGAACACTTGCTTCTCCTTTTCCAGGGAAATGAGAGATCTGGAAGGGAACAAAGACGAACGACGGCGTGATGGAGTGGGACCCGCCCTCCCAGAAGACGGCGGAGCAGGGGCGAGGCTCCCCGGGGCACGGCCTGAGAGGGGTCCACGCTCCCCTGAAGACAGCCTTGGGGGGGTCCAGGCTCCCCAGGAAGACGGGCCTGGGGGTGGGGGCGAGGCTCCCCGGGAAGACAGGCCTGAGGGGGGGCGAGGCTCCCCTGGAAGACGGGGCTGGGGCGGGGCGAGGCTCCCCGGGAAGACGGGCCTGGGGGGGCGGTGAGGCTCCCCGGGGGGGCGGTGAGGCTCCCTGGGAAGACGGGCCTGGGGGGGGCGAGGCTCCCCGGGAAGACGGGCCTGGGCGGGGGGTGAGGCTCCCCGGGAAGACGCTCTGAGCCGGGCCCACGCCGGGCCCACGACCAGGATGACCTGAGCTGGGCCCACGGCCCAGGACACCCCCGAGTCCGGCCAGACTCTTCCAGAACTCGGCCCGAGCGAGGTCCACGCCCTCCGGGAAGACGGCAGGTGAGCCGGGCTCGGCGGGTGACGGGGAGAAGGAGCGCGGAGCCTCCACGCGGCGGAGGGGGCGGACCGGGAGGTCTCGGGGCAGCAGCGGGCGCTCCTGGCGTGGGGCTCCCGGGATTACTTTTCATAAATGGCTGCAGCAGTTGGCCAAGCCTCTGCTTCGTGGGGAGAACGTCTGAGGCTGGAAGCCTTTGCTCAGCACGGAAGATGGAGTCCCAGCTGCAGGGAGGGAGGGACCGCCTGAGAGGGGCGCGGCTGGGGCCCGACCTCATGGCGCCGGGGGGCGGTGCCCGCGAACCCCAAGATCTGCGCTGATGGAAACCGGCCCCAGGCCGTCTTCCCACCCGGGCGGGAGCCTGTGGGAGAAGGACCGGCCGGCCACCGCCTCGGAGGACACATGCCACCGCCACGGAGGACACACGCCACGGAGGACACATGCCACCGCCCCGGAGGACACACGCCAGTCTGACGGCCTGTGCACACGCGCGCGCTCTGTGAACAGACGGGAACCGTCCGCAGGACGCGGGAGGAAAACCACGCGAAACAGAAAGCCACTCCCCGGGCCTGCAGGACACGGGCCCGGGCGCCTCCTCCGAGGAGCTGAGCAGAAGTCGAAGCTGCAGAACAAGAGGCTCCCCCGAGAGGAAGAATGAGGATAAGGGAGAGACCGAAAGAATGAAAACAGGCGGCAAAAATTAGGAGGGAAAGGCAGTTGAAGAGCTGTCGGATACATTGAAGAAATCTCCAAAAACATTGAAAGAACGAAGAGACTAAAATTTAAAAAGTAAAAGTAGATTAACACAGAGCATTCAAAATTTAAGAAAAATGTGTGTAAATGAAGGAATTCATGAGACACAGGATATAAAGAGAAATATACAAATAGCTTACCTATGCCAAGAAAGGTGAATGGCTACCACCTAAACATCTATTTATATCCGAGGTAAAAAAAAAAAAAAAGCCTTTCCCCCTCCCAGGTAGGGGTGAGTGCTGGTCACTGCAGAGAAAACATGAGGCAGGCACAACATTTCTCATCAGAAATATTGGATAAAAGATAATGGAAACATTCCTCCAAAATACTAAGGGAAAATGATTGAAAGTTTAGAATTCCCCACCTATGACCCTATTGAGACAACCTGTTGAGACGGATGAGAAGCAAATCACGGCATTTTGAGATGTGGGAATATTCACAAAGTTGATCTACCATCCTTTTAGATGATGCTTCTGGAAGAAGCTTTTTATGAATGGAGAAAAAGCGGGAAGACGACAGTGATCTCAGAGATAGTGTCCAACCGGGAGAGCAGGATGCAGGCTCTGCAGAGCACGCACCTCGTTGGCCTGGCAGGGTAGTTCTCCAGGACGGAGGCAGGTGCTCTCTGTGAGATCTGCCCTAGAGGCCACATGACTTAGCATGTATGGTAAAGGCACAATCTTCCTTTTTTTTTTTTTTTCTTTTTCAGTAAGAAAAAAGACATTCCAGAAAAAAAAAAAAAAAAAACTACACAATAGTTCAAAAGCGAACTATAAGTCTAGAAATGCAGGTGAATCAAACTTAAACAGCATGACTTGGAGCTTGGGGTGGAAGCAGGCAGCATCTGTGTGGCCCTGATGCTAGGTAGCCAGGCTCCCTTTCTGGGGGGGACTCTGCTGGGAGGGTTGAACAGGGTTCTGCTTGGCTCTGTGCTGGGAATATCTCTCATCAGGTAGATGCTGTTCAGCTCTTAGAATCACTCAAAAGACAAAATAGAGAAGACTTATGGACATAAGAAAGGATATAAATACCAGTTATGGTGGTGTAAAGATGTAACATTTATAACTGGGAGAAGCTGGCTAGTGGAGGAGAGGCTGAGGGCTGCCATCCTCAACTCACAGAACAGGGAGTGAAATCATATCTTCTAAATTTGATGCAATAAGATTTATTATCTATAATTGTGCATTACAAACATAATAATGGAAAATGAAAAAGTATCAAATTTTAATAGCATGAGTCAATAGATGGTATCTAAAACTGAAAATCTAGACATATAGAAGCAATATGGTACTTAGAGTCACAAGAACCAAATTGAAAATGGTTAGGGTGGCTTCTGAGTGAAGGGAAGTGGATAAAGTGGGAGAAGATGGCTTTTCTTTCAGAAGTTCTCTCCTTTAGAATCTTTACCATATGACTGCATTACTTTGTTAAAAAATAGAAACTATTCTGTTAACAAGTACATATTTCCGTGATCATATTTCTCATAATGGCTAAGAAATGGTCTCTGATTCATAAACAGAACTTTCAGGAGCTAATTAATGTGAGTTGGCATTCCACCAAAAACTGGAGGGGCAAATCAAATTGTGTATTTAAAAATAAGTTTAGTTTTAAAACATCGTGATATATACAGCAACTAGAACAAGATGCATTACTCTGAGAATTTCTTAGGCATTTGCTTGAGTAACTGAACTAGAATTAAGAGTAAATGGCACATCAACTTTAAGTAAATGAGTATCTGAAAGTGTTTGTATTAGTTATTTTGTACGTTTCTAATTTTTAAAAACCAATGTTTATCTCTTTGCAATAGGAAAGTAAATTTTGGCAAGTTCTTTAATGTTCAGAAGTCACTAATTAGTGAAGCTCTACCTTGTGAAGTCTCATTTTCATATAATAAGTTCAATTCATATAGATAAATTACGTACACATAAGTATTCTCTGGCAACCTAGAAGTATTATTTCCCCACAAGCCTCTGTAAAACATTACTCTTTTCCACGTGAAGTTTGAGAGTAGTTTCTAAAACTCGCTGGATTTGTTACCCCAGAAATGGAAAGATATTGGACAATCAGTTCCGGAGCCGAGAAATGCTAAACAAATTACTTTCCAGGTCATACTGACTGACGTCTCTGGGACTGCACAATAAGGAAGCCAGAGTGGCTGTGCCTCTCCCCTCTGCTTCCCCTCCCTCTTCTACTACCTACCCTCCTTTTCTTTTCAGACCAAGACATTAATTTAAAGTGAGTTTTTCAGAAATCTGTAGCAGAAATCTGTATAACACTCAACATTTGAAAATTTACCGAAGTTTTATGTGGACCAACAGCTCTGTGTGTATGTAATTCTTTTTTTTTTTTTTTTTTTTGAGACGGAGTTTCGCTCTTGTTGCCCAGGCTGGAGTGCAATGGCGCGATCTCGGCTCACCGCAACCTCCGCCTCCCGGGTTCAGGCAATTCTCCTGTCTCAGCCTCCTGAGTAGCTGGGATTACAGGCACGTGCCACCATGCCCAGCTAATTTTTTGTATTTTTAGTAGAGATGGGGTTTCACCATGTTGATCAGGATGGTCTCGATCTTTTGACCTTGTGATCCACCCGCCTCGGCCTCCCAAAGTGCTGGGATTACAGGCTTGAGCCACCGCACCCGGCCTGTAATTCTTTTATAGTTCTTTTTATTTTGGATTTAAATTGCTCTTTATGAACCATTCCCCACTGGAATCTAAGAGTCACAAGGGTAGGCACTTGGTCTCTTTTGTTTCCCCAGAACATTGTATGCCAGGCACTAAGTACTTTTTAATAAAACAGTGCCATTACCAATCATTAACTAACACGTAGTACTAACTGTGGGCCGGGTAACTTTCGAAGAGCTGGAAATACATGAACATGTTTAACCTGCAAAATAATCTGGTCAGGCAGGTGTTACTATTACCCCCGTTTTAAAGGTGAGAGAACAGAGTCCCAGAAGGCTCAGTGGCTGTCCATGGGTCACAGAGCTCTGTGCAGGTAGGGCTGGATTCTGTGCTAGGATGATGTTTTGGCCCACCAAACTTACTGCTTCCTCAGTGAGATTGCTGTACCCTGAGTGGGGGCTGTGCCTCTTTCTGTTGGTTAGGCTGGTCTTGAACTCCTGACCTCATGATCTGCCCACCTCGGCCTCCCAAAGTGCTAGGATTACAGGTGTGAGCCACCATTATTTAACATAAATATGTTGTGTATCAGGTTGATGGTCTTTTTCTGCCTTAGATTTTGCCGGCACATGCAGAGCAAGCGTGTATGTGAAACTTAACCCAAAAGTCAGTTACTGTTTCATAGTAGTGGCTCTCTGGTGTGTGAGTGTCATGAGTGTAATGAGGAGGTCACTACACACTCGTGCAACACTTTGGAGAGGGAAATAGTTGAATTCAGACAACCAGCTGGCTTGTTATGAATGGGCTGGTGGCTTGTCTTTTCCACAGTGCCCACCGCTCAGATTTAGCCCTTGTTTGTCCCCCGATCCTGGCTGACTGGGGAGGCTGCCTCCTTGGCTCTCAGCGTCCCCCTATGTCTGGGTCACTCTTGTTTCTCAGAGTGGAATTCCTTCCCTATGAGTTTGGGATGGGGAATCTCGGCAGGAAGGAGGATGTTCTGGGGCAGGTTACACCCCAGCGAAGGGGACTCAGGGCTCTCAGGAGACTCGGGTTCTCCGGAAGGGCTGGCCAGGCCTCCCAGAGATGGGGGACGCCTGTGCAGAGCCAGGCCCTGGCAGCCTAACTACGGCACCATGGTCAGGATGGCTCTTCCTGCTAATACACTCTGGCTACTGATCTCTGTGTGGTATTTTGTCTTTCTTTGCCACAGCTTGGTATGGAAGAGAGAACCGTTTGGTCTCCGAGATCAGGTAGATGTTAACGCTCCTCTCTTTACAGATGAAAACGCCCACAGAAAAAGAGGAGGCTACCTTTGGTCATGACGATTCCTGCCAGTGCTTTGTGGCGGGCATGCACGGGTGTGAGGTCCATCGTCACCTCTCGGAACTTCTCTGTGACCAGCTGGGATATGGAGTCTGCGAATTCCTGAAAGACATAAGCACAGGCCTCCACGTTGGGCTGAGCAGGAGCAGCAGAGGATGATGGGCACTGTCCTCCCCCTCCTCACAGCCTCATCTCTATGTGGCCACACGTGGGCCTTCTCTCTTCCCCGCCTCACAGCCTTGTCCCTGTGTGGCCACACATGGCCTGTCTCCAGGTATGCTCCAAGAGCTCAGAATCATATTGAGTGGTTTGTGAGTGGTTAACCCCAGCGTTGCTCTCAGCAGAAACCCTGACCTCTGCCGACCTCCCCATGGAAACAGCGTTCACTCCCCGCTCCTGGCCTCTCAGAGAAGTGGCTGGAGGAGTCTTTTGGGGAGAAGCAGATTTTTACAGGGATGATGGGCCACCATCGTCTTCTGAGTATCTCAGAGCCAGTGTCTATGCAGCCAGCAGTCTCAGGGTCTCCTGGCTAAACGGCCAGTTATGGCTCACTCCACAGCGTCTTCTCACCTTCCTGCACATGCACACAGATGCACACATTTGCATATATGCAAACAGCATCACACAAAATGCATCTAGGGCACATGTGCACACATGAATATGCACACATAGGTACACAGGCACACATGTGCACACACAGATACGCACACATAGGTACACAGGCACACACGTGCACACACACACAAGCACACACTCGCGCACACACACAGGCACAGGCACACATGTATATATGTGTAATACACATGCACACAGACACATACATGTGTGCCCTGCACACCCCGTCACATGTGGTTAGTGATAAGGCGACTCCTGGTCTCTGGGAAGGCAGCACACCCCAGTAGCATGAGGGTGCAGCCAGAGTGTGGCTCTGCGGCCGCCCTTCCCTGGCTCCTTTGGGCCCATGGTTGCATCACTGCCTTTTCCTGGACTTGGGGCCCTAACCTTTTCATCAGGGGCAGTGCGGCTGGCATAGCCGTTGCAGGCCTTGGAGTAGGGAAGCCTGGTTGGACCCTGAGTTCTGTCACTCAGGAGCCTGGGGAGGCCATTTTCCTAATGTACAAGCAAATCATCTTCATTTCCACCTGGTGTTTTTGTAAGGATTAAACACAATACAGCCTCTTAAGTGCTCGGCACAGTACCCACACGTGGTAGAAGTGCTCAGAGATGATGGCCGTGACTATTAACGCTTACTGTTTTCATCATTATCATCATTTCTCCCAGTGGCTGCAGGCATTGCCCCAGCCTCTGAGCAGCCAAATCAATAAATCAGCTCATCCGTGAGGCAGGAAACGGTTTCTTTTACTGATGGACTGGGTTTCTGTTTCCACCAGGCGTGTGCTAATGCTGTGCAGGCACTGGGGTTTCCACGTTTCCACCAGGCATGTGGGGGTGCTGTGCAGGCACTGGGCTGGGCTTCCACATTTCCAGTGTGTGGACGCTGATGCTGTCCAGGCATTGCTGCTGATAAGCACAGTTCTCTGATTAATAAAGGTAAGAAAGCTAGTCTTCACAAATCCCACTTGTAGGCAATAAAACATGTTTGTATGAAAACAGCGCTGCCTGCCAGGAGTGAAAAACCTGCCTCAGAACAAGCTAGCCCCTCTCCCTCCTAATTCTTCTGCAGTAAAGGTGGAAGTGCAGGCCCGGTACCGTCTCCCCTGCCAGCCCAGGAAGGTGAGAAGATTTTCCTTTTTAGCTATGGAAGGAATGTGACAAAGTCACATGGCAGGGGGCAGCAGAGCCGGGACACCGCCCAGCCGTCTTGACCCTGACCCTTGCACTGAACTGGTGACCAGATTGCTCCGAGGAAAAGCAGGATCTGAACTCAAGGACAGCCGCAGACTTTGCATCCTGTGGGTGTAGGCTGGAGCAGCTGCAGCTGGGACAGAACCCGAGTGAAGGCGGACGGCACCCTGACAAGGCAGTGGCCCTAGAGAGGGGCCCGTGGTGGAGCCTGACTGCCTGCTCTCCACACCCTGCAGGCCTGGATCCCCGCCCTTGGCTCCCACTATGAACGGAGCGACCTGAGCCCCGGCTGCCCCATCGTGGGGTCATTTGAGGAACAGCTGGGGTGGAATGAATCACGTTTGGACAGAATCACGTTTCCGCAGATGAAGGCCTCTTCGACTCCCTAGGCAGGGTTTGCATGGCCAGCGGATGCCAGGTGGACAGTGATGCTCAGTCTTCTTCCAGAGTGACAAGGGCCCCGACCAGACAGGGCAGAGTGGAGACACTGCTGGCTGGGAGGTTCCACCCACCCCAGCTGGAGGAGGCGGGAGGCCACGGCTGCCAGCCAGGAGGCCACGGCACCCACGTGCACATGTTCAGTCCTGCAGGGCGGCTCCAGGCAGTGGCCACGGTGCCCTCAAGGGAGGGCACTTCCTCTCCCCAGATCCACAGCCGGTTTCTTTCTTTCTTTCTTTTTTTTTTTTTGAGACACAGTCTAGTTCTGTCACCCAGGCTGGAGCGCAGTGGCACAATCTCGGCTCACTGCAACCTCCACCTCCCAGGTTCAAATAGTTCTAGTGCCTCAGCCTCCCAAGTAGCTGGGACTACAGGTGCACACCACTGCACTCGGCTAATCTTTCTTCTGTAGTTTTTAGCAGAGATGGCTTTTGCCATGTTGGGCAGGTTGGTCTAGAACTTCTGACCTCAGGGGATCTGCCAGTCTTGGCCTCCTAAAAATGCTGATATTACAGGCGTGAGTCACTGCACCCAGCTCTTTTTTCTGGGTTCTTTTTTTTTTTTAAACGTACGTTTTGGATTCAGTGGGTACAAGTGCAGGTTTGAGTGATGCTGAGGCCGGGTGTATGAGTGACCCAGGTAGTGAGCACAGTACCCAGCGGTTAGTTTCTCAGCCCCTCCCTCCTGCTCCGCCCACCAGTGTTCCCCAGTGTCTGCTCCAATCTTCATGTCTGTGAGTACCCCGTGTTTAGCTCCCACTCCTAAGTGAGAACATGTGGTCTTTGGCTTTCTGCTTCTGTTCATTCGTTTAGGATGACGGCCTCTAGCTACATTCATGTAGCTACAAAGAACATGATTTCATTCTTTTTCGTAATGGCAGAGCCTGTTTCTCAATCCATTTTGTCCTGCCCTGACTCAGTCTCCAAAACTCCTTCGTAGGCCAGAAAGGTTTCTTGTTGTACCTGTTTGAAGGTCCTTACCCTCACCTGCAATCCACTGCCTTTAGAACTCCAGCAACATGCATGTAGGGCTGATTCCTGTTTTTTCCTGCACGGTCACCTAATAGTTCACGTGTTACGATGTGACTCCAACGCGATGCTGCCTCTGTGGCTGGGAGCATGGCGCGATGTGTTTGGGATTATCATGGTCTTGCCATAGCACTGTGTGTGATCACAGTGTCAACAGTGGTGCACCTCTCGAATGAATGACTGTGTGTGTGGATAAGTGAAACTCCTAGGGACGAATTGTTTAAAAAGTAAAAGTTTCAGAGAAAAGTTGTTTATTATTTTCCCCACCAGTTATTCTCAGCATTTTTTCCCCCACCTTATCACACTGTCTTCATCTGCTTGGGCTGCCATAAAAGTATTCTGTAGACTAGGCAGTTTAAGCAATAGAAATTAATTTTCTTAGAGTTCTGAAAGCTGGAAGTCCAAGATCAAGGTGTCAGCCAGGTCTGTCTCCTTCTGAGGCCTTTTCTTCTGGTACGTGGATGCCGCTATCTTGTGTGCTCCGTGACCTCTCCTTTTGTGCGATGGAGAGAGAGCAAGACCAGACTCTATGGGATCATTTTTTTTAAAGACATGGTCTCACTCTGTCCCTTAGGCTAGAGCACAGTGGCATGATCACAGCTCACCGCAGCCTCAGTTTCCTGGGCCCAGTAATCCTCTTAGCTCAGCCTCCCAAGTAGTTGGGACCACAGGGACAGGGCATCACATTTGGCTAATTTGCAAATATTTTGTAGCGACAGGGTCTCACTATGTTGCTCAGGCTGGTCTCAAACTCCTGGGCTCAAGCAGTCCTCCTGCCTTGGCCTCCCAAAGTGCTGGATTACAGGTGTGAGCCACTGTGCCTGGCCTGTGGGGTCATCTTTAATAAGGACACTAATCCACTGGGTTGGCTGCCTCAACTCCGTGACCTCATTTTCCTTAATTGCTTCCTCAGGGTTTTGGATTTGCGTAGGCCCCACCACCCTTTCCCTATGGCCTCTTCTCTCTCTTGGAAAGGGAGCATCTGGCTCCATGCCTGGCTCACTGTTGTATTTTGGGAACATGGAAATTGTTTGGGTTTTGTGGTTCACAGCTGGAGGCGAGCTCAGCTTCAGGATGGGCGAGTAGCACCCCGAGTCCCACCCACTCCTGATTCAGGTGATGTTTTGTTGAGACTCAGGACTTCATACCTCAGTGCTGATGCCGAAGTAAGACTTCTGGGTCTATTGGGATGGGATGAGTGCATTTGCCATGCAAGAAGGATGTGCATTTGGGGAAGGTCAGGGACACGATGTTCTCAACTGAATGTCTGTGGCAGTGTCCCCTGATTGGCTCAGAGTGAGTGAGCTCAGTCTCTGGTGTCAGCTCTTACAAGGACACTAATCTCATTGGATCAGGGCCCCACTCTCGTGGCCTTACGTAGCCTCAGCTACTTTCTTAGAGGCCCCTTCTCCAAATACAGCCACACTGGGAATTAGGGCTTCAACATATGAATTTCAGGGGACACCAACATTAGTTCCATCAAACAAAATATGATGTCACCTGAGCAGCTCCCTTTCTGAAGCTGTGTCATGTGTCATGCGGGTGCGGACTGTCCCTCTCCTTCCTCTGCACATGACAACACCTCATTGCTTCTAGTGTTGAGGAGGGGTGTGTGACCGGGGTTCCCTGTTGAGCGTTGGAGGAAACTCTGTTTGCCATTTTTAGGTCCTGAAACTCCAAAGCGAAGCTCCGTGTTCCCCCTCTCTTTTCCTTTTCTTCCTCAATTCCCCGTTTCTCTCTTTCCTCCCTAAAAGCTGGATTCAGAGAACCCCAGGATGGAGCCACAGAGGGATGGCCCAGGGTGAGGGAGTTACCTACGAGCTGAGCATTGCATGGCTTATTTATAGTGCACCATTGGTTTTGGGGGGTTGTGGGTTACAGCAACAGCATTATTTACTCTGAGTCACAGAGGAGAGAAATCCATCAGAAAAAGACAAAGGAAACCCGGCAATCGTATTGAAGACTTATGCAGATAGTGTACAATGTCTTACAGCTTATGAATAGCAAATGTCTCTGCATCGTAACTCATGATTGATTTGCCGTGTGGTGGATCCATGGTGAACTGGTCTATTGCTGATGTCACACGTTTGGTGGGTCCAGATGATGACCTCATCTCCAATTAGGGGC
This sequence comes from Saimiri boliviensis, assembly GCF_048565385.1. Lineage (NCBI taxonomy): Eukaryota > Metazoa > Chordata > Mammalia > Primates > Cebidae > Saimiri > Saimiri boliviensis. The sequence goes on along the minus strand of NC_133456.1, from coordinate 118,772,956 downwards.
TCTTCAGGCAGGTCTTGAGAATGTGTTGGGGGTCCCCAGTTTCCAGGGATTAGCTCCTCCTCACTGTCTGCTGGCCGGTAGAAAACATTTTTGTTATGAAAGTAGCCATTATTAGGGCCTCCCCTATGGGATGTTAGATTTCTGTGTATTGGTGGTTTGTGGATTCAGATACACAACAGAAAGCACAGATGAAGCAACAGGTGCCTATGAGCTTTGCGCTGGTTGGTCCTGGTTGAGTGGAAAGACATGGATTGGATTGTTTCAGCACTTGTTTCCGAGAATCTGTCTGGCTCTTGTGTGAGTCTGGCCTCGATCAAAGACAATTTGAGTGATTTCTCAGCACGGTGCCAGCAGGGATCAGGAGCAGCACTGATGGGTGCCCAGACTGTCACCCCAGAGCGCCCCAGCCCTGCCCTTCAGGGACCTCGGGACTGCACGGGGATGATGTGGCACCAGGTTCCTGGGTGACTGCTCTCGCTCCACTCCTAAGCCCAGGAAGCTTCCATGAGGACTCTTTCTTTTTCTTTTAAAAAGCCAACCCCATCTCCTTCTCTATAATCCTTTTCTCTTTATACTTTTTGTTTTAAATCGAGGGGCGCTTGACATTTATATTGAGCATATTTTTCAAGTAACATTTTACAAAGGTGAATGTAAAAAGAGAAAAGCAAAAATTGAAAAACTTTCCTTACTTTGGGTGGTGAACTAATTAAAAGGTAGAGAGATTTGTAGTGAGCTGGTTAGATTTTCTCTCTTCGATATTTAACCAGTGTGATTTCCCATGATGGCTTCAGCAAGTCTCACCTCTGGCTGGAGTCCCCACAGGTAGGCACAGCTCATCTGCAGTGATAACCTCACTGCCTAATTAATCTCTTTTTCTGGGAAGTGGAGTTAGAACGGGTTGTGTTAGGGTTCCTTTTCCTTATTGCAGATCTTCCTCCCCTTCCCGTCCTTTTGAGAACACCTTGGTGTCTACATGGTGCTCAGAGGCCTGAGATCCCTCTGTGCTTGGCCACACAGACATGTCTCACTGAAAACCGCCGTGGCTTTAAACATAGATGTTGCTTTTGTGCACTGCATCCTTCCATCTCCCCAGTGAAGCCCTTTCCGGGTCTTTCCACAGAACTGTGTCTACTGCACCACAGGTATTTTAAGTGATTGGTTTTTAATTAAATCGCATACATGAGTGCAGCTCTATGTAGTTTTCTATAGTTGAATTTCTGTAAATGACATTGTCATTGATGACATAGGGTGTTAGAAGCTAGACAGCAGCTTAGAATGCATGTAGCGAGACATACTTCTTTAACACTAGGAATTTTTAATGTTGAATCACTTGGGATTTAATATATACAGTCAGCTTTGGTCACTGCAAACCCATCTGATCAGACCTTGCAATAATGTGGTTTTCTTCCCTGGCCGGCACTTGGTTTACAGGAGAAGCAGCTGAAGTGCTCAGAAATAAGCTTGTGCTTGATTAGTTTCAGGCATGCAAATTGCAGAGTATGCTCGTGAGCCTGGGAGGGGTTCATTCCGTCTCACAGGATGGATAAATTCATTCAGATTTAGTGTTTTGAGCACATCGGCCAGGTTATATTGCATGATCCCTTTCTAAAATGAGGGAAGACACTTTCCCATGACCCGGAGGACTCAATTACCTCACTGTGTATTATGACCAGTCTACACCTTCCTGTGGTATCTTTCGGTTCAGTGACTATGTCAGAGGCTCGACGGAGGCTCCTGGGGTGCTCAAAACCCATGCGCTTACTAATTCTGTCCACTTTAACTTGCATCATGGAAGGCAGACAAACCTATGCTTCTCTGCGGAGGTCGAATGTCAGCTCCTTTATAAAGGCTTCCCAAGCATGGGAACCCTTGGTGTCCTGCAGCGCTTTGAAGCTGTGTCCTTTCCTGGCATAAATGCTATGCTCGTCTTTCCTTTTCCTATACATATCATACTTGTGTAGCATACCACAGACCTTGTGGACAGGTGGTTACTCTTTCTACTGACTTTCTATCGGTTAACAGGAATTCTAGCCAAGATCATTGAAACTATATACTTGTCAGGCACTTTCTAAAGGCTTTAGTTGCAATTTTTTTTTAATTGCATTTTAGGTTTTGGGGTACATGTGACGAACATGCAAGATTGTTGCATAGGTACACACATGGCAGTGTGGTTTGCTGCCTTCCGTCCCCTCACCTATATCTGTCATTTCTCCCCATGCTATCTCTTCCCACCTCCCCCCCGCCCCTCCCCCATTTCCCCCCAACGGACCCCAGTGTGTAGTGCTCCCCTCCCTGTGTCCATACGTTCTCATTGTTCAACACCCTCCTATGAGTGAGAATATACGGTGTTTGATTTTCTGCTCTTGTGTCAGTTTGCTGAGAATGATGGTTTCCAGGTTCATCCATGTCTCTACAAAGGACGTGAACTCATCGTTTTTGATGGCTGCGTAATATTCCATGGTGTATATGTACCACATTTTCCCTATCCAGTCTATCATCGTTGGGCATTTGGGTTGGTTCCAGGTCTTTGCTATTGTAAACAGTGCTGCAATGAACATTCGTGTGCACATGTCCTTGTAGTAGAATGATTTATAATCCTTTGGATATATACCCAGTAATGGGATTGCTGGGTCAAATGGGATTTCTATTTTTAGGTCCTTGAGGAATCGCCACACTGTCTTCCACAATGGTTGAATTAATTTACATTCCCACCAACAGTGTAAAAGTGTTCCTATTTCTCCACATCCTCTCCAGCATCTGTTGTTTCCCGATTTTTTAATGATCGCCATTCTAACTGGTGTGAGATGGTATCTCAATGTGGTTTTGATTTGCATTTCTCTGATGACCAGTGATGATGAGCATTTTTTCATATGTTTGTTGGCCTCCTGTATGTCTTCTAAAAATATGGAATGCTTCACGAATTTGCGTGTCATCCTTGTGCAGGGGCCGTGCTAATCTTCTCTGTATCGTTTCAATTTTAGTATATGTGCTGCCGAAGCAAGCACGCAATTTTTTTTTTCAATTAGTCCTCATAAACCACTTTATGGTAAAGGGGCTGCAATTATCTCTATCTTTATTCACAATCCTGTGAATTAATGGTAGAGTGCACAGCTTAGGATACATGTCCTACAGGTGGCTCAAAGGTGGAGTGTTGCCCATCATGTGACTAACCAGTGCAGACAGCCTATGGCTGTGTCCTCCATGTGGCTCATTGGTGGAATGTTGACGATCATGAGAATGACCAGTGTAGACAGCCTAGGGTCTGTGCCCTTCATGTGGCTCACTGGACTTGTACAGATACTTGCAGGAGGAAGAGGCCAATTCTGGGTAGAGACCAGGAGTGGGGTAATTAGGGAAGGCTCCCTGGAAGAGAGTTAATTTCTGGGCTTTGAAGGAATCACATAATCTAAATTGTCAGGGATTAGAGGACCATAAAATATTAGGAGAAGCCATAGCCTAAAGAAATTTTGAGGTGGAAACATTTGTTTCTGGGATAAGAACAAAGAGTAGATCAGTCTGGCCTAAGAGTCACACAGAGTAGCTATGAGAAAAACTGAAAGGGCCACTCACTATAGGAGAGTGTAGGATCTTGATGCCCGGCCAAGGAGTTCATCTGTTAATTCATGAAATATTTATGGAATCCTTCTCAGGGTCACGCACAATTATACCTGCCAGGGATACATCAGCACAAGAAACAAGCAGAAATCGCTCCTGCATGAAGCTCAGACGTCACCCGGGCACACGACCGGCAGGGCGACAGGGCTGGGGTCTGCAGCCGTGTGAAGAGCCGCCTTCCCTGGTGAGGACACTGATCCAGGCCTGGCGCCGAGGGCATGTCTAAGTCACGGCGGGGTCAGCAGCTGGTTGTTTTGCTTTGCTTCAAGCACCCGAGATGTAAGCTGATTCTGAGGACGTCTTGGGGCTGCTACGCCGCGAGACTCTTGATGGAGATCCCCGCTGGGAGCTGCTGACACTATTTAATCCACCCAACAACTGTGTGAAGAACTGTCCTGTTTTATAATTTCAGAGAAAGAGGTTTCGGGAGATTTGGTAACTCGGCCAAAGTTCTAAAGCAAGCACGTAGTTGAGGCAGAAGTGGAGTTGTTTCAGGTCTGAGTCTGAGTGGTGGCCGATCTCCATGGGCGCTGTCTGCTGCTCTTTTGTGGTGAGTTCCCAGAAGGTTTCAGAAAACGAATCCAACCATATGCTGTAAATCCTCGACATGAAGAACTCAGCACATCTGTGGGGTCCAAGTCCAGTCGCTGAGTGGGAGAGGAAGGTGGGCCTTAGAGACCCTCATGGTCTGGTTCACCTTCAGTCCTTGAGAAGAGGCACCGTGAGGGTCCCAGCAGTGACTCCCCCTCCAGGCAGTCAGGAAGGCAGAGGCTGCCGTCCAGATGCCCCAGCTCCTACAGGGGACAGGTGAGTGGCTAGGGAGGGCCCGAGAGAGAGGCTGGACTGGAGGCAAGTGAGATGGTGCTTTGCAATATAGAAAGCCTTGCACAGGGAGACTAAAACCTGTCAAAAAGCCTGAGTAATCAATAGAAGAGTCATTTGCAGCCTAAATTCTTTTTTACATATGAAAAAGAGAGACATCCCGCTGTACTCATTATTGTTGATGATTTAGCCATTTAGACAATGCCTGCTGAAGGGTCTCTTGGCAGCAGGGGAGGGTTAATGTGTCTTCCACGAGTCACTCATGCCTCCCAGGAAAGAGCTCACACCGTGGGGAAAGGCGCCCCAGCTGTGAGCCCTCCCAAGGCAGCTTGGCTTCTCACAGGGACGATAGTGGTAGGTGGGACTGGGTGGGTGGGGGATCTGCAGAATCTTTGGTGATGCCCTTAGGCTCTGCCTGGAGTCCTCAGAGCAGAGGTCTGAGATACCCAGCCTTGAAGCTACAAACATACAAATGGTCACTGGCCGCACATCGGACCAGACATGGTCAGAGAAGACGGAGTGTGATTTCACATGATAGTGGAACTCAGGTGCTTCTAGCCTCAGAGTTAGCGGGGAGTTGTCCCCCTATTTGATGAGCTGTGCGTTACTGTGCTTAGCGGAAACGCACAGCAAGAGGCTGCTCCGTTAGCTTCCACTGCTTGTTGCCCACATTTTGCCTGGAAATTACCAGCAATATTCACATTGGAAAATGAACTTCAAATGGGAACATTGCAATACTCAAACGTTACTCATTCCCAACACTAATATTTTGACTGGCATGAATAAATAAAATGTGCTCGAATTTGCAGCAGGAGTCCTCAGGGTAAAATTGACATTCAGCCAAAGTGGTGGGATACTAAAATCAATAGATTATAAAGGAAAGAGCCTTTAGTAAATATTTTCCTGTTGAAATGCTGTCTTTGGGTTTATGCCGCTGAAAAATCAGAAAGGTTAGATTTGTATGTGGGTGCGGCAACACGAAACCCAGGACCGATGCCCCCATGTCCCAGGCTCCTTTCCCCTTTGAACTTTGTTCTTCATGGGGGCGGGTGGTGCGTCACTAGGGAGAGGTGACAGGGGGCCTGGGAGTGTGGGTGGCAGGAGGAGGCAGGGCCAGAGTCTGTGTGGAGGTGGGACATGCCTCGGAGCCCCCTCTGAAGCAACCCACCCCGTCTAGACCCAGGAGGCAAGAGAAACAGTGCCAGAAAAGTGCAGCCGGACACAAACCGAAGCCTCAGAAGAATCGGAGAAAATGGAAGAGGATCTTCCCTTACTTCCATCTTTATACCCCTTTGTGCTTCTGTGGAAGAGGCAGTCTCCGTGTCACGCAATGAGCCCTGTTTTCTGACAATTACGATAAAGTCTCATTAATTTCAAAATCAGGGACTGGTAACCAATGTCCAACCAAACAGCTCAAATTATCTGACAATTCGATTATTCTAAATCTTACATTACCTAAAGGCGGATGGCAAATTTGAATGAAGGCATGAAAAGGAAAATCCCTTATTGTAGCCATTGTATGGTGGGAAAGCCCTAAACTCGGGATCAGAAGAACTGGAGTTGAGTTCTGCCACTGCCTTCCCCAGCGGCACGACCACCGTGGGGCAGTTAGGGTCTCTGAGCCATCAGTTCCTCCTCTCCTAGAGGCATCATCATGATCACCCCTCAAGGCCAAGGCCCTGCGTCTTGGCACATCTGAGACCTACGACCGCAGAACCTGCACTTGCCTCTTTAGGAGGAACAGTGCTGGTGTCAGGGGTGCTGTGAGGTTGGAGGGCCGTGGATGTGGGTGCTTAGCCTGGTGCCCAGCACTGCCGAGCTCAGCACCCAGCACTCAAATACCAGCTGCTGTTGTTATTGCCATTACTGTCCAACTGTGTGCACAGATAAGATTTCTTAGCAAAACTACAGGAATAACTCACACCCACATGCCTCGTCCTTAAAATTAAAGTGTTCTCAGTAGTAACCTGTTGAAAGGGTACATTTTGATATAACGAAGTATGTAGGCGCACACAGTTTAGAGGAGGCATATGTTGGGGTGACCTTTCCTGCAAACTGCCTGAGCTCTGCCTGTCTGTCTTGGTTAACTCTCTGACTTTGCTGCTGCTGGTGAGGGCTGTCCCCCACGACTGTGCTCACAGGATGGTCCCCTTAAAAGAACCTGGATAAGGAGTTGAATCGCAAGGAAATCCAAGCTACATATTTAGCTTTTTAGAGTTTTATTTTTAATTCACAAATAATAATTGCGTATATGTAGGGGGTGCAATGTGATGTCTTGGTACGTATACACATTGCGGGATGATCTTATGAGGCTAGCCGACATATCCGCCACCTCAAAGGCTTACTGTGCTGAGAATCTTTACAGTCCTTTCTTTCAGCTGTTCTGAAATATATGATATGTTAACTATGGTCACTGTGCTGTGTGACAGATCCCCAGAACCTGTCCTTACCTACCTGAAGTCTTGTGCCCTCTGACCAATGTCCTAGCCCCTGGTAACTGCCTTTCCCCCCTCCATTTCCATGAAAGTTCTGTAGCCCTGCATATAGATGCCAGGTAGATTTTGGACCCAAAGCCAACCTTAAGAGGAAATTACACATATATCAGCTGTGCCATGTAGTCACTTTTAGTGAAAACGTCAGTCTATTTTTGGTGAGGAAACGCTCATAAGTGAAACTGCCTGCTCGCTCTTTAATTACATGTGCCTTTATTTCTGTTTAAATGGAAAGCTACCATCCTGGGCAACAGCACATTCAAAGGTTGCATCCGTGTGATTTGGAGTTACGCTGCCGGCCGCGTGGCCCCTCTAAGCTTTGCTCTCTGACCTTCTGACCGAAGCCTTCCTTCCTCTCTGATTTCACAGCTTGGGTGTGTTATTTTGTGACTGCTGACACAAACATTGTCCTCATCAGACTGGATGCCCAAGGGCAAGAACTCAGTGTCCCTCGGAGCACTCAGTCTCCCTCAACGAGCCCTGACTGCAGCTGGGCTCGGCCATGCCCAGAACGGCCTGGAGCAGCCATCTCAGACACCAGTTCTCAAGCATTCCTGCTTTTATTTCACCCCTATCGCTTTCCCCCAGGGAAAAGAATCGATCAGAATTTATTGTGTAAGGCACTGATGAAATACAGGGCTAAATGAGACAAGGTCCTGTACATAAAGCAGCCTAGAATACAAATCAGGAAACACAAAACGTCATGTGATAAATGGCAGCTGACATTTCCCAAGGGCTGACTGCATATCAGGTGCCCTTCTAAGTAACAGCGAGTGTCACTTTTGTGCATCCACAATGTAATCCTAAGAGGCAGTAACAATTATTATCCTGTTTTACAGATGAACAAGCCAAGGCTGAGAAAAATACAATTCCTTGCCCAGCATACAGGTAGTGAGGGAGGTGGCCTGCCATGGCAAATGCTGCCTCTTAGACGAATTGGGGGTAGGAGCTTAGGGGAGCAAATGACCCCCGACCTCCTGGAGCAGGCAGGCAGCCACCTGTATCAAGACCATGGTGCCTCTGCAGGCCCTAAGCCACTTCGCCACTCCCTGAATAGGGGCTTCTGACAGAGGGAGCTCAGGCACTCTGACATGCGACGTGGTTGTCTAAACATTGGTGTAAACCAAAACCAAAATTCTAAGGGCCCCCAGGCATCCACAGGGATCCCTCGTCTCAGCCAAGGGCATTCCAGAGTTAACCTGAAAAACTGGTTCAGGCTGATTGAAGAGAGGGTTGGACATGCCTGATGACACCCTCCTCCATTTCGGAATTCAGGAAAAGCTGACCAGCATCAATATAACACGGACCTGAGTCTGACGAGAAACACTGACCACCTGCTCTCTCCGAAGCCTGCTGCCCGGAGGTCTGTGTGGCCAAACCCTGGTCTCCACATCCCTCATGGTAACCCAGACCTTCCTTTCTACTGATCATAACTTTCAACCAACTGCCGATCAGAAAATTTTATGACCTGGAAGCCACCGCTTTGAGTTGTCCTGTCTTTCCAGACTGAACAATGTCAATCCTACACACATTGAGTGATGTCTCAATTCTCACTAAAACGCACAAAACCAAGCCGCGCCCTGACCATACCGTGCACATGGTGTCGGGACCTCCCGAGGCTGCGTCACAGGTGCGCCCTCAACCACAGCAAAGTATACTTTCTATTGATTGAGACTTATCTCAGATACTTTTGGGTTTACACTGGGGGCCTGGAAGGCCAAGGGGCATACTTTTGTGGAGAGGCTTCTGTCCGCGGCACCAAGTCAGGACGCCTGAGTCTGCCACGGCTGCTGTGTGGGGCAGACCAGGGTGCTTCTGATGGGCCGAGCAACGCCACCTCCTGGGGCGGAAAACCAGACCAGGGCCCCCTCTGCCGGCCTCCTGCTTCCTCTCGCTGGCTCAGTGGCCAGGACCCCTTCTCTCTGCCTCTGCCTTCGGTCTATACAGGCCTCACTCCATGCAGTGCTGCTGGGTGACAAGAGCCCACAGGATCCAGACCCTGGGAGGACCCCCGGCCCTCACTCCACGGTGGGTGTACCACGGCTAGGACGCACGAGCTGGCCAGGCTCCACAGCAGGGAGGGGCAGGTGGGTGTTTGCTGAATAAGAGTGCCCAGCATCTCCCACAGGTGCGCCGAGGTGGATTAGAGCAGGCTTGGCATAGGCTGCTGGGTGGGCACATCTTCAGCTTCTAGGGTAACAGACATCGAGGCATTTCGGTCTTGTGTTGTTAACATGTTTTAATCCAACATAATTCGTTACAGTAAAGAATCTATCCAGGGAAAATGAAGAAAATGTGGCTTTAAAATGAAGGACTGCACACAGCAGAGTCCTAAGAGGCTGAGGCTCTCCTGATGCCTGAGGCTTTCCACGGTTGGGAGCTGACTACCTTTCCCCCGACTGTGTCTGACAAGCGGATTCTGTCCTCTGCGTTTTTGCTGTTTATTTTGTGAATCAGCCCCAGCCACTGTCCAGCTTGTGGGCACCCCCAGTGGAGAGGGGAGGCCTGCAGGGACTGGCAGGTGACCCACACCTGCAGCAGAGCCATGAAGGGCCTTTCTCCTGCTAGGCGGCAGGACATGGACGCTGAAGCCAGATGCTGGGCTCCCCGGGACCAGGTACATACACCTGCATTGCACGGATGAGACAGTCAGCACAGAGTTGGGGCTGACTCACTGACACTGCTCAGGCAGTCAGTGGGAGACACAGAATCAAATCCCGATGCTTGAATTCAAGCTCCAAAATCTGGGCTCTTGACCACAATGTTGTAAGTGTCTTCTAAGGGCTTTTTACTAATCAAGGATTTCAGACAAGCCTGAGATAAGAGATCCCACGTTCAGTCTTGAACAGTTGAGGGGTGAGGGTTATGTGTTCAGATATCTGTCTGTCTACCTGTTGATTATGTCAAGTTGTGGTTGCCCACGGTTTCCTAAGTCGTTACATAGACTCAAATCTGTTTACACACATTAACCGTAGTCACTGCCTTAGCAATCAACTTCAAATGGAAATACTATTAAAACACAGAAATAAACTAAAAACCACATTGGAAAGATGCAGTATTTGTTTTTGTGAAACTGGTGCTTTCTGGTCTACTCAGGAAGCTATTTTGAGCCCGGGTTTAATTAGGATCTTTAAATTCTCATTTTTGTGCGACATGAGGGTGCTAACAGATGAGGTCCTCCGTTTGGGGCTGATTGATGATTGTTTGCATTCATCTGGATTTAAAAAGATAAAAACAAGAAGAATCGTTTCAGCCCATCTAGAGAAAAACATTCCCCTAGAGAAAGCAGTTGTTCCAACAAGAAAGTAATATTTACTTCCCAGCTTCTGTTAAATTCAAGAAAAGCCTTTAAGGGAGCATCTAAATACTACAGTACACCAACCCCTCTTCTGCAGAAGCACAAGGGAGGCAGACGTCACGCGGGCTTCCAGTGCTGCAGAGGTGGGACCCTCAGACCCCTTTCTCCCATGACTTTGCCCCCGAGTCTTTCTCTGCCCTGAAAGCAGGATCTGGAGAAGAGAAATCAGTGGATGAAATTTGCTACGTGGTTCCCAATGCACCTGGGTCCCCAAGGTAGATTGGGTGCTGCTGCTGTCCTGAGGGCTCCCGGAGGAGAGGGTTGGAGCTCCCTCGGAGCTCAGTGTGTGCAGAAAACGCGGTCCTCTGGTCCATGTTCCCTCCTCACACCAAAACAGCCAGCCCTTTGTGGCACTGTCTCCCTGCACCATCCTGCGGCATTTTAATTTTTATTTACATCCCCAGTGCCTCTGGTGGAGTGACAGCCCCGCCAGGTCCCAGAGCTCCAGGAAAATCCTGAGAAAAGTAACCCCTCAGGCGAAACCACAGACGGCCCACCTTGGCCCAGTGAAGCTTTGAATGTGGACGAAGGAGCAGCCGCGACGGCTCCTGGAGGGTGTCCTGGGGGATGCCGAGCTCAGCCCTGCAGAGGGCCTGGTGTGTGGGTTCCGGTAGATGTCTGTCTGGTGAAAGCCGGGAGAGGAGAAGGAGCCCGTGTTTCCCTCGAGAGGGCCCCGAGGCCTGGCCGGGCAGAGGTTTTGTGCCGGGCGCTGCGGCAGGTCAGGGGCTGTGTGGTGGCAGAAGGAATGCCGTGGCCACGTCAGTGCAGCTCAGCCCTCTGTGTCACCAATCCAAAGAACACCAATTGCCACGGGCATTCTTCGCGTCTGCCGCCAACTCTCCTGAGACTCTGACCTCGCCAGCTGCTCAGAAAGCAGCATTCGCCACGCTCGACATGCTCAACCACATCTGCACTGGGCATCTCCAGAGGGTCTGGGAAGGCGCAGGAGAGGACGCCTCACTCTGTGACCCAGGCTGGTTCCGAACTCCTGGTCTCAAGCAATCCTTCTGTCTCAGCTGGTCTCAAACTGGCTCCAAACGATCCTCCTGCCTCGGCCTCCCACAGCGCTGAGATTACAGGCGTCAGCCACCACACCTGGCCAGAATCTTGCTCTTAACTCCCAGGGCAGTCACAAAACAAATATTTGTTGAAGTCAATGTTCAGAAAAAAATTAAAAAGTTAGGTAAATTACTGTCACAGGATAGTAATCGCCACTCTACTGTGAAGCCTTTTTATCCCCCTTACTTAGGCAAAAGGCTTTTGACCTGAGACTCTTCTCTATTAAGGGATTTTCTTTCAAATTGCAACACGCATAGACACTCAGTCTATCTTTTCTGACACAATTAGGTAGGCGTTTTCTTCATACCCTCCTGCCCCAGGAATCAGAACTGTCTGTGTCACTCTCAAGTTCTGTGGCCGTGAAACCTTGATGGGTCCTGTCAGTGCTCCACGGGACAAAATGTGAGGAACAGAGGTGGCTCGGGTGCTGCGCTTCAAGGACGGACTCGGGTCTCCCGGCTGAGGCTGCGAGGCCACTGCCCACTGTTGGCCCCTCGTCAGGATGTCCCAGCTTCAGCACCCCAGCGGGGAAACAGGTCGAGGGGCGCATGGCTGCTTGGAGCCTGTTCTCCAGAGAAAGCTCCCTGTTTGAGGAAGTTTTCTGACACCAGAACTCATTTTGGTTTCTTGTCAGTAACTGGAGGGGAAAATCCAAAGCCTTTGTTGCTAAGATACCTAACATCCTTCCATGGAGAGAGAGGGAGAGAAAAAGGGAGAGGGAGGGAAGGAGAGAGGGGAGGGGGAGAGAGAGAGATGCAGGGAGGGAGGGAGGGAGGGAGGGAAAGAAAGAGCGGGGAGAGAAAAGGGGGAAGAGAGAGGAGAGGGAGGTGGGGGAAGAGGGGAGAGAGAGGGAGAAAAAGAATGGAGGGAGGCAGGGAGGGAAGGAGGGAGGGAGACAGATTTCAAAGCAGTTTTACTCTTCATGTGGTCTGCTTTAGCCCCTTCCTCCTCTGCCTTTCTTCTTGTATGTGTTTTAAAAGCTATTAATCAGTTTTGGAAAGCAAATCTCTGCCTCTGTTGTGAGCATCTCCGATTTTTCTTTTGCATTTTAAGGGCATTCTCACTGGAAAGGCTTAGGCATCCTGGACAGACTATTATACCAGTGGAAGTCTGTCCAGTTTCTGATAAAGCCAGAACTAATTTATTTTTTGTTTATCCTCCACTACCTTTGACAAAGCTTCCTCGGGAGATGTGTATCTTCATTTCTCACTCCTTTCTATGTCATCGCTCTTTGTTTTGTTTTGCAACTGACAAGGGGAAAACAATCTGACACAAGCTCGGAAGATGGTAATGTGTTCAAGACTTTTTTTTTCCCTCACAGATGTGATAAAAATCTTGCCTAAAACCATGTCCAACCTTTTCAGCAGAAAGTCCAGATGGCTTTGCAGCCTGCGTAACAGACTTCAGTCACTGATGCCTCTCAGTGTCGGCAGGGCAATGTCTTTCTAGAAGCAGAAATGCAAAACAAAAGACAGCATCTGTGGTTTAGGGAGAGGTGGGGCGTGGGGCGCTGAGGGTCATCTGGGAATGCAAACAAAGAAAAACTTAGAGCAGGCTCAGAAGAGAACCTCCCACCAATGAGCACTCCATCAGGTGGGCTGCAGGGCGAGGAGGAGACGGCTGAAACTCAGCTGCAGTGGGGACGAGAGCAGGTCACTTGAGAAGAGGAAGAAATAGCTTTCCCCCCGTTAAAGACGAACGACTGTGGCAGGATCAGCGCCGTGGCGGCCTCATCTCTCTGCCGGGTGTGTTTGCAGTTCTGTTATGAGAAATTTCATTTCCAACGCCAACCATATGTGGATATGCCGAGGCTCACGTGAGCAGGGCATGTGCAGGAACAGGGGCCCAGGACGACCCGTGATGCGGCTCCTCCCTGACCCATCTTCAGTGAGAGGAGGAATTCCTCGTCTTTGTCGGCCACAGCTGCACACTCCAAGTGTGGGTCCCTCACAAACCAGCCCGTGGGCCCTCGCCTCATCTGATGATGTTCCACCTTACAGCCGGGGAAACTGAGACTCGAAGAAGGCGGCACTCCCTTGCGCTGTTCCACCGATGGCCAGGCGGAGGGGCCCGGTGACGCCGTCCCGAAGATTCCTCCAGCTCTTGTGCTCCACTCTGACACGAATGTCTTGCTTCCCCACCCAGCAATGATAACCTCTGGGTCTCACTGCCTTCCTTCCTGTTCTCTGGTCCCCAGCTTCAAAGTCTTGCTGAGCTCATTATCACACCTGTGATGGCATTCCAGTCAAACCTTCTCTGAGCTGAAAATCGCCTCTCCCCTGATGCCAGCCCTAATTAGCACTACCCAGTTCTGACGACCCATGTGCCCACAGCATGGAGCGGTGGCGCTCAGCCCTGCCTGCAAATTGTATTCTCCCGGGGAGATTTAAAACCTGCCCTCTGCCAAGGCCCCAACCTAGACCAACTGTGATAGGATGCCTGGGCTGGGGCCAGGACGTCTCTGTCTGTCAAAGCAGTTTTCTGCATGCAGCCGGAGAGTGGAGTCACCGGCAGCCGGTAGGCAGCTGGCTTCTGCGGGAACAGCCCACGCCCTTTCCTAGTGAAACGTGTTGAACGTCTTCATTACATGTGTTCTCTCACTTCAGCTGTGGAAACGCAAGTGTCCCTGGAAGGCCGGGACAAGGTCTATTCTGTTTGAGGTCATGCTGTCATGTCCGGTGCAGAGCTGGACACACAACGTTTGTCACTCTTGGCTGGCTGATCGATGGGGGCTGGGGAGTGTGAACATGACATGGGACATGGGAAAGAAACATCAGAGGAGCTAAAAACCAAGAAATGACCTTCGTGGTGTTGCAAAATCTTGGGAGGGATTTGAGAGTTGGGTGTAGGAAGATATGCTGGGGGTACAGGTATTTGCACCCCAGGCAGAATGTGTTGAAGTGGATTGCTGTGCACTTTTGACCTCTTTAAGCCTTGTAGGTATGATCAGATAGACCGTCACGATTCCACCAGAAAATGTTTGGGACAACATCAGAGACATCTGATGCAATTTAGGACAAAGAAGAGTTCAATAGACAGGGAGGGTGAGAGGGCCCTGAGTGCTGCTCTCCCCTGGCTGTGGGAGTCTGGGCCCCGAGCTGACATGTGTGCCTCTGTTTCTTCAATGACCTGTCTTGATAAGATTTTGGATCTGCCTCTAGAATCTTGATTTATTTAGAGATCAGAAATAGCAGAATGCATGAAAGGGTGGCTCATTAAGAATTTTTGCTTTTTAGAGTTACCTAAGTCTAAAATACAGAATAATGATAAATGGTTTTATTTTATTCTTTCAAAATATTTTTCAGAGAAATAATCTCTAGTATCATTGAATATGGGAGAAGTAGAATATCTTTAAGAACCTGTTAATTCACATACTTTAGTAGGAAAAGGTGGCCTATGTGTGGTGCAGCAGCTTGCTGCTGCTGTGTAACAACCATCCCCAAGCCCAATGGCTCAGTCAGCAAGCGTTTGCTCCTCACTCAGGAGTCTGTGGTTGGGCTGCGGTGGGGTGATATAGACTGGCCCATGCAGCTTGGCTTCCAGCTGTGCTGTGGGGTCTGGCCCATTCTATGTGCACCTCATCCCCCTTGGATCAGCCCCTCCCGAGATCCCTTCTTCTCATCATGCTGGCAGATGTGCCAGTGTCCAAGTCCAACTGCTCAAGTGAACTTCAAGTCTTCTACTGCAAAATTTCTTTTCACTCATTCCTTCCTCCTTCCTTACTGCCAGAAAAATGTGCTCCTTCTCTGTTCCCAGCCTGGCTCCTCGCTAAGACGCTCGGTGCTGTCCTGCTTCCTGGGTCAATGAAGCAGCAGCAGTCTTTGGTTTGGGCTCCTGGGCCATGAGCAGGTCCCACGTTCTGGTCCCCCTGTGCTCCAGGGGGCTATGCAGTCGCCCTGGCCTCTTCCCTGCTCCGTGTCTTCAAGTGAATAAGGTGCAGTTGCTACTTTGAATGTGGCTCGTTGTCCTAATGGCTGCTTCATGCCTGGCCATCAACCACCTGCTGAAGTTACCTACTCAACCGGGGAGGGGGGCCAGGTGGGAGGATCCTTGAGGGAGGGGTCCTTTTCCTGGGTTCCCCCCGTCCTGGCCACATCCACTGCACCTGTCCCATCTCGCAGGGCGGGACGGACAACGGCTTGTTGATTTTTCCCCTCTGCCTTCCAGCTGTTTAAAGATGCTTCCCTTTTTTGGTGCTTTTGGAATTTTTTAAAAATAAAAACTATCATAGTGGCCTATTAAGTGGTCTCTCTGCTTCTTATCTGTCTTACTTCCAAACCCTTTTAGCCTTGCTGGTGGCAAGGTATAATGGAGTCTACAGATGAACGCCCATTGAAGGCTGCCCTCGAACCATGGATGCTTCTTCCACTCCCCTCCTCTTCCTACAGTGATGGCCACTCCCAGCCTCTCACACCACACCCCACAGCCAGGCTGATGCCAGCTCCACACCCCCCACGCTACCTCTCCCTGGGGCACCCCCAGGCCTCTCCTCCTGACATTGTGGGCTCACACAAACACCACCTTCTCTATGAATCAATTCGCCCCACGTGTGCTCCTATAACACTTAAAAACATCTTTCCTGTGTTACTGATTATGTGACACAATTTGTTCATTTGTTCAATGAATATTTACTGAAGACCCGTTCAAAACGCTTTTTAGGTGCCTCCTTGTGTGCAGCAATTGTATCTTCCTCATTTTTAAATTCCTCGTGGCTTCATAGATGCTCAGTAAATATTCACTGAAAAGGCATTTGGATTTGAAATCAAAACATGCAGATGCAAGCCTGCCGCTGTGTGCTCTCTGGCTGACCAAATATGGGGCACATAAGCCCTGGTCAGAAAGGCCCCTCCTGCTGGTGAAATACGGAGGAATCACAAAATGCTTCCTTGTCTCTTTGGTTGTGGTACTGATGATGACGTCATGGCGCAGGGATTTAACAGGTCCAGACAGTTATGGACTCTGTGTGTGCTAATTTTAAAGATAACAAGATAAAATAGTTATTTATTTAATTGCATTAAAAATAGAATACAGAGGTGACTTAGCTGCTGAATGCTTATAGGATGAGAAAAATTAAGTGGCCAAGCAAATGTTATCAACTCTGGTTACCACCAACAGAGGGTGATAGCAGTCTTTGATATGGGGATAGACTGGAACAGGTGAATTTTAGAACCTAAATGGATGATAAACAGAAGAGCTTACATATATTATTGACAATGAAACCCATCAGAATATTGGGTATCAATGCCCAATATAAAACCATTAAGAAGATCAACCTTAAACAGAAAACTCCTTCTTTTCTTGATGCGGCTTTCCTCTCTATCTTTCTCCCTCCCTCTCTCCTCAGGGTTCATTAGTTTGGCTGATTAAATACTAGGGTGACTGCTTAGAATTTAGAGTGAAGACCAGGCATCCCCGAGAAATCATTATGGATTTTTGTGGTTTATTTCCTGTCATTGAATTTTGTGCTGACAGCTCTGGTATAATCCTGTCAGGTAGCTAATTTTTAACAAATAGACTTTACATTTTAAAGCAGTTTTAGGTTCAAAGCAAAACTGGGCAGAAGCTACAGAGATGTTTCCTATACCCCCTGACCCCACACATGCACCCCCTCCTCTATTATCAAAGTCCCCACAATTGATGGCCCTACAGTGACACGTCGCCACCGCCCGGAGTCTACAGTTCACAAGAGGGCTCACTCTCACTCTGCTGTCGTGCACTGCATGGGTCTGACAAATGTATAAAATGCATCTACCACTGCAGGACACCCACAGTTTCCCTGCCCTAAAATCCCCTGTGCTCCACCTCCTCACCTCCCTTCCTCCAGCCCCCGGTAGCCACTGATCACCTCACTGTCTCCATGGTCTTGCCTTTTCCACAGTGTCCTATAGATGGACTCATACAACACGTATCCTTTCCAGACGGGCTTACTCCACTCAGCAATATGCATTTACGTTTCTTCCCTGTCTTATTTCTTTTTAGTGCTGAATCCTATTCCACTGTCTGGATGGAGGAGAGTTTGTTTACCTACTGGCTTACTGAAGGGCATTTTGGTTGCTTCTATGTTTTGGCAAAGCTATGAAAAAGCTACTATAAACATCCATGTGCCTTTTTCTGTGTGGACACAAGTTTTCAATTCATTTGGGTAAAAACCAAGGAGTGAGACTGCTGAACCATATGGTCAGAGTTGGTTTGGTTTAGTAAGAAGCTGGCACCATGTCTCCCACGGCGGCTGTACTGTTTTGCACCTCCTACCAGCAGGGATGGAGGTTCCTGCTGCTTTATACCCTCAGCGGCATCTGACAGCATCAGTGTTCTGGATTTTGGTACTGTGTCTTAGCGTTGTTTTACTTTGCATTTCCAGGAAGCTGATTTTCCATCATATGATTTATTTTTGTGAATGATTGGCAGGCCAGGGAGCTCTTTAACATGGACCACCTTTATTTCTATTTTTCTTTGGAAAGGACAGGATAGACAGAGCATGGAAGGCAATTTTTTCTAGCACTTTATTTTCTCAGCTGCAAAAGTGTTGGAGAAGTGGTTTTCTAGGACAAACAGAGGCGGTTTCTTATAACTTGGTTTTGGCAATGATCAAATTCCATCAGATCCATGACTAAGATTTCCTACAGGGAAAAAGTCCCCGAAAGGCAATAATTTTTTGATAAAATTCAGTTATTTAATGGATGGATATTTAGACTAACCTAAGTCCATGCCTCTGACAGCAAACCCTACGGAAATTTTTGTGTGTTGGGTTGTAGGAATTTGCACTTGAAGGAATATTTGGGACGTGTCTGAGTTTGCCTCTAGGGGGTGCAGGGCTCCATACCCAGAGGGTGACTGATAATCATTGCCTGCCATGGTGGGTATTGAGCACCGAACTTGATCTGGAAAGAAATGTGCCATTGCTGGCGGGTGCGAGGTTGCCTCTCAGTGGATCCTGACTCTTGAGTCTCGGTCTCGCCCCATGCCCATAGACTGGCATCTTCCACGCTGATCGTGGGCTTGTCATCTTGGAAAGTGCCTTTTCAGATGGGCATGCGCTGGCAGCAGGCCCTGGGACGCACCAGGCCTGTACAGTGGGCCAGGGCCAGCTCCTCGACTGGGGATTCTGTAAGACTTGTGGGTGGACCTGGGTGGTGTGGTGGCAAAACTCACTAGCACTAGGAGTGGTGTTTTGTTGTTTGTTTCTGGCTTAGGTTTAATATTTGAAAAGCTTTGTGAAATGTGCCAGGATGGATGATTATCACTTCAATAAGAGGGATTTCAGCAGAATTACATGTTAACATTTCCGCCAAGCACAAGCCTCCCAGGTCCAGGGCCTGGCAAGGCAGGATGAGCCACAGGCTCTGGTGTCGAGACCCCAGTCTCCGGGCTGGTGGTGCTGGACAAGTCAGTTCTGGATTTCAGCAGGAGGGAGAAGCTGTCTGGGGTGCAACCATTTCCCTCACGAAGTACTGCAACCTCTCCGCTTCCCACCTGCTGCTCTCCCAGCCCCTGTTTTGATTCGGGACATTCCTGAGGCTCCCTTCAGTTCCCAGTCTCTGCAGCTGTGTGGACTGGCACCTGTGGGCACAGCTGGGGCCGCATCATTCTGCCCGGAATCTCCGTCTCCAGTGTCTTCCATTCCCAAGATTTTATTTTAATTTCATCCTTTGTTTCCAAGCTCTCTGGGTCTTCATGTGTTTCCTTTAACTTCTGTCCTTCATTCTCCGATTCTTCCTGTTTGTCAGTGCTTGATTTTACCAGAGACTCTATAATTTCCTGCTGCTTTGTTTATTAATTCACTCATCAAATGTTGAACTGGGTCTGTTTTGGACGGGGCTCTGTGCCAGGTGCTGCTGTCATGCTGGGTGAGCCATCTGAAGGTGTTTGTGTTTATGCAGTGGGACAACTTCTGATTTCCACCACACCTGGTGCTGAGAGACACGCCCAGATGTTAAAATGTTCGCCAGTCCTGGAGAAGCCCCTGGCACTCCTGCTAACCTATCGTGATGTTGGAATCAATGAGGAAAACATCATTGACTCCAAATAATGTTCCTTGGATAAAAAAGAAAAACAGAGGAAGAAAAGACAAGAATCCATCTAAACCTACGATCCAAACCCTAGAGGCCACAGAATTGAGAATCCTCACCCACAAATTGTTTTGCTAATTTACTGGGCAGACATTTCTGAGGGCCCTTTCTGTGCTGGCTGCTGTTCCAGGCACAGGGGTAATGATGCAGTGATGGCGGAGGCTGCTGCGCTCCAGCTGGGTCTAGGTACTCACGCACCCCTTGGGGGGGATCTCTGTGGTTGAACTGGGATCAGTGGAGAGGGGAGGAGGCTCCCCAGGCCCCCAGCAGCTCAGTCTCTTGTCTTGCTTCACTCTGACTCTCACTTCCCCAAGAAAGAGGAGGGGAAAGAGGAGACAGGATTGTAAAGACAAGAAGTTTCTAGTAACTTGGATTAAAAGCAAATCGAGGTTAAAGGTTGAACTTAGTATCAAATTGAACCAAATGACACCGACAATATTTTGAGCTACAAGAATGCAAATCTCATATATTTCAACTTAACAGCTAA
The DNA here is from genome assembly GCF_048565385.1 of Saimiri boliviensis. NCBI lineage: Eukaryota > Metazoa > Chordata > Mammalia > Primates > Cebidae > Saimiri > Saimiri boliviensis. The sequence continues at coordinate 118,753,054 of NC_133456.1, read as the reverse complement.
AATGCGTGTTTTGGAGTAAATGTGGATCTCAATCACTCACGTGAAGTTGCCACTGCTCTGCCTCTAGATCTGGCTATAAGCAGGTGGAGAGTGAGACAGCCTCAGCAGCTCCAGAGCTGGGCAGCATGGAGCGGTGAAGACCAGTGCTCCTGGGGGTCACCCAGGAGGCCTGAGTGTAGATCCAAGCATTGCCTTTACACAGTTGTGTGATCTCCAGCAAACCTCGTTTCTCCTTCAGTGGGGGGTGGTGGGCACACCAGCCTCATGCTGGTGCCAGCCCTGTCCCCTGCCACATACTGAGTGCCCACACCAGGCAGTTGTGTTGCTACTGATGGCATTACTTCTGTTTCTGGTGTCAGTTTTGTTTGGGCCTTTGGGGGGAAAAAAGCCTAACAGAAGGCTTTCCAGGAGCAGGGAATGGGTGGGGCCCACGTGAGCCATCTCTTGTCTTGGTAACAGGTGTGATCCTTCAAAAAAATTCCCAAACATCTCCAATAAATGCTTAGCGGGTTCTTCTGGGAAATGAAAAAAACATGACACCCAACGTTCTTGTTGTTTAACATCTAAACATACCTGCATCTTTCATGTTCAGACTCTCTGAACTCAGAGGAGACGTGAAGAGCTGGCCAAGGTGCCTGGAGCACCCCCTCCTTGCTCCATAGAGACCCCACAATGCAGGTGAAGACCCTGAGGGAGAACACAGCCTGCGAGGCTCCTCAAGCTTCCCCTGGGCTCTGTCAGCCCCAGGTCCCAGCGAAGACCTTGCTCTTCTGCCTCCCACCGGACTCCCGTCACTGGATGCTTTTTCCTCAAGCTGGCACCCAAGCTACCATCTCTGCCCTGTGACGATGGAAGCGTAGTTAAATGAAGCTCTTTCTGGAGGCAACGGGCTGGATCTTAAGCCTCCCTGAGAACGTAAGTGCAATTTAGGAAAGTAGAAGGAATGATTGAGTCTGTGTCCTAATCCCTGAGAGTCTGTACTCACTCAAGTGAGCAGCCTAATCCTCCTGCTACCTGAGGCCTCAGGATGGAATCCTTAATTACCAGAGTCTCATTCCTGCTTCACTAGCACGACCTGAGTAGCAGCTGTCGCTCAAATAAACTCAGGTGAAAATAAAGTATTAAAATCAATAATTCAACTTGGAAGTGAAATGGAACAGAAAAATAACTTTCCTGCTGGCCATGTTCCGGATTTGCGGGTGGCCAGTTTTGCTGACTCCTGCCCCTCCCTCTCCTTGAAGCACCTGAACCCGGTGGGTGCTGGCCGGAGCACCACAGACGCAGGGGGCATGCAGCTTCTGCAGGGGGCTGTGGGGGCTGCGCTTTCTGGAAACAAGGGCAACAGCCATACCTTCTTCCAGGAGCCCCTGCAGCCACCTCTGGGTCCCAGTGAGCCCCTGGCAGGCGCCGTGCTGGCTCCGAGGCTGACGCGGCAGGTCCAGTTATTGTGCTGTGGCCTGAATGTGAGTTTCTCTGCACTTCGTCACATTTTGGCTTCAACACTGAACAGATTTCAAAGCTCACCCAAAGTCCCCTGTCTCCCGGACATCTCTCCTGAGTTCTCATTTCTGGAGTGGTTGTGAAGAGAGCCAGGCATACCAGTTGTTTAGAATTTTACTCCAGGCGTGGTGGCGAGCATGCCCATCTCTCCTTTGGTGGTCACAGTAACCCTGTGTGGTAGGCGCTGCCATGTCCCATTTAGAGAGGAAGGAAAGGATGCAGGGAGGTGAGGAGCCTGCGCAACCTACACAGGCAGGTGGGCACCAGGGTCCAAACCTGGCCTTCCTTTCCTGCCTGCCTCTCCTCTCTGAGGTGTCACTGCCATGCTGCACACACTGCCATGCGGTGCCCCGTCCCAGGTGTCTGTGCCCCTGTCTGCCCGTGAGGCTGGGCACATCCCAGGTGTCGGTGCCTTGCCCCATCTGCCCGTGAGGCTGGGCACAGCCACTTGTTGAGCTTCTGTGTTTCACCGTCTGTGCATAGATGGTGGGGGATGAAGTCGACACAGGAGGGTGGCAGGAGACATGATCTTGGGTTTTCTCACCATTTCACCTGACCAGAGGCTGGAATTTCATTTGGAATTCTTCAACCTTTACATCCAATGATACAGTCAGGGCCCTTCACCAATTGCCTCAACAAGCACCTGCTAAAAGGCCTGGTGAGAGCCAGGAACTGGCTGTGGAGTGGGGTGGGTGTACCCAGGTGAGTCCAGGGGCCTCAGAGTCTTACCTGTGTGGGGGAGGGCCACGGGGGACAGCTTTGGGGAGAAGGACGAAGGGGCATGGACCCTGAGTGCCTGTGAAGGGACTCAGAGCTGGGGTCTGAACTTCTGAAAGAGACCCCTTCCACCTGTCCCCCAATGCCCTTTCTCTGGCATTCCACAGCTGGGGGTGTCCTGCTGCCTGCCAGGGGGCCTTGGCAGTGGATACAGATGGCAGAATGTTCATGAGGCCTCACTGAGGGCCAGGCTCTGGGCACTAAGTGGTAGAACTGAGTCTGCCCATTCCAAAACATGTCTCTGCCACTCAGGAGTGATCGTCCCTTTCAGATGTGGGGCGATTGTAGTGACAAGAGTCCCTGCTCGCAGAAAGCACCGCTTCCACAGCAGAGCTCGCCACCGTGAGCCAGTGCCTCCTGGGATAACGGGAGAAACACAGCTAAAACGGGGCACAGGGTCACCTCTGCCCGGGCGGGACGCATGGCGTCCTGTCCCGGTCAGAGGGAGGGTGAGAGCACTGCAGGGAAGCCACCCGCACACCCGTCCGAGTCAATCCAGGGGCCTCGCCTGCACACCGCACACTTCCACTGCGCAGGTGCCACGGAAACGTGCTAGCATCGACCTTGCTTCTGAGGCTTCGGGGGCTCCCAAACGCCCGTGGCTGTCGGTGCTGCCTTCCAGCGTGCTCCCGCGGCCAGGCGGCAATGCCAAGCACCCACGACGTGTCCTTTGCTAACTGGTAATATTTCTGAAACTCACTATGTCTGACCACCAGTCACCTGGAACGTTCTGCAGGGCGATCTCCAGCCTTCACTCTTGAGGAAGGAAAGGCAGCTGTGGAAACCACACAGCCCGTGCAGCTGCCCAGGAGCCCCGCAGACCTGAGGCTCAGTGAGGCTGGCCTTGGCCTTAGGACTTACTATCTTAGGAATCTGACATTCGGGATTCTTATTTTGGGCCCTGTCTTCCTGTTGATCTGGGAACCATCACCGTCATTTTGCAAATCACACTAACAGGAGAGCTGCCAGCCATCGACGCCTGCTCCCCAGCGGAGCTGAGCAGGTTTCTCTGCGACCTCCTCCCTTCCAGCAATGACATCTCCCCTTGCAGGTAACCAGCCCTGCGCACAGCTGGGATCTACTTGCCCTGTCTTCCTAGGAAGTCCCTTATGAGAAGAAAAGCCAAGCAGACTGTGGCTAGGGGCCCTAACTCAGCAGACAGGCCCTGCCCTCCCGGGTCTGTCCCCAAAGCCAGTCCTTCCTCCTCCTCCTCCTCCTGGTCAACCTCCTCATTCCCACATCAGCCTTTCCATGGCCAGTGCCCCTCCATCCTCCCCACGGCCCAGTCTCCATGGAGACCTCTTCCCACACCCACCCTGGCTGTCCGGCCACCTCTGACCCACTTGACAGGCCTGAGCTTGGGATTTCACAGGAGGGTCTCAAGTACTGCATGGTAAGGCGCAGAGCTCAGGAAACTCAGGGTTCCTGAGATGTGACAATAACCTGCTGACCAACTGAGGGGAGAGGGGCCCCGGAGAGCACCTCTTAGACACGACCCAAACAGAAGCAACACGAACGTGCCCCTGGCTGTCCGAAAGCATCAGCGGCTCTCCTGGAGGAGCACGGCCTGGGCTGCTCCGAGCGCCGTGGTGTTCGCAGTGAACTCGAGGCCTCTCTGGCCTTGGATATTTCACGTTTATGCAAAATTCCCTAGAATATATTTTATTGTCCTAACGGAAACAGAGAAGTTCACCTAAGAAAGACGCAGCGGGTGTCCTCAGGATACTGGTTCTGCAGCCAGCCTCACACCCGCTTTCTGATCAGCACCCTTCTCACGGAGAGAAGCCTCTCCGATGTTCCACCATGAGGAAGTGGGGTACAGTTAAGGGGTCCTGGACAGGAAGCCCCAAGTTCCTCTCCCCATTAAGTCTCCCTGGGAGTTTGTGAAAGGGTTCCGGAGGGGAGGCCAGGGATGATTTGAACTGGTGTAGACCCTTCTTCCCTTCAGCGGGGTGGGGGCTTTGCAGGTGGTCAGGAGGCAGCTCAGGAACAGCTGAGCCAGGCAGCCGGTGCTGTAGGTGACAGGGTGAGGGTCTGCAGAGGCTCCTGGGCCCGCATCAGCCCCAGCCAGCGCACATGGCCTCCACAGTTTCCGCCTTCATTGACTGCTGCTGGAGCACCCGGCAAGGCCGAGTGAGCGCAAAGCGTCCTGAGTGCGGTGTTTGGCATGGCTGATGTTTCTAAGCCTCCCAGCAAGCCATACATCATGAAATATTGATATGGTTCCACTAGACTGCTGCACCTGACATTTGATTTATAGCTTTAGGTGTTCTTTTTTAATTCTAAACAGTCAATGAGGGATCAAAGGAAATGTCATATTTGTAGGGCTCAAGCTCAGAGGGGCTCCTCGAAAGCCAGGCAGGGAGGTGCCCTGCCTCCCACAACGGGCCGTTCCCTGGCCTCCCAGGGAGGGGCTTTGAGGGGCCCCTCTGCAGGTGGAGACGCCCCTTTCCTACACCCCAACATCTCAAATATTTACCATGTTAAATATCAGCCTCCAGAATATTGCCTTCATTTAAGCTTTTCACGTTCCAATGATTTTTTATTATTTCCATCGACCAAAATAAATGAAGAAAATGTTTTAGACTACAGTTGAAAGCATGTAAAAATCAATAACTGGATTTTAAAAGATTTAAAATGTCTTGAATACATTCATTTTCAAACATTTTCTTCTGATCTTTAAATAGCTTTTCTTGGAGCATAACAGTTTTTTGAAAAGTCAAATATGGAGCATTAAGGGTATAATTACCATTTTAATTATAACTCAATCATCCTATCTGCTTTGCATAGAAATTAAAGCTTTTATGTCAGGATTTTGGGCTCTCACAAATGTTCAGGAGCAATTAATGTTAAAAGTTTAATTTTTTTAAAGACTGAGTGTGAACTTTGCTGTTCTTAATTTCCTTCTTGCTCAGATGGGGCAGCAGAGATGCTCCCACTTGTTTAATTTCTGAAGTGAGTTCATTTTCCCCCAAGTCAGCTCCACATCCGTGACAGGCGGCGTCGCACAGTGGGGAAGGGAGTGGATGGTGCCAGGCTGCTGGGCGCGGGCCCTGCTCTGCCTTGGCAATGACAGCTTCCCTGAGCCCAGGCTTGCCTCACCCTGGCTTCCTCACCCACAATGTGGACTCGCAGCAGCCTTTGCCTGGTGGAGTTGCTGCAGGACTCCTGTGAGTGCAATGTGCACGGTGCTGACAGCAGTGTCGGCCACGGCACACGCCCCGTGATGGCCTCATTATTTTCCGGAGTCCCCTTTTGTTTTGATGTAAAATAATCCCAGCCATTCCAGGAGTTATTGATTTTCCTCCTACCAGGAATAGGATTGTTTAAAAAATGGTACAACCTGTAAATCCTTTGTATTCAGAGCAGTACTTACTGGATTACAAAGCAGCATGAAGCCCTGGGAAGCTCGCAGAAGCAGGGCCCTCTGCCGGGCCCTGCCCCACGCCGTGGGCACTGGCCTGGTGATAAAGTGACGAGGCTGCTTTCAAAGTCTTTATTTTGCATTAATGAAAATGCCATTTGGCTAAAACTTAACTAGATTTTCATTGAATTTTGCCCTGAGAAGGAAATACTAAAATGATAGATTTTCCCATCATTTTTCTGCGAATGAGTAATGTGCTTAGCTCTTCACTCTGGAGGCACAGGCTTGCAGTTCTGTGTGCGCGTGTCTGTGCTTGCGTGTGCACGCTTGTGTGCAAAACGCAGCCTGGACATTTTTCTCCCAGTTAAACCCCCGGTCTAAGATCTGGTCCATTTCCTCTTGAGCTGCCACTGCTCAGGCTGGAAGGAAAAATCATTTTTATGGGCACTGCCGTGGCAAAATAAAATAATTCCATTTTCAGAAAGGCTGTGGTATAGACCCCTCCCTTTCTGCATATTTTTGCTGACAGCCTAGCTCTGCTTCACTTTTTAGTTTAGCCAATTTTTATGTTTTTCATTTTCTTCACTTGTGCTTAAAGTCTTACTTACATTAGAAAAAGAATGAATGGAGGCAGGCAGACATGATTTCAAAATAATTATGATGTCATATCTTCTATACCTTGCACCAGATAATGTTTCTTGAGACTTAATCACTGAATATCACTTACATAATCAGGCATAATCCCAAGCATAATGACAAAACATCCCATAATCTCCATGAGCCTGACAGGCATAGCTGATTGGCTTCGTAAGTGATCATACGGATTTTTCTAGAACACTGAGGGTTTCATATAATTTTTTAATTTTTGCTGAAGGGAAATCATTAAACATCTAAGTCAACATGATTTCGTTTTATGGTTCTAGGGGAGTCTAAGCAAGCTGTCTTCTGGGAAGCTGTCTCTTTCTCAGGCGTTGTCTTCTGGTTTAGTTTGGGTGTCAGAGTTGGCAATGTGGGGGTAAGTCCAATTCCTGGTGTTGCTGGTGCGTCCCTCTGCCCCTCTCACTTGGGCAGCACTGAGGCCTCCATGTCCCCGGTTTTCCTAAAAGCCTATCAGCAGGGGACGCCGGCAGGGGTAGGCCTCGGGGTGTGGTGGGTCAGTTTGTGTGGCTCTGGTCTCTGTGGGCCGGCCATGCCCCTCCACTGGGGTTCCAGCTTGGAAGGTTGGCTGGACACATGGCTGTCTCTGCACCTCAGCCTTCCCGTCTCAGGCTTGGTACCCATCCCATCACCTCCCTGAAGCCTGCCCACTCCTTGCCAATGCCCTCTCCCTCAATACCTGGTAGGAGTTCTGGTGTCCTGCTGGACCCTGATCTATAAAAACATTAACATTAGGAGCATGCCCTGTCCCCTCTGAGTGTGAAGTGTTGGCCACTTGTAAACCTGCATTCTGAATAGCTGGGTAATTTAGAATGATGAAGAATATACTATGCTTTTGTTAGACAGTGTAAAATCTATGTCAATTTCTAGTATTTATTATTAGTCAGTTTCATAGTAACACAATCAATCAAATAAAAGAGAAATCCACCCACAAAGAAGCATGCAGTCACAGGTGACGGATCCTGTGACAGGAATGTGGTAAAGCCTGTCATAGGACGATTCGGTGCTGTTTATTTTTGCAACCTCTTACAGCCTGTAAGGTACCAGAATTTCCCTTTAAATTCAAACACTGTCAGCTCCCTGTAGAACCTGAGAACCCCACAGGAGTGAGAGAGGTCATGGGCTGGGCCAGAAGGATGTGGGAAAGCCAGACTGTTCACTAGAAACAAGCAGAACCATTTGTGTTCCTGGTGTAGGGAGTGGCTTGGATTCATTTATTTATTATTCATCCATGCCTTTGCGGATTTTTCAGAGCACATATAATTGCTGGGTGCCGGAGTTCAGATTCTGCCTGATCTTTCTGGGCATTGCTGCCCTCATTTACAAGCAGGGGTGACAATACTTGCTCATTCAACTCAGGATTGATACAAAGGTCTTGGGAGACTGTGTTTGGAAAGGCCTCTGTGAGCTCTAAAGTGCTGTCAAAGTGTAATTTGTCCCTGTCAGAAGAAATATCTGGGAGTGTGGGAATGTCTCGTTACTGTGTTGGCCACAGTCGGAATAATTCAGTTCCCACCCCCGACTGGAGAAAGCATCTCTCAGACCACACCCTGAAAATTCCTGTGGTAGGTAAAGGGGCTAGCCTCCAGAAAGGCATTTGTCCCGATGGAAAATTACCCAGGGTAGGTGGACTGTGCTCCGATGGCTTATGAGTGTGGCCAGCAGCCTTAACTTCTGTTGTCTGCTTACAACTGCATACAAAATCCTGGCTGGAGATGATAAAAGGGTCGAGGAGCTCAGAGTCAAGAGGGACGTGTGACCTGCTCACATGTGGACCTACACCACATTGTGAGAGTGATGAAAACCAAGTGAAGAATAAGGCCAGATCTATAGGATGGGGCCGGTGTCCTGGGGACAGACGTCCTTGCACACAGAGATGCAGCATGTGGTATGAGAGCGGGAACACCCTAAAACAGTGAGGAAGTAAGTTCAGTACAGGCTTCTAGGCCAATTGTCACAAGCAAGCATGGTCTCGCCTGTGGATCATACCTCAAGATGCATCACAGGTAGGTAGAAAAAAACAGAAAAAACAGCACAGAAAAGCACACATGAATGTTTACCAAACTTCCTGGGGGTGGGTTGGAGATCTTTCAAATCATAAAAGCAGAAGGATAAGTCATAGAGCTGACAGGTAGATTACCTAGGAATTAAAATTTTGTCTTTATCAAAAACCCTCCATCATAATCAAAATAAAAAGCAAGATAAAAGACATAGTCAGATAATAATGATGGATTAGCAAGACCTCAAACAAAATGATTATAATCACAAGATCTTGGTTGATAAGAACTCATTGCACAAGTTCCTCTTATATCAGAACTTGAAAAGAGTATATTCCATGATTAATGGATAGCTGGCATTTCTCTTTCTACAGAGTTTTGGAGACTATGCAATACATGTTTCCCTCTTTGTCTTGAAGGCCAAGGCATTCTGTGCCCCATCTGAGCACCTACCTTAGCTTGTTGTACTTACTTTCTGGGACCTGACTTTCCCTGGGAATTAGACCTAGAAATATAATGATGCAGCTGAGTGCCTGGCTAGTGAGACAGTCACCACCTTGTCTTTTCCTTACCAATATAGAGATTTCCTTTGTATGGATTCCCAGCAGAGGGACTACTGGACTGACGTGCATGAATGTTTCTGAAGTTATTGGTGTGTATTGCCAGATTGTTTTGTGTAAGGTGCAGCCCACCAGCAGTGTGTGTTCATTACCACCACCCTCACCCTCTGCAGCATTGGGACTATGCTCATGTAGACCTGGCCTCAGCTCACCTCTTGTTACCCCGTCCCGTTCCTCATTCCAGCATCTTCACGTCTTGTCTCCATCCTTAGACTCACAGTGGCTTCCAGCCGCCCAACCGCTCCCGGCCAGATGGAAAGCATGCACTGAAATTGAGTCCCTCCCATAAGGCTAGGGTGTCATTCTGGTGTCCCGTGACATGCTATGGAGAACATATGAGACCAACAAACATCACTGCCTTGAACATAGCAAAGTGGGACTCCTAAAGGTATTTGAATTTTAAAAGAGAAAAGGCAATGATTTGTCCAAATAACAGATTGTCCGGATGCAGGGTCTGGAATCTAACATCTCTCAAATGACACCACGTAGATGTCACTTTGATTTTAGGGGAGTTGGCCTTAGTGAGAAGGCCAGGATCTGAGCTCACGTAAGCCCTCAATTGCACATCTTAGCATATGCCCTTGGTGAAGGCACAGTGCCTCCTTTCAGGCTAAGAAAAACCACCAGACTGTGGTGTAACAGATAGTTCTTAGTCATAATATACACAATCTAACAACTCTCTGCAAAGTGGGAATTTTTCACAATGAATTATTTGGTAGCTTTGGTGTTGACTTTATAGCTGTCCTTCTGCCAGAGAACAGCGGTGATGAGATTTGCTGTCAGTCTGTTGGGTCCTATTTTCCTATAATGAGAGATGATGTGGTGAGGTACAAAAGAAGAGAGAGATGACAAAACAATTCCTTAAGAAAAAAAATATTAGAACACAACAGGCTGGCAGGCAAAAGATAGAATGCCTCTTTCCTGTTCTCTAAGCACTGTAATAGAACATTTTGGAGGTGGGACACTGTGGATGTGCAGTGCAGCACTGCAATTGTAAACAGAACTGAACTGGCCCCGCATCAGAGCCTGTGGCAGCACACGGTCATTGGGATTCATTGTTCAGTGGGAACATATTTTACTATGAAATGTTCTCACGACATTAGCATGTCAAGTTCCCACAACCTAAACAACAGGTTTCACTCCAACTTCCATCTGTCATACTGAGGTGCCATATGACTCTGCAGTTAAAAACCAATATAAATAATTTGGAATCCACATCCATCCCACTGGCTCTTTACAGTTCTCCCCATGTGATAGTGGCAGAGATCTCTACTCCTGCCCACTTTGCAGAAGCACTGTCCAAATCTTGCATCATGGCAATCGCTTCCCTGCACTGCAGCCAGAGTGATCCTGTGGAAAGCAAGCCTGTGATACTGGCCTCGTCCAAAAGATCCCAGCCTGGCCTGCCTGAAGACGGCCCACTGAGAGCAAAGGTCACTGCACTGCCTGCCGTTGTCAGTCACAGAAGTATGCTGCTAACTTGTAATTTGTATTTTTCAGAGACAGGGTCTTGCTGTCTTCCAGGATGGAGTGCCGTGGTGCAATCCTAGCTCACGGAGGCCTTGAACTCCTGAGCTCGAGTGATCCTCCTGCCTCAGCCTCCTGAGGAGCTGGGATGAAAAGTGCTCACCACTGCGCTCTGCTAATTTTTTTTCAATTTTTTTTTTGTAAAGATGAGTGTCTCACTATGTTGCCCAAGCTGGTCTCAGATTCCTTGCCTTAATCCTCTTGGCTTGGCCTCCCAAAGCGCTGGGATTATAGGTGTGAGCCACCATGTTACTAATGCTACTATTTAATATCCTCCTCCTCTTAAACAAATCATCATACTCTGTTCCAGGGAGAATTTCCCAGTTACAGGGGCTTTTGTTTAGGTTCAAAACAGCATGGGCTGGTAAGTCTTATACTCTGATATAGAAGGAAGGAGGCCACGTAGGCTCCACGGACACTGTTCCTACCTGTGGGCATCTGTGTCCCACAGCTGACTGGGAATAAAGAGGGAGGCAGCACGGACGAGGAGAGGAGAGAGGCTCTGGGGAGGACTCTGGGCTCTTGGTGAGGGATGAGAGCCATGGAAGACGCAGAGATGCTCCCTCTGCATTGTTTCCATCCTGCCTTCTCCTTCCTCCTCCGAGCACCCAGCCCTGGACTCAGGAGACACCAATTGGTTCCTGGTGATATTTCTAAATAACTCAGTGCAGAGAAACTGCAGGACTCAACATTCCTCGCTGTCTTTTTAATGAAGCCCTGGAAGCTTAGTGAGACGTGATGGGATAGATGAAAATAATTGCAGATGGGCACTTCCTGTTAGTAGAAACGACTCAATCCATTTGCTAAGAACCTTGTCTTGGAAATTGTTTTGTCTTTTTTAAAAAAAACTCAGTATAGGATGGACGAAAAATCCCAGGCTTCAGAGCAAGGTGGACTCTAGTTTAAACCTAAATGTGGCTGTCACTTTCTGTCTGTCTCTCAAATTGTACTTTTGCCACTTCTCCAAACTGAGTATTTGAGTTATATTTCTTCATGACTTACTACAGAGGTCTTTGGTTTAGGCAATGTGACGATTAATCTAGGTAGTTCAGGGAGATTTACCAGATTGGCGAATGATGAGAAAGGAACAGACAATACCTATGAGGCTAATATTGAGGAAGGAGAATACAATATTATCAAAACAGGCAAGGAAATTTAAGCCATTTGGCCATTTGGGGCCATTAAGTGAAGGAAACATAGAAAATAAACAGATCATAGCAGCCATTGGCAGGATCACCCACTGTAATAGAATGCTATCTTCTATGTCCAGAAGAATGAAAGGTCTAGGAAAAAATGTTATACTTGATACAGTCTATTCAAGAAGAAAAGGTATGCCATTTATAATTATTTCTACCTAAGTTACTTAAATAATTTGGCATTAAAGGGTATAATTTTAAATTATTTCAAAATTCAAGTTAGTGTAACTGCTCTCTTTTTCATAATATACATAAGTAAGATGGCATCAATAGCCCATGCTTGGAACAGATTTGCTTCAACTTTCTGTACCACATTTGGCACGAGGAGAAAGGTGACATCAATTTGCTGCACTTACTACAACAGTGTTGTCAGGGTCAGGAAAACAATATTCTTCTTTGGTCAGTTAGTAGGAAGTTTTTAAAAAGTATACGAGAATTTCAAATAGTATCGAAGGTTAATAAAGGAGGAAAGCCCTTTTATTTTGTGAAATGAATTAACTCAGTAATACATTTTGGAACTGTGTCTGAATCTGAGGAAGGCTATCTAAATTTTAGTTAATATTATCATCATCTCATCATACTTCACATATTTATGGGATACTTTAAAGTTGTAAAAATACAGTTAGGATCTGTCTGATGAAAATTAGAAAATGCTGACAAAAGAAATCAAATAAGACCTATGTTAATAGAGAGACATGCCATATTCATGGATTGTAACAGTCAAACAGAAAAAATGTCAATTCTCCCAAAATTGACCTATAGTTTGGTGCAATTCCTAACAAAATACAAGCAAACATTTTGTAGACATAGACAAGCTTATTTCAAAACATGTATATAAATGTAGAAGTCCTGGAATAACTGAAATGGCAACTTTATGAAAAAGGAGAATAAAGTGGAAGGAATCACTCTACTCAATACTGAGGCTTACTCTATAGCTACAGTAATTGATCATGTGATGTTGGTGGACGGGTGAATGCATGAGTCCACAGAGCAGAACAGAGAACCCAGTGAAGGTACAAAGGCAATTCAGCTGAGGAAACACAGCTTAAAAGAAAAAAGTAAACTGTAAATCCCACATCTCTATGTCTTACACAAAATCTTATTTAAAAAGTAACTAAAAGTAGATCACAGACATAAACGGTAAAACTTTTAGGGAAAAGCCAGGAGAAAATCTTTGGGATCTAGACCAAGGTGAAGATATCTTAGACTCAATACCAAAGGCACCACCCATGAAAGGAAAAATGGAAGAAACTGATTTCATCAAAATGGAAAGCCTTTATTCTGTGAAAGACTGCCTTAAAGGGATGAACAACAAGATTCAACTGTGAGGAAATAACTGCAACTCACTTGCCTGACAAAGAACTGGTGTCTAGACTACACAAAGAACTCTCAAAACTCATCAGCAAAACCAAACAATTAAATCAGGAATGGGCAAAAGACTCAAAGACATTTCAGTGAAGAGGATACACGGATATATGAACAAGCACACGGTAAGACGCTAAATTGCACTAGTCATTCAGGAAATCCCAGTGAAAACCACACGAGATACCAGATGAGTCCACACTTCATGGAATGGCTGTTGTGAAAAGCAGTGGCTGTATTAAAGGCTGAGAAGAGACGGGGTCCCTCATGCCTTGTCTGGGAACAGTGCAACCACTCTGGATGGATGTCTCTTATTAAACTAAACGTGATTATCATGCAAACCACCGACTGAACTCTTGGGCATTTACCCCAGAGGAGATGGAAGTTTATATTCACACACAGACAATCTGTAGTGATGTTTATAGCAGCTGTGTTCATATGAGCCCCAAGCTGGAATCTGCCCCATACTCTTCCACAGATTACTGCTTAGATGAATTCCAGTGTGGCTTATTGTGGAATACTACTCAGCAAAGAAAAGGAACGAAATATGGATGAATGCAATACCTGGATGAGTCTGTGAAGAATTATGCTGAGTGGAAAGACATGATTCCAAATACATACTGCATGATTGCATTTATGTAATATTTATGAAATATTAAAATTATAGAAATGGAGAATGCTTCAGAATGTAGTTTCTGTAAGTTTACATTTGCTTTGATGAAATCATTTACTAATCAACCCTCTCCCAGGAAACCAGTTGAAGAGAGAAGGCAATAAAAAGTTAAAGCAGTAGATACGTAGGCAGTAAGATATTCTCATCTTGGAGAACTGAACACAAGTGCATTTGACCATTCCCCACATACTTGGTAAACTGATCTATTTTGGTGTCTTGTTCACAGAGTGAAACACACAGACAACAGTAAGGCACTATCTTCAGCTTCACTGTGCTCCTAGGAGCTCTGCACCACACAAGGCTGAGCCGATTTTAACACATTAATTATGATGCTCTGGGGAAGTTCCTTGGTAACTGACTCGGTCCCTCACCAGGAAAACATCAGAACTATCCCATAACTCCAGGTGGGCACCCACGGAGGGGCAAAAGTGTAATTACTGAACTATTCGAACCATTCTGTGACGTGGGCAGACTGAGAAGGGTGATCCAGCAGGAAGGCGAGACCCACGAGGGAGATGACCCCACGCTAATTCCGTTTCTGTCATTGTTTTTCTATGAACTGGGGAAAGCAACTTTTCTCTCGATCCAGACATGAAATTTGACCATCTTTACAAAGGTGGAGGAAGGTGGAGGAGGACAAGGAGCAGAAGAAAGAGAAGAAAAACACGAAGCTCAAGAACATGAAACCCACAGCGTGCCTCCCCACGGCACAGCCTCCCCACGGCACAGCCTCCCTATGGCACAGCCTCCTCATGGCACAGCCTCCCCCCGGCACAGAGCCTCCTCAAGGCACAGCATCCCCATGGCACAGCCTCCTCAAGGCACAGAGCCGCCTCAAGGCACAGCCTCCCCATGGCACAGCCTCCTCATGGCACAGAGCCTCCTCATGGCACAGCCTCCCCCCGGCACAGAGCCTCTTCAAGGCACAGCCTCCCCACGACAGAGCCTCCCCACGGCACAGCCTCCCCACAGCACAGAGCCTCCTCAAGGCACAGCCTCCCCACGACATAGAGCCTCCTCATGGCACAGCATCCCCACGGCACAGAGCCTCCCCACGGCACAGCCTCCTCAGGGCACAGAGCCTCCTCATGGCACAGCCTCCCCACGGCACAGAGCCTCCTCATGGCACAGCCTCCTCACGGCACAGAGCCTCCCCACGGCACAGCCTCCCCACGGCACAGAGCCTCCCCACGGCACAGCCTCCCCACGGCACAGAGCCTCCCCATGGCACAGCCTCCACACGGCACAGAGCCTCCCCACGGCACAGCCTCCACGCGGCACAGAGCCTCCCCATGGCACAGCCTCCCCACGGCACAGAGCCTCCCCACGGCACAGCCTCCCCACGGCACAGATCCTCCTCATGGCACAGCCTCCCCACGGCACAGAGCCTCCTCACGGCACAGCCTCCCCACAGAACAGAGCCTCCCCACGGCACAGCCTCCCCACGGCACAGCCTCCTCACACACAGCCTCCCCACAGCAGGGCGCCTCCTCATTCCGAGGCACGGATTGCAGGAAAGTTGCACCGAAGGAAGTGACAGGCAAGGAAGCCTCACAATAGGCCAGTCGGGAAAACGGTGGGGCCCACACGGAGAATGGTCAGCAGGCACGGAGATGTTGAAACAGAGGCGCCAACGTGTGTTGGAAGGACCAGACCCACGACGAAGATGAGTGATTGCGGCAACACGGAGACCCCTATATGGGAGGCAAAGAGGGATTCTGGAGGCCCTGGCTTTAGTCAGTGAGGGACAGCATCCAGGAGATTGGTGGTCAACAGCAGTGGGGGCTGGAAGAAAGGCTCTTAGCAAGGAAGGAGAAACAGGCTTGCACGTTGTCTTGGGGAACTGGCGGACACTGTGCCAACGTGACGAAATGAGCAGACACTACCTGAAAATCAACCAAGTAACGTTCAGCTATTCCATTCAAACCCATGGCGTGTTTTTCTTCTTGAACAGTGCAAACATTATTACTACCTCAATTAATCTTATCATCATATTTTGCAGGCATTCCTGGAGTGGGACACGGCCTCCCAGGAGTGTTTACAGAACAGAGCGGATGGGATTATGCCAGCGTAAAAATCCCCCTCCAGAGCTTGGCATGTAAAACTTTGATTTCATTTTGCTTACCAAGAAGCAGTGTTAAGGCTGAGCATAGTGGCTCATGTCTGCAATCCCAGCACTTAGAGATGCAGGAGGCAGATTGCTTGAGCCCAGGGGTTTGAGACCAGGCAGCAACACGGTGAGACCCCCGACTCTACAAAAAGTAGAAAAATTTACTGGTCACGGTGGTGCGTGTTTGTGGTCCCAGCCACTTGGGAGGCTGAGGTGGAAGGATCACCTGTACCCAGGCGGGGAGGTCCAGGCTGCAGTGAGGAGAGGAGTGAGCACACCACTGCACTCCAGTTTGGGCGACAGAACAAGATCCTGTCTCAAAGAAAAAAAAAAAAAAAAAGGAGGATTGCAGAAGTTACTCACTCACTCTGCTAATTTATGACACATCTGGGCAGCCTGTGGCAGGTATGCAGATAAAGGGTTTAACAAACTGTGATATCACATCTCAGCCCTACAGAGAGCGTCTCAGCAGCTGCCTGTATTCTGCATCTGCTGCCAGTTGAGATGTGAAAATTGCCAGACTATTTATTTCTAAATGGAAATCTAGGCATTCACAGTAATGAATGTGTGAATAAAAGAATAAGAAAAACCTCTGCTATTAAATTTGTTCCAGTGATTCTTAAGAGTTTAAATAATCAAATCTCTAAAAATGTATCACTTGTTTAAGATCTTTCAGACTGGAAGCAGAATGCCCTGACTTTTCAAAATTCGGAACCGACTGTCCATGTGGGAAGGCTGTGGCCTGGCCTGGCTGGGTACTCCAGCCACATCCAGGGTGCCTGGGTTCTGTAGAAAATGGTCTTAGGCTGAGTGTCTTGGGCTCCTGACCCTTGCTGGATTCAGGTGCGGTTTCTGCCCCATCAGCCCCACCTCGGTCTTCCAGAGGGCACTGGCCTAGAGGGTTCATTTATCCCTCTGCCTTTCTGATGGCTCCTTTTAAGGTCCATATTCAGTGGTGTGGGACAAACAACATCCCCATCAGGCACTGGCCCCCGATTCTGGAGCCCACACCAGCTGGGGGCGTGGCTTACTCTGGGAAACAGGATGGAACGGAAGCGTTTGTAAGAGAGTGGGTGGGGACGGCTGGAGGGTGGTTACCCTGATTTGCTGACGCTTCTCAGGAAGGCTCCAGACCAGGGGCTATGAATCAGGGCCTCAGAACTAACACAGGTACAATAAATACTTTGTTTTTTCTTTTCTTAAACACGTTTAGATAGGATGAGAATGTTCTCCAGAGCTGGATGACATGTTCAATGATGTATTATCCCTTCCCCTGCATGGTACTTTATGGTTTTGGATATTTCTATGAAAGTAGGGAATACCTGGATAATCAGTGCATTTTACCCATGTTCTTTTGTCTGTAATGATGGTAAAAAAGACTTCTTCAGCAAGGAGGGCTGAGTCAGGGTTGACTTAGCCATGGGTTGGCCCAGGGTGCTTGCAGGTCTCTGAGAGGCAGTGGGTGAAGGATGTGCAGCTGTGAGCCTCTCCTGGCTCAGGCTGGCCATGGTCTTGTCCTCAGGGCACCGTGCTTGGGGCTGGTGACCTTCAATTGCATGATATGCACCCCAAGTACTTTGGAGCATTCTCTCCACATCTGCATGCTCATTTATAGATCATCTATAAATCACCCTATTCATGTAATTTATAAAACATATACAAAAACATAAATTTAAAATGGTGACATATGCTCAGACAGGAATAAAAATGAATTTCTTCAACCCAATAAACAGTATCTACAAAAGTCCCAAAGCCAACACCACATGAAATGGGGAAAGGCTGAGACCAGGACCGGGGCAAGGAGGCTGGCTCTCACCAGGGCTGATGGTTTTACTCAACCTTGCAGTGAAGGTTCCAGATAAAATGATTAACCCCTTAGAATAAAGTGCAGAAGAAAATCTTTGTGCTCTTGCTTTAGGCAATGATTCATTAGCTAGGACACCAAAAGCACGTCACAAAAGGAGAAAATAGATAAATTGGGCTTTATCAGAATCAAAAAGTTTTGTACTTCAAAGGACACCATTAAGAAAATGAAAAGACAACCCACAGAATTGGAGAAAATGTTTGTAAATCATATATCTGATGAGACACTGATAAGACATTCTCCTGTATCTGACAAGGGTATGATATATGTGAATACATACTAACACATTATAACTCAGCAATAAGTAGGCCCAAATAAAAACAGGCCGAGGATTAGAAGAGATATTTCTCCAAAGAAGATACAGAAATGGCAAATGGTACATTAGCAGATGCTCAGTATCATTAATACCTAAAGAAATTAAAATCAAAACTACAATGAGACACCATTTCACACCCACTAGGATGGCTACAATCAGAAAGACAGATAATAACAAGTGTTGAAAATAATGTGGGGAAATGGGCACCCTCATACATTTCTGGTGGGATTAAAAATAATGCAACCAGCTTAGAAATTTCTCAAAATGTTAAATACATTTTAACTAAGCAAATCTGCTGCCGAGTATATACACAAGAGAAATAAAAACATATGTCCACATAAAACCACGCATTCAAATGTTCATAGAGGCATTATGCATAATAGACAGAAAGTAGAAATGACCCAAATGTTGGATGGATCAACTGACAAATGGATCAACGAGATTCTGGACACCCATACAATGGAATATTACTCAGCCATAAAAAGAAATGAAGTTCTGACATAGGCCACACCCTGAAGACACCAAACTCAGTGAGAGAAGCCAGACACAAATGTTCACTTACGTGTGACTCGATTTACATGAAATGTCCAGAATAGGCAAATCATAGAGACAGAAAGATCAGTGGTTGCCAGGGGCCAGGGGAGGGGAAAATGTTAACAAGTTTGTTCTGAGGTCAGAAAAGTGTTCCAAAATTCCTATCCAAAGATAAGAATGATGGTTTCAGAACACTGTGAATACAGTAAAGAACTTTGAATTGTATGTTTTATAGGATGAATTTCATGGTATCTGATTTATATCTCAATAAAGTTGTTATAAAAATACTGAGATCAAAGTATAAGTAAAAGTTCTAGACTTCCTTCCTTTACCTCAATGAATCATCTACATACCCCACATTTTGAAGACTTTAACACACTACACTAGCAAATTCTGGTCCCATGCATTTGGAATTATTCAGAGAGCTTTGAAGGTTTTTCAGAGATTTCCTTTCCCATGGTATCGTGGTGGTTCTTTGAGCAGCTGGGGAAATTTTCAGAAAAGATACTTCTGCAGTTCTCAGATTGGCTACAACACTTGGCTTTGGTTGACAGGGCTCAGTATGCCATCTGCCATTTTCTCTAGTCATATTCATTGGAAGAAGTCAAAATCTTAAGTCTGCAGAGCAGGCAAGAATGGACCCACTTGCTGGGTGGGGTGGCTCACGCCTGTAATCCCAGCACTTTGGGAAGCTGAAGCAGGTGGATTGCCTGAGTCCAGGAATTTGAGAGTGGCCTGGGCAATCTAATGAAACCTCATCTCCACAAAAAATTAAAAAATTAGCCAGGTACGGTGGTGTACATCTGCAGTCCCAGCTACCTGGGGGGCTGAACTGGGAGGTTTGCTTGTGCCTGGGAGGCTGAGCTGTGATTGTACCACTGCCTTTCCGGTCTGGGTGACAGAGTGAGACTTTGTCTCAGGAAAAAAAAAAAAAAAAAAGAAAGAAAGAAAAGAGTGGATACACTGACTAGCATTACTTTTTTTTTTTTTTTTTTTTTTTGCCATTTGACAGGTGTTAGTTAAATATCTTTTGTTGATTAAAAATATTACAATAAAGAACGGCATATTTTTGATATTTTGACTTGAGAATTCAAAGGAATTCCAGACAGTACAGCATGTTGGCCCCCTGACTGCAGAGGAGAGACACATCAAAGAGAATTCCCCACGTGCAGGGCTGGAGACTTCCAACATCCCCACTCTAAGTTGTAATTCTGGTTCTGTGATGACGTCTGTCCAATGCAGACACAACTACTGGTTAATTTGGTTAATTTAGAAAAGATATATCACTATATTTGAGAAAAATCCCCAAAGCTTCATGTGATTTGTTTAACAAAATTGTCTGCTTCACTAAGTTTTAAGAATTTCTCCGATTACATTGGAAACAGAGTGACTGTTTTCCCTTTCTCTAGATTTTGAGTTGTTCACTTTTTTCCATCCCTGCAATCAATGCGAAGGACACTTATGTTGATGGTGGCAGATCCAGTGATCCAACAGCCTTCATCTGTTAGCCTGGATTCCTGGCTCCGGCCCGCTCCTGCTGTTGATTTTTGATTCCAATTGCAAGTGGCCATCTCAGAACACACATCCCTCAGCTCATCAGAGAAAAGTGCTTGATCCGTTTCTTATTCAATTGCCAAGCTCATTACAAGTGCCCCAGACTTGGCTGAGTTGACTCGATTTCTTCTATCTTTTCTCCTGGTTTTGATTAACTTTGATCCCGTAATTGCTTAGTTTGGAGTCATCTGATGTTATACAATCTTTAGGCACCTAGTGATGCTTTGCTGGGAAGAAATTGTGGTCAACGTGTGCCAGGCCTGGCACATTTGTCTTCATGGCCCTGTGAGCTGGGCACCCTTACCATCTAAATTTTATGGAGCAGAGTGGGCCACGTGCTGAAAGAAGGCCTCAAAGGGAAAGCCAGGGTTCAGATCCTGAGTTGGGCTCCCGGGCTGAGAGCCTCAACCGCTGTGTGAAACTGCCTCTCTGTGCTCTTATGGGCCCTGCTTAGTTTTGAGGGTCTTTTTAAGTCTCTAAAGATAATTTTCCTTGCACTTCAGCAAATTTTCTTTCTCATCATATTAATACATAATACTTGTAATATGTAAAATGTGTCTGTGTAACAGAAAATTGTGTACAGGAAAAAAAGCATGCAGAAAGGAGGCTGGGGAAAGATGATGAAGATTGATCACTCACAGACCTCAAGGCCCAATAAAGTGAAAGGGAAGCAGCAGCCCATGAGCTACTATCCGTGGGGCCAACGGTGAGGAGGAGCTGTGTCAGGTGGGCCTGCCTCTGCCCTCAGTTCTACCCCATCCTGCTCACCTGTAATGCCATGGGGATGCTAATTCCTAGTGACGAAAAGGTAGCACAGACCTAAAACACAATTCCTGCTTTCTTTGCTATCCAGATGGATGAAATAAAAACCTCTCAAAGAAAACAGACCTCAAGCACTCCAATGGTCTTTTTACAAATGCCCATAGCCCCATTATAGAAACGCTCACACTGCAGGTTACTCAGACAGGCTGGAACGATTAGACTGGACACAGAATGAAGGTTATTTCTGCCAAGGTGTGTCTTTAACGTTTTGGGTAGGCAGGGGCCATGGCAGGATGCAGGCTCAATTGCAGAAGCTGGAGGCTGCCTGGCAGAGCAACAGTGCAGCAGGAAACGTGGAAGAAGGGGCAGGTGGCCAAGGTGGGCGTTTAGTGAGTTCCAGAAAGGGGAATAATTAATTTGTTAAATAATGACATGTCATATGGAAGAGGCCATGGCTTTTGGTCAAATGCATTTGAAAATATTTTATCAAATGCCGTGCTTGCTGTGACTGTCAAGTGCCATGAACAGCGATGTCTAAAGCTGCCTTTGCGAGCCTCATGGATCCATCACTGCCCTTCCCAAAGAGAAATGTGCTTCCAGAGAGTAGGACTATTTCTCTGCACGTGGGTGAACACACAGGTGCATGTGTGTGTGTGTGTAATACATTTATAGCTTTGCATCTTTACATATGTGTATATATAAATGCATTTATTATCATTCATATCTGCAAATCTGGCTACTCACATATAGGTTCCTTGGTCAAGATTTATAACCTTAATAGATGAATCTTTAAGATTGCAAGGTCAATTATTTTCTGTGTTATTGGAAGCTTTCCTTTTATAAATAAAGCTTTTTCAAGAAGTCAACAATATTTGTATAGAGTTAAAATTAGCCTCTTATTTTAACGTTTGATTTTTTAAAGGGTGTGTAACTTTCTTGTGAAGCACCTCTGTGTAGCTGTGCCGTTGCTGCAAAGCGTCCTCATTTCTGGGTCTGGAGGCGGTCCTCACTCCTCAGCGCTTTGACAAAACCCTCAGCGCATCTCCAGAGTAGCTCCAGAAGACGGATTGCCATTATTTGTCCTCACTTAAAACTCTTTTCAGAGCTTAATTCTAACATTTTATCATGCCTAAAAATCATTTGGGGCTGTTATTAAAAGTGCAGAACTTAAAAGTATAATACAAAAAAAATGTGCAGCCCGAGATAGTGTGGTGTGGTAGCTCTGGGGTAAGTGCCCAGGAGCTACATTTTAAACATGACACCCAGCCAAGTTTCATGTGTGGCTGGGTTACAATTCAGACTGAGAGGTCTTCTCAGTGGCACGGGCTTTGTCTTCCTTGTCTCTGTGTGCTTCAGCCACCTGGGCACTACCTGGCATAGATATTACTCATGGAAGATGTCTGCGAGATGAATGGATGGAGGAAAGGAAGGATGGAAGGAGGGATGGATAGAAGGATGGAGGAAGGAGTGGAGGAAGGGATGGAAGAAGGAATGAAGGGAGATATGCAGGGATGGAAGGAGGGTTGGAAGGAGTGATGAAGGGAGGGATGAAGAAGGGATGGAAGGAGGGATGAAGGGAGGGATAGAAGGAGGGATGGAAGGAGGGATGAAGGGAGGGATAGAAGGAGGAATGAAGGGAAATAGGATAGAGGGGTGGATGAAGGAAGTGATGGAGGGAAGGATGGATGGAGAAACAAGAGAGAGAGAGAGGGATGGGTAAACAGGGAAGGAGGATGGGGGTGAAAGAATGGGGTAAGGGTAGATGGACAGATGGATGGACGGAGGTTGGAGGAATGAAAAGACAGATGAGGGTGAAAAGACAGTCCTACCTCCTTGCAGGTAGGACTGGCTGCTCGCAAGCCACTGGTTGAGCTATTAAAAACGTTGGCAGTCATTTATGTCTTTTCTAAAACCTGAGAAACGTTTTGATATGTCTTAAATAAGAGTAAGTGATTCCTATCCCGAGTAGGAGATGCTCTGTTACTTTTCTCCGATTTCAAAAGTCATCAAAGCAGAATGCACACATCACAATTACCTCATTGTTTCTGCACCAGCTCACTGCCGGGCGTATCCTGCTTGGCACATGCAAATTAGAGACGCCTGCGTTCCCGTGTCTTCACACTGAATTTGGATTTGAATAGTGCTAAATGGGTCTTCACGTTTGGCTTTGGTGCTTAATTTGACCATTCATAGCATGTTTTCATATTTCTTCATGACAAATGTAAACATAATTAGCTCTTATTCAAAAATAATTTGTTGTAGAATGCAGTGATTTCTAAACATGTCCTCCATTTTAAGAAACCTTAAAATGCAAACATTCGAATTCATGGAGTGCATAAATTCAGCGTCTATTCTTCTCACGGTGATTCTTGGCTTTGGGCTTCACTGCGGGAGGCCTACAGACAATGGGATCCTGTAATGCGTTTAAGATGTTACCCACTTGGCAATAATTGGATGACTCTTTAAGAAATGTAGTAGCACCTCCATTAAAGCAATTATCTCGTTATTGTGTGGCTATTTTCATGTCTGTTTCTCTGGTTCACTGTTTCTTAATACATTTTCTCCTGTTTATCTTTGTTTCCTCAGTGTCTTATATATCCGGTGCCTACTTAATGCTTTAAGCATTTAAAGGATATTCTCACACATCTCCATATCTCTCAACACTTCTAAAGGAAGCATCATGGGAAGCCCACCCCCCATATTTATGAAATGAACATCCTTACAGGTAGGCAGATCATCCTGTATTCTGATGAACGAGTACTGCATAGCCAAGGGAGGACAATGAAGGGTTTAAAGGCTCCTTGGATATTTCTTCATATTATAAAATAAGAATGACCTTTGCAACTCTACCTAGGTTTGGCTGCTTGTGAATTACGAGGGGTTCCTCAAGGAACAGACATTTCTTAGAGCCTCCTCACCCTCAGAAGACCACAGAACTTCTCTGCAGAAAGTATTACACTTTCTCAGTCCGCTGAGGACTCCCTGTGTCAGGTGAAGTTTTATTATTGTCCTTAGCATGGAAAGAATTGCTCACAGGATGTTTCAGCTCATTTCTTTCTGTCTTCATCTGTGATTCTCAGCGGCCGTAACCTTTAAGGTGCGTGTGTGGTCTCCCCCTCCGCTGCGATTCCTGTGTCTCCTCTGCATTCCCATCTAAACAGACTACACTGCCCTGCCACAGATAATGACTCCAGACAGCGAAAAATCAACAGACAGGAGATCAATGGACTGGGTTATTTTATAACTAATCCAAATAATTATTTTTCCATTTTTAATTTAAGGATTTGTGTGCGTGTTTTAGATATAACCAAGAATGAACTTTTCCAAAGGTCACTTAATTACTAGGGGGAAAAAACCAGAAAGTGGTCCAGATAGTGTGTGTTTATAATAAGCATGTGGTGTTTGTGTGTACTAGTCTCCAAATTAAATTTTTAGGCCAAATAATCGAGGATTAGGAAAGGCAAAATACCCAGAGTGATTCTCACTTAGGATTTAGACTCTAATGCAAGCTGTGGTGGCACACCTGCTTGGACAGCAACCGAGAAGGTGCACGCTTGCCTTAGGTGGCAGGCTGGGCTCAGCGGCCCCGAGCGCTGGGCATCCCGCAGAGTAGTCCGGCTTCTCTGAGCTGTTGGTTTCAGTGACGCCATTGAAATGCTCAAGAAATGAGCTGAAACATCCTGTGAACAATTCTTCCATGGTCAGGAGTATAATCAAACTTCACTTGACACAGGGAGTCCTCAGCAGACTGAGAAAGTTTACTTTTTTCTGTACAGAAGTTTTGGGGTCTTCTGAGGGTGAGGAGGAGCGTGCACCGGGATTGTCCATCCCTTCCCACCAGGCTTCATTATCCCCTCAACTTTATCCTGGAGCTGCAGCACAGGGATTAGAATGAAATTTCTGATACCCGTTGTTTCATTTAGGCCACTCCAATTATTGAAACGATTTTACTATATTGATTTTATTGCATTTAATTCCCATTTCAAGTACCAGGAGAAGTTAAGGCAGTGCGTCTGCGTCGTAAAGTCTTTAAGCTAATTGGTCAGACTATAAAAAGGGAGTGTCCTCAATTCCGAAAGAGAAGTGATAGTATTTGCTTCCCAGGTCTTGGCCCAGCCCAGCCCTCTTCACATCCCGCACTCGCCGGACGCTCTGCCAAACTTGTGTCGTCACCTGGGACTAACACACGCTTGTCTTGGCATCATTTAATACGGCCATGGTACTTTGCAAAAAGGAGTAGAATCATTGGAGTGAATCACCATGGCTTGAAACAAAAGCGTCTATTTTACATGAGAAGCATTCACTGAAGCAAGTCCCCGTGGAAGGAACTTTGAGGAAGAACCACATTGCCCAAACTCTACAGACATTTCATTAAAAATAGAGTGTCTTAAGGAATGCGGCAGGCGTTTCTCCTTTTCTTCATGCTGCTGACTGATAAGTGCTTAACCAACCAGGGCATCAGAGCTTCAGCCCAAATGCCTAAATTCACTCAGTCAAAAGCTCAGTTGAGTTGGGCTCACAGTTTCAGTGGATGTTCCCAGTCCACTGCTTCTGGTCCCTAATAACTACATTGCAGATAAACTTCATTTTTGAAACCATTTTTCCCCATTTTCAATTTCTCTTCTTCAAATCTCTGCCATATAAAATGCTCAGTTTTAATTATTTCCTCAAAAAACAAACAAAAAAACCCACAAAAGCAAAAACGATCCTGTATTGGCAAAATGCTGAAACAAGAAAACCTGGTCTCCTGGTCAAGTGAAGTGTTGTCTAGAATGATGCAGGGTTTTCAAATGGCATGCTTCCTTTATTTAGGATGGCCTCGAGCAAGGACCAGCTAGCTCTCAATTAGGCCATTTCTGTCTGTCTTGTAAATGAATCTAAAACACGAACGGCAATGGTGGCTCCTACCAGAGCCAGCTCACAGCCCCAGCTTTAGGTTGCCCCTGCCATTTTGGCATGGTGGATAGAGAGGTGGAGGAAGGATTTCTAGGCTGAAAGAAGACAAATCTGTCCCCTCTTCTCCACCAGCCACCAGGTTCCAGGCTCTGGAAACAGGACGGAGGGCAGGCTGCCTGCTTCCTTGAATGGGCTGGAGGTCAGGGTAGCTGTGAGCTCACTCACTCCAATGTCTGTTTCATTCCCAGCAGCTTGGACCTTGGAGGATGATCTTCCCAGCTGATCTCCACATTCCAACACCAGCAGTCTCTGCTGGGTCTTATACTCTGCACTGAAAGCATCACTTCTCTTGAGACACTTTCTTCATTTTGGTTGCATAGGATGTACCTTTCTAAGTTTCCGCTGGCATTTCCTGTCTGTTGGGTTTCTCCTCTCTGGACCCCCACTAGCTGGGTTGCACGGCCAAGCCCTGGGCTTAGTGGAGATGTCTTCCCACCACTCCTGCAGCTGAGCACGGACCTCACAGCCCAGCAGAGCCTCTCCTCAGGTTAACCCTGCCCCACTGAAAAGGTGAGTTAAATCTGCAGTTTTTGGAGCTGGCAGCATGGTGACCATGATTCACACATGGCTAAACTCATCCTGCATCCTGCATTGACCCCAAGTCTATGGGACTAAGGAGAAGTCATATTTTTTTGGGTCCCATTTCTGCTGACTGCACTTTTACATGGAGGAGTCACTCAGAGCCTTTGATTCATTCATGTAACAGGTTGTGAGGAGGTGGAGACAAACCCTGGCTATATTTTTACTGTTTTCACTTTCATCTTGCCTCTCACATCCCTACATTTGCTCTGATTACCAAAGGGATTAAAAACAGACAAACAAAATCAAACAACACCAAACACAGCAGAAATATCAACCCATCCAGGCTGCAGTGGATTCTTGCCAAACTCTGAAAATTCTCCAAGTCAACACTTCCATTAGAAAAGAGATTTTCTGGCCATGAAAAGTTGAGCAGCGGTGATCCACAGAGGGAGCAGGTGTGGGGCTGCTCTGGCCCCTGCTCTCTGAAGCCCTACTGGGAGCTCAGAGGATGAAGAAACATCCAGCAACGGCAGGTACCAGCCCACCTGTGACCAAGTGCCGATTTTCAACAAGGAATGCATTCCCAACAGTACAATGCAGAAGGTTTGGAATAACTGCTTTTGATAGAAGTTTTGACGGTTTCGAAGTTACTCTCAAAGCAGAACTCCGGCATTCTGGCTTGGTGTCTCCAGAGCGGCAGGGCTGGGCTCAAAGCTGGGGGTGGGTCGTGGAGAGGGAACACATCACACCTGTGATTATCAACCTTCCCGTGTGCTGTGACTCCAGACAGCAGAGAGCCACGTGGGTCTGGAATTCAATCAGCATTCACCAGAGAACCGCCTGCCCCGAAGCAGTGATTTCCTCCAGGCAGAATGGGGCTCCTTTGTGATCATGTCTTTTTCCTGAGCTGCTTTCTCCCTCTCACTGTTCTTTCTGATGTGTGCACCCCAGGCTCATTGATCCTGGTATTGCTATGTGTTTCGTTCAGCCAGGTTTTGTCCTGAATTTAGTCAGGGCTAGGCTGCAGCTGTGCTGGTAAGTGTGGTTGACTGGCAGGTCCCACATCTGGGGGTGTCCCGTCCTCTTGCTCCCTCTCAAAGATGCGGAGTTAAGGTGAAGACAGTGAGAGTCAAATCTGGCTTTTCAGATTTTTTAACCCTCTGCTTGGATGTCCCATTTCATCATTAAAACAACCCTGCTATGTACCCCCTCAGCTTCCCCACGCCACGGAGGAAGCTGATATAAGCCCCTCAAACATACACATGACCCTGCAGAACCAGGACTGAGGCCCGCATGTCTTGACTCCAAGGCCCCTACCCTATCACAGTGCGTGCCGCTTGGCTGTCTGCTCACATTAAACATCCTGGCATCAAAAAGCATTTGGGGAACGGTGACTCCCCACCTCTGCAGTCTTCTCCAGGTGGGCCACTCCTAGGGAGGAGGAGGAGTTTGGGAAGCTGGTCTTTCCCTGTTTCCTCCTCTTGGAGATTGCAGACTCACAGGTGGCGAGTACCCTCGGACGTTCTGGGACATGGGCGGGGTGGGGGTGGAAAGTCTCCCGTCTCATCTGGCCCTGCCTTTGAGGAGCTAGCCCTGACGCTGGTGGCACCCTGGCTCTCTGAGTTCGGAAGCCTATTGCCCCGACCGTTCAGCCGCCTCCCCTACATCTTTGTCCACCTGACTGTCTCTCACTGGAGTGACAAGCTGGTTAGAAAAAGAGGTGTTTTGCCATCATCAGTCCTCATCTCATCTTTCACATGTATTACTCTTTTTAGTCCTTGTTTGGAACAAACCAAAGGTCTCCTCCCTATGTCTCAAAAATAAGAGCCTCGTTTGTGAAACACACAAGAAAGTGAGCTCCAAATCGGAGAACAGCCAAAACTACGAGTTGGAGAAAAAATGTGAGAAAAATATTGGAACTTCAACTTAAGAGGATTGAATGATAAAAAATGCTTTTGCAGACACAAGAACAGGGTGTGGTCATGACCTGCT
Organism: Saimiri boliviensis; assembly: GCF_048565385.1. NCBI lineage: Eukaryota > Metazoa > Chordata > Mammalia > Primates > Cebidae > Saimiri > Saimiri boliviensis. The sequence goes on along the minus strand of NC_133456.1, from coordinate 118,724,771 downwards.
GGTTCCCAACAACACAAGGAGAAAGAACGGTGCATGCAAGACAGATCTAGGGTGAAGAGAAATGAGATCTCTCTGAAGTTAGTCAGGGCTTTTCTTACATAGGAAGTCATAGGAAGCCTGTACATGAAAACCAGGTTTTCAAACAACCCCATAAAAAAGTGGGCAAAGGACATGAACAGACACTTCTCAAAAGAAGACATCCATGTAGCCAATAAGCACATGAAAAAAAGGTTAACATCCCTGATCATTAGAGAAATACAAATCAAAACCACAACGAGATACCATTTGACACCACTCATAATGGCTAGTACTAAAAAGTAAAAAAATAACAGATGCTGGCGAGGCTGTGGAGAAAGAAGAACAGAATGTAAATTAGCTCAGTGGGAATGAGCGAGTGGGCATGTAAATTAGCTCAGCCACTGTGGAAAGCAATTTGGCAAATTCTCAAAGAACTTAAACAGAACTACCATCTGACCCTGGGGTGTGGTTTCCAGGGTGAGAGGTCGGGCGCCTCTGTGGTGCCTCTGAGCCTGCAGGTCTCGCTGCTGCTGCCACTCCTGGCCTGCCATGTGATGCCCAGGCCCTGGTGCCTGTGACTGTTGCTGGCCTGGGCAGTGCTTTCTCCCTGCGGGGTTGGTCCAGACTGTCCAGAGAGGGTGGTGTTCCGGGGCCCTCAGCTGCATGGTGCCTCCCTGCCACAGCCTCCATCTGAGGCCTTCCCTGCAGCTGTGCCCCACCCCCTGTGCCCTGCAGCTCTGTCCCCAACCCCTGTGCCCTGCTCTCTGCCTCCCCCACCCCCTGTGCCCTGCTCTCCTCCTCCCACCCCCTCTGCTCTGTCTGCTGTCAGTTTCCAAGGGAACCTGAGCTGACATAGGAGAAGCAGAATTCAGGGCTGTGAAGGCCCCAAGAGGGGGTCCGGGTCCCAAATGCTGGCTTCAGACTCCATCTGAGAACCCTGAGACTGCATGAAGGTGGCCGGGCTGCTCCTGAGGCCAACGCTGGGAGCTGAGTGCCCATGCACCCCAGGGCTGTCCCCTCAGAGAGCCTAGCACCCATCTGCATCAGCTCTGGGGGCCCACGGGAGGCACAGGTAGGTGTGCAAGCGACAGTGGCCCAGGAAGTCACCCAGGTGCTGTGAGAACAAGAGAAAGAGGCCTGTGTGAGAACAGGCCAAAGAGAAAGGGCTCAGGGGATGGGGTTTTCCTGGGTGTCCCTTGGGTGGGAGGCAGCACCCCATGTGCTCTCTCACGTCCTCTCTCCTAGAAAGGTCTCAGGGGACAGGGCTTTCCTGGGTGTCCTTGGGGTGGGAGGCAGCGCCCCGTATGCTCTCTCGCATCCTCTCCCCTCTCTTGGATGCACTCTCTTCTTTCTCTAGCTCATTTAAACGTCGGCTTTTCCCAGTTACTGTCTCCTTGAGCTGCCTCTGTCCTTTTTGGTGTAACAATGAATCCCAAAGGAAGGGGGCTCCTAATCCTGATGTCCACCCTAGGGATGCTGAGGTTTCTCTGTTTACGGAGCCACCTTCCCACGGGGAGCAAGGCCCCTGTGGCGTCTGAGCTCCATGGAGGTGCCCGAGGCAGCAGCAGCCCAGGAGGGTGGTGAAGCCCCTGCAGCCTGACCCGCTCCAGCTTGCACCTCCCTGAGGGCTCCCACGAGGCTCCTGTGCGTTCAGGGGTCTCTGACCACTGGGACACGATGCCCAGGTGGGTGTCCCTCCTGTGACTGCCCACCTCCCCAACACAGAAAACTCTGCAGTCTTTCAAAGCCCATCAACTCTTCCCTGCCAGTCAGCCCACTGTGGTTTCTCCCTGTTTGGAATAACAAACACTTTTTGTGTCATTCGTGCTGTGCTAAATCTCAGACCTCTATTTTAATTAACAGTGTTCTGTGTCCTGCATCAGCCTAAAGCCCTTGGGGGCTGGGAGGATGGGGCAGACCGGAGTCCTGAGGATGAGCCCCAGGCCCATGAAGCTGAGCCCGCCTGTCTGCAGCTGTTCCCCTTGATCCACCCTCAGCGGCTAGACTTTGGGCACGGGACTCAGGTCTCTGGAAACGCAACGTCTTCCTCTGTAAGGTGGACCTAAAATTTTTAAATGAGGGTTACTGCATGTGAAGCACTTAGATTAATGCGTGACCCAGATTAAGTGCCTGGCAATATTAGCTGCGAACGGTACTACTGTCATTATCAGCAATCATGCCCGTGAAATGCAGACAAACGGTGAAGCTTGGCTCACAGGCCCTGCTTAACTAGGGAACAGTCATATTAACCATATCTGAAAATTCCAAACATGGCATTGGGAGCCTACAGGCTTAAATACATATCAGTTACCTCTTAGAATTATGCATGTATACAATTTCACCTAACATGTCTCAGTAGAAAGTAGGGTGGCAGAAGCTGTTATATAAATGTGTCTTGCACATTGCATACATTGTATAAACATATATTGTAGTTGCATGTACATTGCATAAGGCATGCTGTACATTGTATAGACATTGTGTAAACATAATCACAACTGCATATACATTGTACACATATGGAAATATATGGCATACATTGCATATACATTGTACATATGGATATTGTGGAAATATGTAACATACATTGTATTTATATTGTATAAATGCATAGATGTATTGTTAAGCATCTAAAAAACCTCTAGTGCCTCATTAAGGAGGGATTTTCTGAAAGTTTTTTTAATGTGTAAGGGCAATTAGTGACCTCTCGCTCTTGATCTGGCTGTCAGCACCTCTTTCACAGACCCAGGACGTGAAGAAAGCCAGAAGGTTTGGGGATGGCTGGATCTGCAGGACAGTGTTTTTCCTTCCCTAAAAGAGCAGCTTGCCTTCCTGCGTGGACCACAGGATGGTGTGTGTGGCCACAAAACCCAGAAGGGGAGGTGCTGAGAGAAAGTAGCTACTGGGATCATTCCTGCTTCAAAGCAGGTGACTGAAGAGAGATGTAGGTTTTGTGATTTTATCATTTTTTATGATGATGCCTCCAGAGAGCGCATATTTATATCCTGACACAGTCTTGTTCTAACTTCCGAGTACCCAGTTAACCTAGAGGATCCTGGAGTGAGCTGCAGATGAGGAAGGTTTGCACTGGGCCAGGCAGGTGCACCCTAGCAGCTGATACTGATGAAGCCTGGCCTGCAAACCCTCTGCCAGCAATGTAAACCCTCCCTATTTAGATCTGGTATGAGTTCTAAGGAATCTGATAAATGCCTACTTTGTCTCTGGCTAGCTCTGAAGGATTAGATGAGTCTGATTCTGAGAAACACGCCTGGGTGCAGGAAATAGTGAAAATTAGATACGGAGAAGCCACACCTGTGATTTTAATCTTTATGAGAATATCCTGCTTCTGAACTTCCTCTTTCAAAATCCAGATGGCACCCGAGTCTGTAGTACGCCATCTTTATCACCGGAGAGTGACTTCACGTGTTTATGAGGAAGCTGATATTGGGAATCCCAAGGAGCAGCACAACGATCACCCTTAAAGGAACACTACTCGGGCCTCTGAGGGACTTTTGGGAGGCTCTGCTTCCTGAGAGCTGTCCCGGCAGGCCCCGTCATTCCAGGCTGCGGCTGTGAGTGTCACCATGACAGGCTCCGGCCACACTGGTTCTCAGCAGCGTGGGGCTTTGACCACCCGATGAGCTGGAAGTGGAGACTGCTGACCTCCCTCCAGAACCCATTGGGTCTTTGCAGTAGGCTCCTCAGTGGTGTCTAAGCACACTACTCAAATGACCTGTAATCCAAATGATTCACATGCACTATCATCACAGTGGAAACTCTTTTTGTTGACTGTTACTTAAAGGAAAGAATTCCCTCCAGGATGGTTCGAAGCTTCGCTAGAAGGAGTTGGCCTCTGGTGGAGAGCACTGAGCAGACGCGCCGCGCCTTTGCTGGCTTCTCTGGAAACACCATGTGGATCCAGAGGTGGGTTTATTGTCCTGCACGTGGAAGCCAGCCCTGCGCGGGGTGAGCTGGGACTGTAGGCAGAGAACCCATGCATGGGGCCGGCCCCCAAGTGTAGAAACTGCCTCATTCCTGCAGACGGTGCTGCTTCCAGGCTACCTGGATGGACTCCAGCAGGGCAGTCTCTCCCCCGAGAGGTAGGCCTGTGCTTTTCCGAGTGTGGGACACAGCCCAGGAAAATGCACAGCTTGCCCTCGAGACACAGGTGCTAATAGGGCCATCAGACGAGGGCCAGGGGCTCAGGGCCTTTAGGAACTTCAGCTCCAGAGCCACCATGTGGTGGGACCAAGGGTCTTCGTGAACAGGAAGCAAGTTGTGTAGACGGGGGTCCATGAAGTAGAGATGGGGGCTGGGAGGGAGTTGGGGCAGAGCAAGGAGGAAAAGCCACATTCACAGCAATTTCTGAAATCTTTTCATTTCATTTCCCTGAATCACATCCAGAATAGGATTTGAATTTAATAAACTGCTGAAGGTGCCTGGCCCTGAGTCCCACTGTCCTCCCAGCCCCCGCTCAGCCGTGGGTGCATGTGAGGAGGGGTGTGAGGGAGGGGAATGGTTTCCTGGGACGCAGCGTGCAGAGCAGTGATGAATGGCCCGAAACCCTCGCGCTGCTCTGTGCCCTTCATCATCCAGTCGGGGTGGTTAGGGACTGTCAGAGAAAAATAATTTAGCGGCCATGGCTCTAACTGATGTGCTGCATTCTGGGTCAAATGACTATTACAAAGTAGTAGCACTGCCTGGTTTCTCCATCGTGAGCGCTCAGGGCTGACAACATGAAAGAAAAAGGCATTGCAGCCAGAATTCACTGACATCCTTCACATTTCACATGAGTAGGACGCAGGAGAGGGCAAGGGAGGGGCGGAGGGATGCTTCCTGCTTAACAGATTCAACAGAAGAGTGCCAGGTCCAGCTGGGCAAGCAAGGTATCCTAGCAACGGGGCCACACCCCAGACCATGGGTGCTGGGGCTTCTCAGAGAAGGGGGCAGGAGACCCGAGCCTGCCAAGGTCATGGGCAGCTTCAGGAGGGCTCTCTCCCAGCCCTCCCCCCACCCCCCACCTGGGGCTGCAGGGATGAAGTGGCTTCCAGGAGGGTCGCTGGCAAGTTTAAGCTACAGAGAGTGGAGAAATGGTGAAAGGAGAGAGAGGGCAATAAAGAAGAAGGAGGTGTAAGGAGCACCAAGGCAGGCCCCAGCGCCCTTGAGGACATTGTGCCAGGGACTTACGTGGAAGCTGTCCTTGCTGTTTGCCAACTTGTTTTTATTTGGGTTGTGTTTTTATTTGAGGGTGAGTTTGGATGGCAGGACTGGTAGAGACTGTGGTCTAAATCCCTCCAGACCACTCCTTAAAATGACCACCGGATGTTCCATAAGTACTTGAGAATGAACGAACGGTTCCCTGAGAGGCAGAAGGCAGAGGTGTGCATTACCCTACGCTGGCCAGGAGTCCACCAAGCATTGGCCGACAGGTGAATAAGTGAGCACTGGAACCCAGCCGCGACTCAAGGTGGGGGCTGGGCCACACCACACGTGGTCTGTGTCACCCTGGAGTCTCCCCGAGTGGCATCTGAGGTTTGATAAGACCCTGCGTTCATGAAGAGATTTATGATCTCCCAAGGCTAAATAACGGGCTCTATCCTAGGTGTTGCCATGTAAGGCTGGTAGCGACCACAGCCGTAACTTACAATTACTGCACACTTACAACGGCCCCCGCATTGGGCTAAGTGCTTTTTAACTATGTGAAATGTTTCTTTCCTTGATTGATGCCAAAATGAATAAAGATAATTTTCTGTATCTGCTACATTAGTGATGCCCACAAATAATTCTGAAAATGATAAGAGAAAAGATAATTTGCATAAATCAGCCATTGCAAGACTTGGCAGGATAAGATTGTTTTAAATGGCATCAGAATAGCTTCTGACAGATATAAGGCAGGAGAGTAGGGTCTGGAGGCCGGTTCACAGTGATTTCTCAGAACTAAATCAAATAGAAAAACTTCAGCGGTGACAGGAAACGTCCTCGCCATTTACACAGGGCCGACCCCCAGTAACCAGTGGAAACCTCTAGAGAGTATTTAAACCCCAGAAACTTCGGTAAGGGACTCTGAGTTCCCGCCCTGTGGAGGGCTTTCATTTTCTGCTTTCGTTGCTTCATTCTTTCCTTGCTTTGTGCGTTTGTCCAATTCTTTGTTCAAGACACCAAGAACCTGGACACCTTCAACAGGTAACGCACAGAACTAAGAACGTTCTGGAAGGAGTGAAGGTAAACGCAGGGAAGAAGGACCCGCAGCTGTGCATGAAGGGACGGGGGTCCTGCCGGGCAGAGCGAGGCTCAGGCCCCCACTCGCGCTCTGGCTTCCTCTGCCTCCCAGCGCGATTCTCTCTTGGAACAGGAAACCAGTCTGGGTCCTGCGGGGCTGGGTGGCCTCCCCCGCTGCACCCAGGCACAGGCCGCCGGCCCCAGCGGGACGCTTCGCTGTTGCTCGGCCTTCTCCAGCCTACCTGGTTGGAAACGCGACCCCAATCTTACCCGGCGCGACCATCCGACCCCACTGCGTAGAGACCCAGTCCCTGACCGGGCCTGGCACGGATCCGCCTTCCCCGCAGAGCGCGCCTAGGTGTGGACAGACGCGCCCCGGCCGCTCCCACCTTGAGCAGCTGCACCAGCCTCGCCTGCACCCGGCCTCGCCGTCTCCTCCCGGGGGGCTGCACCATCACCCTAAAAACCGCCGGTGCCACGAGCTTTTCCGTCCCCTTGCCCAGGCCAGGGCAGGGGGGACATTCTCTCCCCTCCGTCCCGTGCGACCGCTCCTTCCGCGAGAAGCCTGGACACCTGCTCCTCCCAGGGAAAGGCCGGGCTCCCCGCGCCCCCCACGTCCCCCGCGGCCCCCGCGACCCCCGCGGCCCCCACATCCCGAGCGCCCCTCACCTGCGGCAGCGGCATCCTCCTGGCCCTGCTGGGCGCGTGTCCCGGCAGCCGTATGTCGAACAGCGCCTGCAGCGCGGCCTGCGCGGCCTGACCCCGGGCCAGCTTCTTGCTGCGCCCCGAGCCCTCGAACGTCCTGCCGTCCACGCTCACGGCCATCACGAAGCTCCGCGCACGCGGCCGCTCGGCCGGTTCCGCCAGACACACGTAGCGCAGCCCCGCGCGCAGGCGGTTCAGCAACACCACCGGGTTGCGCTCGCCCGGGGCCGCGGGGGTCGCGGGGGCCGCCGGGGCCGGGCCCACCAGGTCTAGCGCGCGGCACAGCAGCCGCCGCCGCCCGTAGGCTGCGGAGAGCAGCGCGGCGTCCCCAGGGCGGCCTCCCACGAGGCCGGGGCGCGGCGCCGGGGGCTCGAACTCGTGGAAGAGCGTGTCGGGGAAGTCGGCCTGGTCGGAGGTGAAGTCCGTGCCGGGGCCGGGGCCGCCGCCCATGGCCAGGTGCGCCTGGCAGGCGTTGGGAAACTGGACGAAGGACCGGAGCGCCAGCTCGGCCGCGCGCATCTTGGCCTTCTTCTTGGTGGGCCCGGTGCCCTCGAACGTGAGCCCGTTGACCTCCACGGCCACTGCGAAGACCGGGGCGTGCACCGGGCCCGTCTGCGACACCGTCCGGTACTGCAGGCCCGGCCTTAGCTCGTGCAGCTGCACCAGCGCGTTCTTGGGCGCCACCGACCACGACAGCTTCTTCCAAACCAGCTGCAGTTTGCACACGCGGCCCCCGTTCCCCTCCTCCAGCGGCCGCTTCCTCTTCGCGCCAGGTGCGCCCGCCCGGGCCCGGTCCCCGGGGGGCAGCGGCCGCGCCGCCAGGTTGCCCACGTTGCGGTTCTCCTTCACCTCGGCGCTGCTGGTACCTGGAGGAAGAACAGAGCGGTCAGACCCGGGGCCGGCAGACACTGGCCTAGGGACTGCGCGGCAGAGCGGGCATCGCCCCCAGCGCCCCCGGGCCAGGCCTGAGAAATGACCGTGGCCGCCAGAGGGAGGAGGGTAGGAGGGAGCGAGCCCCTGGGCGCCGACGGCCCACGCGGAGGAGCGGTGTGGTGTCCCTGCGGCGCGGAGCTGTCCTGCTCCCTGTTCTCAGTGCGGCTGTGCTGGCCCCCAACACACAAGTGGCCCTGACTTTTTATGTGTTTTGGGCAAGGTCAAAAGTCAGAGAGGCCTTTCCTGAGGTGGTGTGGTCGAGTGTCCCCCTTCCCACTTGCTACCGGGACCTCCAGGCCCGGTACCCAATCCTCCCCCGCCTCCGCCCCCAGTACTGAGGCGCCCGGGGTCCATGCTTCTCGGCATCCAGCCCCAAAACTCTACTTCCTCATTCACAACCAGAGGCGAGACTGGTGCTGTCTCCTGAAACCTCCCAGGAGGGGACAGTGGGAGCCCGCCCGGGTGAGGCACTGCGGCCTTGGGTGAGTCCCTGGCCTTTCCCCCAGAGGCTGGGCACACCTATTTGGTAAATATGGTTGGTCCTCTGTATTCCTGAGTTCCCCACCTGCGGATTCAACTAACTGAGGAGAGAAAATATTTGGGAAAAAATGGATGAATCACTATGGAACGTATAGACTTTTTCTTGCTATTATTCCCTAAACAATACAGTATAACAAATGGTTTAGTGCTGACATTGCATGTGGCACTATGAGTAATCCAGAGATGATTTAAATACAGGCACACTGGTTGTTTTGCTTCCCAGGTATGGTGTTATTTACACATGGAAGGTTTGTGGTAACCCTGAGTTGAGTAACTCTATCGGCACCACTTACCCACCACCACGTGCTCTATCGGCACCACTTACCCACCACCACGTGCTCTATCGGCACCACTTACCCACCACCACGTGCTCACCTTATGCCTCAGTGTCACATTTTGGTAATTTTTTTTTTTTTTTTGAGACATAATCTCAATCTTTTGCCCAGGCTGGAGTGCAGTGGTGCAGTCTTGGCTCACTGCAACCTCTGCCTTCCAGGTTCAAGTGATTCTCCTGCCTCAGCCTCCTGAGTAGCTAGAATTACAGGTACATGCCACCATGCCCGGATAATTTTTGTATTTTTGTAGAGATGGGGTTTTGCCAAGTTGGCCAGGTTGGTCTTGAACTCCTGACCTCAGCTGATGTACCTGCCTCAGTTTCCCAAAGTGTCAGGATTACAGGTGTGAGCTACTGAGCCTGGCCACATTTTGGTAATTCTCAAAATATTTTGAACTTTCCCATTATGATACCCATTATGGTGCCCTCTGATGAGTGATCTTTGATGTTACTACTGTCTTGGGGTGTCATGAACCGCACCTATTTAAGATGGCAAACTTAGTAAGTGTTGTGTGTGTTCTGACTGCTCCACCGACCGGCCAGTCCCCCATCTCTCTCCCTCTGCTCAGGCCTCCCTGAGAAGCCCCGGTAGTAAAACTAGGCCACTTAATACCGCTGCAATGGCCCTGAAGTGTCAAGTGAAAGGAGGAGTCACTTTTCTCTCATTTTAAATCAGACGTAGGGAGGAAGGCATGATGGTAGCCCGGATGGGCTGGAAGCTGGTCCCTGGCAGGTACCCAGGCCACTTGCTTAGTTTCTGCCCTGGGAGTCTTGCCACCTTCATCAGACAGGCAAACACTTTTAAAAGGCCTGTAATGTCCCAGTGTTTTCAGGGTATGTACCGCAGGTTGGTGGTCATGAGCACAAGCACAGCTCCTTTGGAAAGCATTTTGGGAGCATCGGGTATGAATAAACAAACATACACGTTACTCAGCAATTCTGCCCTTGGAGATGTATCCCAGAGAAACCTTCATACACTGAGGCAGAGCTGAACAAGATGTTCTCTGCAGCATGCTTTCACAAAACTGAAAAGTTTAAAAGTGCGCAAGTTCCTATGGTTAGAGGAATGGGGACTCATCAGTGAAATAACCACACTACAGAATACTACACAGCAGCTGCATCTAATGGACTATATCTACATGCTTCAGTGTAGATGAATCTCAAGAAGTAGCATGCTAGATAATAAAATTGACTTGCAAAATAACCCATAGGGTGGGATATTATTAGTATAAGTTATAAGAACATCAACATTCTATATTCTTCACGCAATCATCCATCTGTGACAAGGGTGCTGATGAAGATCCAGTCCGGCCTCCCCAGGGAGTGCAGGAGGGAAGTGCAGTGAGGGGCTGGGGGCGGCTTCACCTGCGTCTGCACTGCTTATTTCTTTGGCAGAAAATGCTGTGAAGTCAATTGAGCAAAATCATCATCTGCTAGCTGGGGTGATGGATGCATTTGATGATGATTTAATTTTTCTGGACTGACCATCATGGACCACTGTTTTCTGGAAAAGCTGTTCCATTAGGGAACCTCAGCCATGGATGGCCCCATGACCTGCCAGGTCCATACTGCCCTCATGGTGAATGTGCTTCTGGAAGGTTTCATGCAGGTTTACTACAAAATACTCTGCGAATTATGGTAGTGAGCTGTGCCCTTGCTCCTCCCTGAGGTCTGGCTCATGCATAACCTGGACTTTGCTGCTTCTCATTGCCCTGGGGAGGGTATTAGTGTCCAATTTGCTCGGTAAGGAGGTTCCTTTACTGAGGTTGCAGAGTTTGTTAGTTGGTCGAGGTGCAGCTCGGTCCCAGGCATCTCAGATTGGCCTCGTCTGTGTTCTTGCTGTAAAGCTGATTCTATGGAAATGGATTAGTTCTATCACTGTCTTGGCCTCTATATGATAACACCCTTTTCTGGGCTCTCTGGAAGAGGAAGATAAAGCTGAGCCCACAGGCTGCCCCTGACCGGAGGGTGACCTGTCCCTGGCGAGAACATAGAGGCTTCCCCTTGATCATCAGCCTTGTCTGTGGGGAGAGGCTCTTGGGTGTGGATGAGTTTTTTCTCATTAAGTGGAAACTTGAGGCAATTTTTACAGCTTGGAAATAGAGGTTGACTGTGGCTGGATGTTGACATGCGGACCTGCTTTCCACGTGGCCCGAGAACCAAGCAGGAACGAGACCTGGCTGGCCCAGCCCCATGCTCCCCGCCTCACAGCTTATGACGCTGTTGTTGGAGAATAACAAAAAGATACAATTTCAAAGGCACAAAAGATGCCTTTCAAAATCAGGTATCTTCATGAGGTATCCTGACATGGGAGAATGTTCTTTTCAGGTTGCACGCTGCCTGCCTGTTCGGCTCGGAGTGAAAACATCTGTCTCTTGGCCTCAACTATCACCGCACGGGGGTGCCGCTGCAAGAAGGCTGCGGGCTCTGCTTTGAAAGTGCTCTGTTTGCTAAAATCTCTATTTCTCATTTGAATTTTCTGAATTGTGAGGTGGTTCTGTTGTTTTCTCTGGTAATTGCGGCTAAAAAAGTTATTAGGTCTGGGGAGATAGTTTTGTTCAAAATGTGAATCTGAGAGCTCGATAAGTTACAGGTGCGTGACATTCTCTTACAGTCAATTGCAGTAGAAACAGTTGCTTTCCAAAGAGAAAGTGCTGAGTGCAAATGCTTTTGTTAATCATTATGCACTTTGGGTATACATGCAGCACTGAGCTCTGCTGTGTAGTGTGTTTCAGGCCGAGGGGTAGCAAATGCGATTAAACATGTGATTTTCCAAACTGAATTTAAAGATGGAGCAAAAAACCAACATGATCGACCCCCTCACCCCATACCAGATTGCGTAGAAATTTGCTTGGTACTCTGTAATTTCTTATTGATTTCTCTCAAGGTGGGGATGGACAAGCCTGTCAGTGTGATTACAGTGGCTGCTGGATCTCAGAGCAGAACGCACAGAGCAACACTTCGCCTCTACCTGACTCAATGTCCTATGACTGTCAGAATTAAAGCTTTCCCTGGCATAAACCATGAATGTCAGACGGTGGTGTGAGGGCCTCTTTCATAATAATCAATAATTGATAATAAGGGCAAACTTCAGGGCCCTGCTGCCCTGGACACACCAGCTGGGCCCTCTGGGGGTGATATCACCCAGTTAGGGTTTGGACTCCTCTCCACAGGCCCCGATTCCCATTTCCCAGCAGTGGCCTCTGCATGGAGCTGTGGGGTCTGGGGGCACAGTGGCTGCTCCGGGCTCTGCTCCATCGTCCAGGGTGTGTGACCTTGGGCATGTCACTCAGTCTGGCCAACTGATTTTTTAAGATAGAAAATGAAGATTTTAAAAATATTTGCCTTGTAAAGTTCTTAAAGGGACAAACGGAGGCAGTACATCTAATGGGCAAAGCGAGAGTCAGCCGTGGGTGAACATAGGATGCATTTTTAAAACCCAGCAGGGAAATGGCGAGACAGACACTTCTCACCCCCCTCCACCCGTGCCTCACCCGCTTGCTTCTCTCTGTCTGGGCACAGCTTCTCTCCCTGCTCATCTTTTTCCCTGTGCTTCTCCGTGCACTTTGCAGGAATTCCAGGGCACCTGGAAGAAGGGTTTCCAGGGCCTCATGTCTGTGAGTCTCAAGCTGTGGCTGGGGGTCGTGTCTCCCCCCTTGAGTGTGTTTTGCTCCCTCAGAAGGGCTGAGAGCAGCACGAGCCCCTCCACACACAGCAATGCCTCCCTCTCTCTGGTTGGCAAGGCAAGTGTTCGTTCTCACAAAACCCTCCAGAACCTACCAAGTCAGGGAACGGTGCAGGTGCCTGAGGCAGACGAAGGGAAAAACAGGCTTCACCTTCTTGATGCCTCGGGCCCAGTGGGAGAAATCTTGACACCATGACCCTGTGACAGTTGTGGGTACGGTCTCGCCCTGTGACCTGTGATCCTGTGATAATCGTGGCACCTGGGCTGGGTGAGGGTGGGAGCTGAGCTCTCCCTGCGATGACCCTGTGGCCCTGTGACAGTCATGGGGCTGGGCTGGGTGAGGGTGGGAGGTGAGCTTGCCCTGTGACCTGTGACCCTGTGACAGTCATGGGGCTGGGCTGGGTGAGGGTGGGAGCTGAGCTCGCCCTGTGACCTGTGACCCTGTGACAGTCATGGGGCTGGGCTGGGTGAGGGTGGGAGCTGAGCTCGCCCTGTGACCCTGTGGCATGACAGTCATGGGGCCAGGCTGGGCAGGGGCGGGAGCTGGCCCTCGGGGAATGGTACTCTGGGCTCTGAGGCTGCTGGAAAATGGAGGTGCTCGGGCCCACATCCTGGCCCCTGCTGGCCTCTCGCTGTAGCGACTGCATGTGAACCACTCATGGCTTTAACGCTGATTTTACAAATTAACGTTTTTTTCCTTCTACATCGAAGGTATTAAATATGTTTCACTCCCCTCCCTGACCCAGGAAATTGTTCTCATTTTTTTCTCCATGTAATTAACAGCTTTCTCATGCTCAGTTGTCATATATAACAACTTACAGATAAAAAGCCCGGAGACCAGAAAAGCCCCCGCCTCTAAGTCAAGACTTGGAAAGCTACTGTTGACGCAAAGCTACCGTTGGTCTCAGAGCCCAATTCCTGCACTCACCAGGGTCTCTACTCAACTGGCTCTTCGGGCTGCCTCGTGGAAGCTAGCCTCTGGGTTGTGACCCAAACCCCCACTCTTTCTCTGTGCACCCCGAGTCTAGGTGTTTCCACCGGCCAGCAGGGAAGATGGCAGTGACTGTTCCCACACGAAAGGCAGTGGAACGTGTGGGTGTTCATTTGCTTGACTGTGGTAACTACTTTACTAAGCATAAGTGTAACAAAACATCAGGATGTACACCTGAAACATACACAATAAAATACATTTTAAAAAGTCAGTCCGACTTTGGTTAGGCTCCTAAAGCCTGATTAGCTCACTGGATGGGCAGCTCGGTCCTTGCTGCCTTCTGAGTCATCCCTCTGCCTGTGATCCCCAGGGCTTTCCCCTGGTTCCTGCTTCTGTATTTTGTCTCTGTCTTCTCTCGGGAAGCTGTCTCCAAAGCTCATGACACAGATTGGTGAATGGGCTCATTGTCTCTGGGGCACAGAGGTGGATTCCAGTGGCCGGGTGCTGGCAGTATGACCTGGGCCATCACGCAGTTCAGAAATGGAAACTACCACATGGGCCTCGTTGGATCAATGGAGACAGTGCGTGTAGAAGTTTCAGCACGATTTGTCAGACGTGGCAGACACTCAGCATGCGGGATTTCAGCAACACATCAAAAAGATGATTCATCATGACCAAGGGGGTTTTATTCTAGAGATGCAAGGATGATTCAGCATCTACAAATCCGTAAGTGCGATTTACCACACAAACAGAAACTAAGAACAAAAACCACATGATCATCTCAATAGACGTATAAAAGGCGTTCGATAAAATTCAACATTCCTTCACGATAAAAACCATAAAACAGACTAGGCACTGAAGACACATACCTCAAAATAATGAGTCATCTATAACAAACCCACAGCCAACGTCGTACTCAATGGGGAAAAGTTGGAAGCATTTCCCTAAGAGCTGGAACAAGACGATGTCCATTCTCACCACTTCCGCTTAAAATAGTATTGGAAGTCCTAACCAGAGCAATCAGGCAAGAGAAAGAAATAAAAGACATCCAAACTGGAAAAGAGGAAGTGAAACTATCTCTGCTGCCTGATGACATAAATGTATGTATACCTAGGAAACCCTGAAGACTCCTCTAAAAGACTCCTAGACTTGATAAGTGGCTTTGGTAAAGTTTCAGGATACAAAATAAATGTACAAAAATTAGTAGCATTTCTATCCATTAATAATGTTTCAGCTGAGAACTACATGAATAACTCAGTCCCATTTACAATAGCCACACACACACACACACAAATAAAATACCTAGGAATACATTTAACCAAGGAGAGGAAAGCCGCAAGGAAAGCTACAGAATACATGGATGAAAGAAATCGTAGAAGACACAAATAAACAGAAAACCATCCATGCTCATGGATTGGAGGAATCAATATTTCTAAAACGTCCATATTGCCCCAAACACTCAGCAGATTCAATGCAATCTCTATCAAATTCCAACATCATCTTTCACAGAATTACGAAAAACAATCCTGAAGTTCAGATGGAATCAAAAAGGAGCCTGAATAGCCAAGCAGTCCTGAGAAAAAGAACAGATCCAGGTGCATCCCATTGCCTGACTTTAGATTATACTACAAGTCTATTGTAACAATAGGATGGTATTGATACAAAGACAAACACATAGACCAATGGAACGGAGTAGAGAGCCCACAAAGAAAGTGGCACACCTGTAGCCATCTGATTCTCAACAAAGCTGACAGTGAGAAAAGGACATCCTCGTCAATAAATGGTGCTGGGAAAATTGGTTATCCATGTGTGGAAGAATGAAACTGGACCCCTATCTATCACCATATGCCAAGATTAATTCAAGGATGGATTAAAGACTTAAACGCAAGGCCTGAAACTATAAAAATCGTGGAAGAAAACCTAGGAAAAACTTCTGGACATTGACCCAGGTGAAAGATTGGTGATGAAGAATCCAAAAGGAAATGCACAAACCCAGAAATAGACAAAGTCTACTTAATTAAACTAACAAGCTTCTCTGTAGCACACACACACACACACACACACACACACACACACGGCAGACGACCTACAAAGTGGGACAAAATATTTGCAAATTATGCCTCTGACAAAGGACTAATATCCAGAATCTACATGGAATTCAAACAACTTAGCAAGAAAAAAACCAAACAACTCCAGAAAAAATTGGGCAAAGGGCATGAACAGACATTTCTCAAAAGAAAAACTGCAAGCAGCCAACAAGCGTATGAAAAAAAATGCTCAACATCATCAGAGAAATGCAAATTAAAATCACATTGAGATGTCATCTTACCCCAGTCAGAATAGCTATTACTAAAGTCAAAAAACCCCAAGATGTTTGTGTGGATGCAGAGAAAAGGGGATGCTTGTGCATTGTTTGTGGAAAGGTAAATTAATTAAACTTCTATGGAAAATAGTGTACAGATTTCTCAAGGAACTAAGAATGGAATCACTATTTGGCCCAGCAATTGTATTGCTGGGCGTCTACCCAAAGGAAGAAATCATTGTGTTGAAAGGACAACTGTTTACTGCAGCGCTACTGACAATAGCAAGGACATGGAAGCAACCTAAATGTCCATCAACAGTGGATGGATAAAGAAATGTGGTACATATATGCCATGGAGTACTATGTATCCAAGAAAAAGAGTACAGTTATGTCCTTTGCAGCAATGTGAATGGAGCTGGAGGCCATTATCCTAAATGAATGAACTCAGAAACAGAAAAGCAGCTGCATGTTTTCACTTATGAGTGGGAGCTAAACAATGGGTACACACGGACATAAGAGGAAATCAGCAGACACCGAGCACCTGAGAAGCAGGGGGAGTAGGAGGGGGGTAAGGTTTGAAAAATAAGCTGTCAGTACAATGGGTACACTAGCAGCTGAATCCCCACCAGGGTGCAGTATACCCATGGGACAAACATGCACGTGTATCCCTAAGCCTAAAATAAAATGAAATGAAATTTTAAAAAAGTTTTGGCATGACCAATCAAATGTTGCAGGCCCTCAGAACACATCCTTTGTTTTTGTGATGACAGTTAATCGTGACCACAAAAGACACTGTTGGCCTCCAACACCTTCTGAGGGTGCGAAGAGGGAGGTGTGGGGCCCACTCCCAGGCTGGTGCCAGGAATTTGGGATCATGAGGTTTGAGGGGCTTGCATTATAAAAACAGTGTGATTCAGAAAATGCATTTGTTTACATTTGGAACAATTCAAATGGACAGTTCACAATAGAATATAAGCATTGGTGATTCCTTTAGTCCACTCTGAAGTTTATTATCCCAAATAATTATTATTCTAGCCAGTCATAATCACACACTCATGGTATATTAGAGCTGGGATTAGCTCTGCAAGGAGCTCACGTGCTTACACCAGGGCACCGGGGAGCCACTTGCTATGTCAGCTTCACACCAGGAGTCTTAGAAAGGTTTAGCATTTAACCAAGGAGATGAAAGATAGCTGCAAGGAGAGCTGCAAAACACGGACACAAGAAATTGTAGACACAACAGATGGAAAACCATCCCGTTCATGATTGGAAGAGTCAATATTGCTGAAATGTCCATATTGCCCCAAACACTCAGCAGATTCAACACAACCCCCTATCAAATTGCCAACGTTATTTTTCACAGAATTAGAAAAAATAATCCTAAAGTTCATATGAAACCAACGCAGACCCTGCCTAGCCAAAGCAGTTCTGAGAAAAAGAGCAGAAAAGAGGAGAGTACCACCCTCTGTCTCTGGGCCTCCCTCTGTGTCTCTCTCAGTCTCTGTCCCTCTGTGTCTGTCTCTGTCTCTGACACACACACACACGCACACACACATGCATGCATGCACACACACACACCTTGTTGGGTAAGGCTCCTCAGAGTCACGCAGACTGGAAACTGATTGTTACCAACCCCTGGAGGGCTCCAGCTGGTAAACAGTGCCTGAGTGTGTAACATACCAGTGTGTGCCTGAACGTGTGCACGTGTGTGCGTGTGCACATGCCTGTGTGCATGTGTGTGTGCATGTGTGTGTTGATGTGTACACATACATCAACCCTGTGGGGAATGCTAGGGGAGCTGGGCAGAGAGCAAAATGGCATTGTGGCCCTGGGGGAACAGGGTAGCTCCCTGACCTGTTGCCCATCAATGGGGCTCACACCACACTTCCTCTCCCTGGAAAATTCCTGATGTGGACTCCAAGCACTTTTCCTATTGAAACCTACTCCCAGTGAGACTCTGTGGGTGGCTGCCCACACCCTGGCATGTCCTCCTGCCTCTGCACCCCAGCCAAGCGCCTCATCCTAGAGACCTCTTAGAATATGAGGCATCTGTGAACTGTGGCTTCCCTGAGGTCTTTGTGGGCAGCACCAGGTTTTCAGAGAGCTGCACGTGTCCTTCCACTGTAGAAATCAGAGAAAAGCAGGCAAATAATTTGGAACTATTAGATAAATACCACAAGCCACAGTAATAGGATGATCATGAGCAATCTGAAAACTCAGGGAGGCATCTGCATGGGAAAATGCAAAATGAAATGATTTCCATCTGCTTCTCTCATGGGCGTCCTCCTAAGCTTCAAATACATGTGACCTTGTTTGATACAAAGTGTCTGTAAGTGTGGTGCCGGGTTGATACGAAGTGTCTGTAAGCGTGGTGCCAGGTTGATAAAAAGTGTCTATAAATGTGTTGCTAACTTTCAAGTTTTAATGCACCGAAGGACAGCAATTTAGGGAGGAAGGCCAGCATTTTACATTGTCATGACTGTGGTGAAACTTGCTTTCCAAGCGAAAGCCATCCTTTTGGCTGCGCAAAGCCGGATGTCCTAGCTGGTGGAGAGCAGGTGGGGCCGGGGCTGGTGGGTCTGGCCGCCCTCTGCCCGCCGTGTGCAGGGCTGCGTTGGCTCCAGAGCTCAGGCGTCCTCTCCTCTGGCTCCTGCTGCTCGTCCTCTGCTGGGCCGTTATGCACGCCCGGCTTCCCCTGCACGGCATCATTGGGACCGCACGCATCACTAATAATGATGCTGCGTGTCTGTGGGTCAGACGGGCTCCTGGGAGCCAGCCAGGCAGCATGCCACGCTACATTGGAAGAGATAATGTTGTTCCTGGTGAAGGTTATTCTGTGGCCCAGCAGTCCTTTCCCTGCATGAAGCCTGGCTTAGCGATGGGAAGGCAGGTGCCTGGGTTCTCCAGGGCACGGCAGAGGGTCTGGAAGCAGCAGGAGGGAGGCTGGGGCCGGGGGTGGGAGGCAGTGGCTCCTGGCATTTGCAGAGTTGTCACTAGCAGGCTGGGTAGCTGCAGAACGGCCTCCTTCAAAGACTCGTCACACGGGACCCTACGGGGTTGGGCCCTGGGGTGTTGGGACTCAGGAAGGAGCAGGTGTGGCTGTCAGGAGATGCCTTTCCAGCACAACTCCAGGGCCCAGGGCTGCCTTTGTTCTGGGCAGCCATGGGCTCAGCTGTTCCCCAAAGAATTGGGTTGGATCCCAACCTCTGAGCAGTGGTCATCAGAGAGGTGACAGAGGACAGATGGCAGGCACTCATGGCTTCTCAGTGTTGGAAGAGAAAGCTCCTCAGTGTGAACTGCCCCAGGCAGACGTGACTTAGAAACATGGAGTTGCTTGGTCAACTCAACCCAGACCAGCCTCTGGGTGACGGGCTTCCCCTGTGGCTCCTGGCCCAGTTGCTGCAGGTACAGGGCATGGTGTGTGCCCAGCAAGCCTGTCCCCCACCAAGTGCCCATAAATGAGGGTGCTCGGCCACAGACAAAAGCCATGGTTCTGGCATCCACAGGGAAGCCCGTGGGATTCCCCAAAGGTGGAATCCATGCCATGGTGGGATGGGAACTGTGCTCATGTTGGGGGCCCCAGACACACAGACTCATAGGGTGTGAAACACGGAGACTGGAGGTGGCAGGGCAAGGTCTTGTGTTCTCCTACTATACCCCTTGCTCCTCATGTATGTGTATGCACACGTGCACAGACACACACCATATACATGCGCCCCCCCCACATGCACACATATACAAACACCAGACAGGCACACATACATGATACATATACACGTGAACCCACACATGCCACACATGTGTACACACCACACATGCCACACACACACCTACCTGTGCACACAGCACACACACACCACACATGCACACATACACCCATGACACATGGATACATGAACACACATATGGCACACACATGTACACACACCACACAGACACACAGACACACACACACACACACACACACACACACACACACCTTTTTCTACCTTCCAGTGCATCTGGATTGCAAATGGACAAGGCAGCACTGGCAGTGAATGCTGCGGGGAGCTGTGAAGGGAGGGCAGATTCATTTGTAGATTTGTCTTTGAACAATCTATGAAAATAAATAAACTGCATCTGCACAACGGGGGGCAACTAGTTCACTGGTTGAAAATGAGGCTTCTCAAGCATCTCAAGAGCATTGTAGCTATCGTTGTAACTATTGTAAATAATGTAAAGTTATTGTTAGCTCTACGTTTCTACCCATTAGCGGAAGGCTCTGAGAGCTAATGCTCACAGCCCAAGGCAGCTTGGCTGCCAGGACAGAGCATGAGAGTCTTCCAGAAAGTCTTGGCCTCCTCAGGCCCCCTCTTCTCCTAACCGCCCAGTGTGGGGGTTCTTAAGGAAGGGGCAGGGGAGGAGGGGAGAAGCGCCTATGTGGGGTGGGTCCGTCTGTCTCTCAGGAATCTCAGTAACTTCCCCATGCAGCCAGGCAGTTTATTTCTCCAGGTCTTGGCCTCTGGCTGCTACAGAAAGGCAGCTGCTGTGCTCTGTAAGTTATAAACCATTCACTCTGTGCCCCAAACATCCTCTGGCCCTTGCTGAGGCTTCATTTCTTTTTCTCCTGAGGGAGACCAGCTCCAGCCGGGATCCCAGCAGCTCCAGGTGTGGGGAGGAGGAAACAGTGACTTCCCCTTCCACATGTTTCCAGGTACGTCTGTCCACATTCAGGCTCAGCTTGCGGGGGGTGTGTATGTGCGTGCTCCTGGGGTGTGTGTTCCTGTGTGCTCCTGGGGTGTGTGTGCATGTGTGTGTGCACTCCTGGGATGTGTGTGTATGTGTGTGTGTGTGTGCTCCTGGGATGTGTGTTTGCATGTGTATTTGTGCACTCCTGGCATGTGCGTGTGTGTGCATGTGTGCCCCGGTGTGTGTGTGCATGTGTGTGTGTGCGCTCCTGATGTATGTTTGTATATGCACACATGTCTGTGTGTGCTCTTGGAGTGTGTGCATATGCACACATGTACAGGTCTGTTGTGTGCTTTTACTTTCTCTATCCCATATTTCAGAAGTAGCGATCAATAAATGGACTCGTCTGGAAATTTTCCATTTTGGCTCACCAGAGAACAGAAGTGACCTGTGTCAAAGCTTCACTTGAGTCTCGACTCAAGTGAAGGAGGAGGGGGTGAGCTGGGGAGGGAGTACCGAGTCTGGGCTGAGCCCTCTCTAGAGCTGGCACACCTTCCTCCTAATTCCCTCCTTCCATGTCTAGAAGAGAAGGAGTCCAAGAGAAGACACTGACCTTCACTCTGGTCCTGACACTCAAAGGCTGTGGTGTGCTTTTACGGAACGTCCTCTATTTCCAATGCGGTTCATGATTATGTGGGCTGGGAAGGGGCTGTTTCCCAGGCGGATGGCAAAGTGCCCAGCATCTCCTGCAGACCCTCCCACTGCAGCCACCCAGGGGCACCTCGCCTCCTCCTGTCCCATGGCAACAGGTGTGTGCTGACCTCTTTCTGGTTGAAAAAGGAGCCAACTGCCAGGTGGTGTTAAAATCTGAGGAGCTGTCCACATGATGTGGAATGTCTCGTCCTCTCTGTTAAATGCCACACAATTTGCTGTGAACCAGAGGCCAGCTCGCTCTGCAGCCACACACTCCTGGATTCCCACCCCGGGAGTCTGCCTCTGAGACACCACTCAGATCCCTTTCCTAAACCAACCTGTGCCATCCTGAGGACACTGCCTGGGCCCTTTCCAGTTTCATGCACCAGAAATGTCTGCACAGGAAGGCTCCTAGCCAGCCTTTTGTTTGTTAAATACATGTACGATCTGTGTTCTAAGACACTGACTATTGTTCTTTCTGGTTTGGAGGGAAAAACAAAGGAAGGAGAGGAGAAAATAGCCCAAGAAAACCGGTTAATTTCTTGGAATCCCTGGGGTTCTCAGTCCCACAGACTTCACTGACATTTTCCTGCCCTTTAGGTAAGGAAGGGATGCCAGGTGAGAATGAGACAGCAGGTGAGGACGGAGCTGCAGGAGAGGCTAAGATTACAGGCGAGGATGGGACTGCTGGGGAGAATGGGATTGCAGGTTACAGCAGGACTCCAGGTAAGGATAGGATCTCAGACGAAGACAGGATTGTAGGTGGAGATAGGATTCTGGGTGAGACAGGACCTCGAATGAGAAGAGGATTCCAGGTGAGGATGGAACTGCAGGTGTGGGTGGGGCTGCAGGAGAAGATCGGGCTCTGGCAGAATGAGAGCAGATAACTGTCTACTGTCTCTCCGGGTAAGGCCAAACGGACCCCCAGCCCCAGATAACTCCAGGTATCTCAGGTTTTGGGGACAGCAGGGGAATCCCTGCACACATGACCCAGGGGCCTTTATCTACTTTGGGGAAGGGAAGCCGCTTACTCAGGGTGTCTTCATCCTCTGTGTTTGTGGTGCCAGGACTCGGGTGCTTGAAGGGAGCGAGGAAGGCTGACAGTAGGCTCACTTTATCTGGAAAGAAAAGAACAGGAAATGCACCTTTGACATGGAGCTTCAGAAAACTCAATGATTTTATAAATTCTTATTACTGGAGGCTGGACAAGGGAGGTGGAGAGGTCACTTCGGTTTCAGCCATTTCATTCTGGTTCAGTCTTGTACTGACTATCTGACAGCGTTTTATCAAATTCCTCTCTCCACTTAATTTAAAACTCTACGATTTCCTTCTTCCTCCTCTTATTTTGCCATCTCCCTTCATCTTGCCCACATCCATTAAAACTTTAAGCAGCTGTCTCCAGGGTGACGACCTTGCATCTGTTTACAAGATCCTGGGTAGGGCAGAGCCTTCTGTCAAGATCATGTCACAGAGATGAACTAAGACACGTTAAACCATCTCACAATTAAAAGACAATGGCGCAAATAAAGCCAAGACTGTCCTCCCCGGTTAGTGCAGAATTTGCTTTCTGGGCTTGACATGCCTTAAAAATAAAGGACTTGTCACTTAGTGGGCGTTTGGTAGAAGTAGAGGAGGGGAGGAGGTGCGGGCAGAGCATGCACAGTAATTCCGGAAACGGCCAAGCGTCCTTGATGCGGTGGCTGGAATTCCAGGACGGCTTCTGCCTGAAGCCTGTGGCCGGTGAGCAAAGGCCAAGCAGGCCCCGCCTCCTGGGTCCCCACCACTCAGTGCAGCGTGGCTGTGGAAGCAGATCCCACCGGGACTGCTGCTCCTCACTAACAAGTGTGCTTTTCCACTCTCACGGTCTCAGCGATTTACTTCATCAACAGGGAGATTAAGAAACGGTGCATTTGAGGTATGATCGAGAGAAATAAAAATGACTAATAAAGGAATTCAAAAGAAAAGTTCCTTATCTTGGAGATTTCCACCCCCTAAATTAAACGGCTACACTCAGGAGTATTTGTTCACATGCAGAACTCACTGCCCTGCAGAGAAGACTCCAACAGAGACACTGCGAAGACAGCCCCTGGCTCCCAGGCACCCTCCAGTGCGCGGTTTGTGTGTGCCGTTAGGAACCTGGACCACACTGGTTACGACGCCGCAGGTGGAAATAGTTACTCATCCAACACAGTGCAGAGTGCCGCAGAACCATTTCCTGGGGTCCCTGCTGCCTAAGCTGCCAGGGCACTGGCTGTGGGATTGGCTGCTTTGCTATGCAGGATCCTTCCCTCTCCTTTGGAAGCTGTGGACACCCGTGGGTGGGATCTCCCAGGAGGTCACTGAGTTTACATCAGACTGTAATAAGGACAGCTCTCTGCAGGTGCCTCACTGTGGCACTGTGTACCTGCCTCAAGTGCGAAACATGAACTGCTGGATTCTTTGCCTTCAGGTGTCCAGACCCAGCCTGAGACTGGCTCTTTGTCTTTTGAGCCCGAGCCTGTTTTCTCCTTAGCCAAGATTTCCAGAGGCCAGGAGAGTCCACAGTGAAATTCATTCAGGAGCCCGTTAACAGCTGTTGTTTTCAGTAGGGATGGGCAACAGAGAGAACAAGAAATAACTCAAATATAAAATGCCTGCACCTTCTTTGTTCCACCAAACAAAAATAAACCAGGGAAGGGTTTGCCCTCCTAAACCCTCGCAGCCCAAGCTAATTTACTACAAGAGAATGAAATATCTTGCTCGAGTTATAATTTCATTAAGGGAGTCCAATAATGTTACACAAAGAGTGTGAAGCTCAAATGATTTAGTCTGGAGGATCTTAAAATGAAATTACATTTTTTAATAAAGTAGGGCTACCAGCCAAACACTCACAAAAATGCACTAAACTATTTCAAACTTTACCTTAGCAGAATTATAAGATATTTAAGGACTGTTCTAGATCTATGAAAGTTTTTACTTTCTGATGTTGCTAAATTTATCAAATAAAACTTCAGGACATCTGTTAAAATTGAGTTTTAGATAAACAATAGATAATTTTTTAGTATATACACATTTCTAATATTGTGTGTGTTTATATATATATAATATTTATATACATATACATACACACCATATATAGATAGATAGGCCTTTTAAGTATATATGTGTAAGTATACACATACACATACACACATATATACTTAAAAGACCTTATTCATGGTTTATCTGAAATTCAGTGGAAGACAGAGGACTTCAATAGACATTTCTCCAAGGAAGATGTGCTAATGCCAATAAGCACATGGAAATGGAATCAACATCACTAATCATTAGGGGAATGCGAACCCAAACCACAATGAAATATCATCGCACACTCATTAGGACGGCTATTAGAAAAGCAAAACAAAGCAAAACCAGAAAATACCGTGTTGGTGGGGACCTGGAGAAATGAGCCCTCTGGGAATGTAAAATTGGGGAACTGGCAGTTCTGCCTGACAGCAGGTCAATGCCCAGACAACTGAAACTCATAGAGATACCGGTGCCCTCACATCCTCACATCCATGGAAGCACCGTGTGCCAGAGCCTGGGGTGAAGCACCTCAAGGGTCCTTCAGTGGATGAGAAGTGAAATGCAGTACAGCCATGAAGCAGAAGATTAGGCAGCTTTGAAAAAGAGGGAAATCAGCCGGGCGCGGTGGCTCACGCCTGTAATCCCAGCACTTTGGGAGGCTGGGGTGGGTGGATCATGAGGTCAAGAGATCGAGACCATCCTGGTCAACATGGTGAAACCCCCTCTTTACTAAAAAATACAAAAATTAGCTGGGCATGGTGGCGCGTGCCTGTAGTCCCAGCTACTTGGGAGGCTGAGGCAGGATAATTGTTTGAACCTGGGAGGTGGAGGTTGCAGTGAGCCCAGATCTCACCATTGCACTCCAGCCTGGCAACAGAAAGAGACTCTGTCTCAAAGAAAAAAAAAAAAAAAAAAAAAAAAAAACAAAAAAAAAAGGGAAAGGAAAAAAAAAAAAGAGGGAAATCCTGCCATTTGCAACAAGACTGCGTGAAACTGGAGGACCCCTAAGTGAAATAAGTCAGGCATGGAAAGACGAATACTAATGCCTGCCTCACTCATCTGTGGAATCTAGAAAAGTGGAATTCACAGAAGCAGAGAGTAGAATGGTGGCTGCCAGGATCCACGGGGTGAGGGGAGAAGGGAGGGAGTGAGGAGATGTCGCTCTAAGGTACAAACTTTCAGTGGCAGGTTGAATGAGTCTTAATGTGCAGCGTGGGAACTCTAGCTAATAACATGTATTGTCCACTGCAAATGGGATGAGACAGCAGATTTTCAGCATCCTCACCCCCCACAGTGGTGATTATGGCTGGTGACAGATGTGTTAATTAATTTGTGGTGATCACTACGCAATGCATATATCAAACCATCACCTTGCACACCTTGAATATATTCAACTCTTGTTTGTTGATTAAACATTTTAAAATTAAAATGAATACATAAAAAACAATGTATTCATTGGTTTTATGAATGGCAAAACAAAATCAAATGTACTCGGGCACCCTGAATTTCATCTGGCACTCCTAGCTCTGCCTGACCAAATTCTCTTTCCTCTAGTACATGGGACAGCTTGAGCAACCAAACCAAACCCAAGGAAACAGAAAGGCAGCAGAACTGCCAGCACTCATTCATTGCTAACAAGTACACCTGAAATGCCACCTGTGGTCTGCAATCACTGTGAAGACACGTAAGCTCTGGAAGAGAAGCAATCATTTCTAAGAAAGGGCAGACTGCATCTTTAGAGTGTTCTTAGAAAAGGAGGGGAAGAATTACATTTTTTAACATAAAAAAGTAGAGCAGAAGCTCTTGGACATCAGGGCCTCTGCGGTTTCCTCGGAACCCACTGTCCATTGGGATCTAAATTCTATTAGTTCAATAGGAGTGGAATGCCGGTATTCAACTAATTCTATTTTTTGCATATCTCTCATTGTAGTCTTTTGAAAATCTGGTTTTACTCAAGTTTCTGATGAAAAAAGGAAACCATACTTTGTTGTTTTGCCTCTATTCTGGACCTTTAAGGTGTGCTGGGAGAAGCCGCATCACAGGGACCCCCATGCCACCACCGCCTCCACGCCTAGAGGAGGGGGCCAGGCTGGCCGGGTGGTAGAAATGCCAGAGGTCAGCTGGGCACTCCACCCCTCAGCTGCTCACATCCTGGGTTCTTCAGCTCAGCCTCCCATCATCGGATGTGGGCCAGCTGGAAACTGACCTGGCGGCCGCAGCGGCCCTGGGCCAGCCCTGGTCTAAGAGTTAAGAGTCACCTTCAGGAAAGGTCTGATTGCTGTTTTTAATGTATTACTTGACAGTTCCAGGACGCTTGCTATATAAACCTTGTTACCCACTCTGGAATCAATGGCATTTATTTGAAGCAATTTTACGTATTTTAGGGGGCATCTGCAGAGCACAGAAGCCCTTTCCTGGAACCACGTGCAGACATAAAGTGCAGCTGGTGTCTGCAGCACTGAGGTTCTGAAGTTATTACCCATTTTTGATATTGAAACAGTTTGGGAGAACTACTACCCTGTTTGAGGGCTGAGGGAGACAGACAATAACTGGAATAACTTTTAGGGATTTTAAGATTTCCTAATCATCTTGTTTAGAAATAAAATGTCCTGAGTTAATGGTTTACTGATTGTTTATTGTTAACATCTTGGGATGAGGACTATCCTTGAGCATGATTAAAAAAAAAAAAAAAAAAAAAAGCACTGGCTTATTTTCCCTGAAAGGCACATGTGGCTATGCCAACAGTTTTGCATGCTATATCGGGAATTCCTGAGTCCCCTGAAGGTCTTCCCCAGAATGCCTGATATGAATCATCAGGCTTTAAGAACATGTGGTTGAAGTATTAGGTGTTAGTGTACTTTGCTAAATCAAAGTAACTGCACATATTGAGGATACCTGGTTACTTGGTTATTAGTCACACTGCATGATCACTGGGGACATGTCTCAGCTTTCTTCATGTATTTATTCTAGCTAAAGAATCTGAGACATTGAGAAGTTAACTGGTGTGCCCAGGATTATCTATAACATTCTAGGTAAAGAATCTGAGACACTGAGAAGCTGACTGGTGTGCCCAGGACTATCTATAATGTTCTAGGTAAAGAATCTGAGACACTGAGAAGCTGACTGGTGTGCCCAGGACTATCTATAAGGTCCTGAGCATGTCCCAGGCTTCCAGTCTGCAGTTGTCTTCCATACTGAGCAAAGGCTGCTTAAGGAGATCCTCATCTTCTTATCTTTTTCTACCAGAGTAGAAGTTTATGCTTGTAGTGGCTGCTGAGTTTTCTGGATTTTTCCTCCTTGACTTGCCTTTGGTAAATTTTATTTAACCTTCTGTGTTTTATTTGTCATATCTTTACAATCAGAATAGCATCTTTGTTTCTAGGGCCACAAAAAGAAGACTAGTGCAATAAATAGCTTTTAATTCAAGTGCAAAAAGCATTTAAATTTAGGGCCTGGTTAATATTTTATAGAAAAATCAGATGGACTCTCCTCTCTGTAGAAGTAATCACATACAATGTATTCATAAACAAGTTGCCAGGGTTGACTGTATGCCCCAGGAAGAGATGGTGCCGAGGAACGTTCTCTCATCGTGAAGAGGGAGAGCCGGTTCCCTGCCCTTCCCAATCCAAGGACCATGGCTCAACACCATTAGCAGAGTGAGGGACAGTGGGGTTTTCAGTTCTGTCTTAGCAAATTCTTTCTGACTCTTGAAACCAAGAAGGGAAATGGTGAGTGCATCACAGTCTCCTCCAAAGTGAGCCTAGAGAAGACATAAGTGTGTTCAGTGATCCTGAGCCCACATCACAGTCCTAGAAAGAGCAGGAAGGCAGGCTCACTGGCCATGAGTGGACAAGCCTCTGGCCAGGATGAGGGAGCTGCAGCTCACCAGCTTTCTCCTTATAAACAACCAGCCAAACTGGACAAAGTCTGCAAAACAACCATTTTCAGAGTTTGAATGCCACTCAGTGCATGACCATTGTTCCCAAGAAAAGGAAAGCATGTAAGTGCGCCCAACAACTCCACATGCTTCCCACCTGGAAGCTCTTTTCAGAGGTAAAAAAAGTAGGCCTTAAGAAGAACACAGCATCACTGATAAGTTGAGAAGTCAGAAACCAAAGTTTGTGCTGCAGAGGCAACCAGAATTTGAGGGCAGAAGGAAGCTGCTTCAGAGCCCTGGTGGGGCCATTGCAGGATTCAGTTGAGACTCTGCCCCACAAGAGAAGGGGAGACACAGCTCTCACTGATAGCAGCAGCTGGGGACCTGTGAGGTGAATGAAAATTCAGGTGACGGCACAATACCAAAAGTCTGGCATTCTGATCAGGCAGAATTATAGATCACTGAAGAGCTAGGATTCACTTGGGATGGCAAAAAGGTCATGTTTAATTGAGGACTTAATCTAGGACTAGGAATAGTCCTAAATTAAAAACTACTGTGAACGTATGCTAACAAGGACTTCAAACAAACTTTGAAATGATCTAGTTGATCATTTAAACTAGAAATTGGTCAGTAATAAACTGTCCATGGTCAGTAATAAGCTACCCGCAAAAAGAAAACTCAAGGAACATCACAAAATCCATATTCTCACTAACGATGTCCACAAAGCCCAGCAAATAATGATATAGTAATGACATTGCCAGATGTGAGAAGTAACAGGAGAATATGACCTATCATCAGAAAAGCATACAGCCAAAGTGAAAAGACCTAGTGATGCTGAAATCAGCAGATAAGGATGTTAAATAGATGTTAGAAATATTTTTAAGAATTAAAAAAAATGTGGACATGAAAAGTAAATAGATGGGGAATCTCCGTAGAGAAATGGAAACTATATAAATATAACAAAAATTCTCAAGCTCAGAAACAGAATATTTGAAATGAAAAAATTAACCAGATGAGATTAACATTATATATGTCACTTCACAAAAAATATCAGTAAATCTGAAGGCAGATCAATATAAACTATCAAAACTGAAGCACAGGGAGTAACAGAAAAGGTGAAAAAAGTGAACAGAGACTCAACGATCTGTTGGACAGCATAAAGCAGTCTAACTTATGTATAATTGGAATTCAATAAAAAGTGGAAAAACTATGAAGATACAAAATATACTTTAAATAATAGTTTAAAAGTTTTTAATTTTTTAGACATCCGATCACGGATCCAAGTATTTCAATCAAACTTACGTAGAATAAATATGAAGAAGACTGTACCAATGTACAGCCAAGCCAAATTTCTGGAAACAACGATAGAGAAAATATTTTCAAAGTCACCAGAGAAACAAGACATCTTACATACAGAGCAACTGCAATGAGAATGAGAGAATACAAATTTAAATTCTGTCGAAAGGAAAGACTATCAAATCTTTAAATACAAAATAATGACATTATATTATAGTGACAATGTGCTGTAATGTTTATTGTAAATATTGTATATTTAGAAAATATATGAAAAGAGTAGTGCATACTTTGGGATGGGTAAATACGATTATTCTGTTGTGAGTTTCTTCCTTTGATCATGAGGTAGTTGGCTATGATAAGTTAAACATGCATGTTTAACCTCTAGATTAGTCACCAAAAATAATGCAAAGAGGTATAGTAAAACATCAACAAAGAAGATAAAATCTAAAAATGATTGATTCATTGAAAAAGGCAGAGAAGGAGAAACAAAAAACGGAATAAACAGAAAACAAATTAGCAATATGGTACACTTAAATCCAAATATGTTAGTAATTACATTAAATGTAAATGGACTAAGTACTCCAATTAAATTGCAGAGATATTAAAATTGCATTTTAAAAACAAAACATATTTTTGATTGCTACAAAAAACCTACTTCACATATAAAAATTTAGATGGGTTAAAAGTTAAATGATTGAAAAAGATACACCATGCAAATGCTTGTTTTAAGAAAGATAGAATGGCTAGATGCAGTAGTTTTCAAAATATGAAGTATTGCCAGGGATTAAGAAAGACATATCATGATGATCAAGTCATCAAGATAATATAATCTTTGGTGTTTATGCATTCAACAGAGTTTTAAACAACATGAATAAAAAACTAACAAAGTGAAAGTGGGTAGATACATATAGAATCATAGTTTGAGATTTTAACATTCCTCCCTTAGTTACTGATAAAACAAGTAGTGAGAAAAAAGCTGTACAGAACAAAAAATTAAAAGAATGCTAACAGCTAACTTGACCTAAATAACATTTATAGAAGACTCAATGATCTGTATAGAGTATTTACTGAGATGGACTATATACTACAAAATAAAAAGGGTCTCAATAAATTTTATAGGTTTGAAATCATAAAAGTGTATTTTCTGGTCGCAATATAATTATGTTAAATGTATGTAACCAAAAGATATATGGAAAATCTCTATATACTCAGAAATTCAGTATCATCATTGCAAGTGACCCAAGAGTTAAAAGGGAAATCACAGGAAAATTAAAGCCTCTTTATTCTCAGTGATAAATTATAACATATTACCATTTGTGAAACAAAGTTAAAGCAATGCTGAGAGACACATTTTAGCTCTAAATTTATGCTTATGTTGGAAAAGAAAAAATGTCCAACATTATTTAAGCTTCTACTGTCAGAAGCTAAAAAGGAAAAAAAGAGAGTACATCAAATCCAAAGATATTAGTGGAAGAAAATCCTAAAATTAAGAGTAGGAGTCAAAACAGGAAGTGGAAAACAAAAGGGGGAAAAACCCTAATGAAACAAACACATTGGCTCTTTGAACAGGTTTGATAAATCTCAAGTTAGATTAATCACAGTAAGGAGGAAAAAACTTCCATGTTATCAAATTAGAAATAAATCAGGGAAGCTTCCTACAGTTCCTGCAGTCATTAGATAAGAATATGGGAACAATGTAAACTATTGTATGCCGGTCAGTGCAAAGCATAGATGCAACAGGACAATTCTTTGTAAGGCACACACTATCGAAGTTCACTGACGAAGAAGCAGAAAACCAGGAGAGTGCAATATATATTAAGTAAATTTAATTCATAGTAAAAACCACCTCACATATCACCTGGGCTCAGATAGCTCCCTCTGGTGAATAGCAAGAAATATTAAAAAAGAAATTGCATCAATTCTATGCAAAATTTTCTAGAAAAATGGAAGAGGGGGGACGACCATCAAAATTATTTAATAAGGCCAATGTTAATCTAAAGCCAAAACAAATCAATGATGTTATAAGAGAAAAAACAAACACACAAACAAATTGCAGACCCATGGTCCTCACGAGCAGATGAGTTTCTAACAAAATATTAGCAAATCAAGTTCAGCCCTATGTAAAAAGGTTAACGTTTCATGAACCAGTGTGACTTATCCTGGAATGCCAGATTGATTTACAGTTTGAAAATCAATCAACGTAATTCACAACCCTAACATAATAAAGTGGGAAAAATCATACTATCTCAATAGATGCAGAAAAAAACTGGAAAAAAGACATGCCAAACCTCCACACTCATATTTACAAACTATTGCTAAAATAAGTTAAAGAAGACCTAAATAAATAGAAAGATACACCATTTTACAGAATCCAAGATTCAATATTGTTATAATATCAATTGTCCTCTAATTTATCTATAGATACAAAAGCCACTCTTTGTGAAAATTCTCAACACATAAAGGACTAGAGGAAAATTTCCTCAAATTGATAAAGGACATATCCAAAACTTATAGCCAGTGTTATATTTAATGATGAAAGATTAAATGATTTCCTTGTGGGACTGGGAACAAGGCAGGGAAGTCTGCCTTCACCCTTCCTATTCAACATTGCATGGGAGGTGCCTAGTTAGTGTCATAAGGCAAGAAAATAAAAGTTATAGATTTTGGAAAGGAAGTAGAACTGACTTTCTCCTCATGGCATGATCATATACATAGATTTCCTAAGGAGAGATTAAAACCACTACCAGAACTAATAAGTGAATTCGGCAAGGTCACAGGACAGAACTCCAATATACAAAAGTCTATGTGCTTCTATGTAGTAGTAATGAAAAATTGGAAAATTAAATTAAAAAATAATACTCTTAGGACAAAAAGGTATAAAATACCTAGGTATCATTCCAAGAAAAAAAAAAAAAAAGACATGCCAAACCTCCACACTCACATTTACAAACTATTGCTAAAATAAGTTAAAGTAGACCTAAATAAATAGAAATATATGCCATTTTCACAGAATCCAAGATTCAATATTGTTACAATATCAGCTGTCCCTTAATTTATCTATCGATAGGATTCAAGCTCAATCAGTACCCTTGTTGAAATTGAAAGATAATTTTAAAGTTTACACGGAAATGCAAAAGTCCCAGAATAGTAGAAACAATATTGATAATGTAGAGCAAATACAAATGCAATGTAGTAACGGTGTAAGTCTAGACAAGTACCAGTGGAACTCAAGGGGAAGTACAGGAATAGAGTCAAGTCTGCATGATCAATTGATTTTCAACAAAAGTACCAAAGCAAGTTGATGAAGGAAAGAAAAAGTCTTTTAAACAAATGATGCTAGGAAAACTAGACAACATATTGAAAAAAATGATTCTGAGCCCTACCTCACATCGTACATGAAAATGATCACAAAATGGATCACAGACCTAAATGTAAAAGCTAAAACTATAATTTTTTAAGGAGAAAATTGAGGAGACTACTTTCATGGTTTTCATGTAGGCAAGGATTTCTTAGTTAGGAGATATAAAGCATTAACCACAAAATAAAAAAATGACAAATTAGTTTTCATCAAATTTGAAAAATTCATTTCGATGAAATATACTGTTGATTAAGTTAAAAGGAATGCATAGACTGGGATGATATATTTACAATCAAGATGACTGTTTTGTATCCAGAATATAAAAACTCCTGCAACTTAATAATAAAGGATAATAAATCCTCTTATAAAAAATGGGCAACCTGCTTGAACAGAAACTACACTACAGAAACCACACAAATAGCCAATAAATACTTCCAAAAATGTTCAACAACATTGCAATTAGAAATACAAGTTAAAACCACAACGAGATATCAATATACATTCTTGGAATGGCTAAAACTAAAAAGACTGCCCAGATGTGGTGGCTCACACCTGTAATCCCAACACTTTGGGAGGCCAAGGCAGGCAGATCACTTGAGCCCAGGAGTTGGAGACCAGCCTAGGCCACATGGTGAAACCCGATGTCTACAAAAAATACAAAAATTAGCTCGTGTGGTGGTGGGTACCTGTAATCCCAGCTACTTCGCAGGCTAAGACTCGAGAATCACTTGAACTGGGAGTTGCAGTGAACTGAGATTGTGCTGCTGTACTCCAGCCTGGGCTGAGACTCCGACTCTCTCTCTCTCTCTCTCTCTCTCTTTCACACACACACACACACACACACACACACACACACACACAAACTCCACCTTCTAGATATTTACCCCAGATAAATGAAATGTATATGTTCACAAAAAGAATTGTGTGAGGATGTTTATAGAAACTTTATTCATCACAGCTTAAAATGGCAGAAACCCCAAACGCCCATCAACAGAAGAATGGATAAATTAATTGTGGTGCATTTATACAATGAATACTCTTCAGCAAAACAAAATAAAATGAGTAAAATATTAAAATTTTACATTATGATATAGATGGATTTCAAAAGCATTATGTTGAGCAAAACAATCCGGGCACAAAATGGAATGTGCAGTGTGGTTGCATTCACAGAAAGTTCCAGGAGGCTGTCAGCACTCTCTGGAGAAAGCGGAGCACAGGCACCTCTGAGGGGTGCTTGCAGATTGTGGGGAAGAGGGGAGGGGGCTTCTGCTGGTGAAATGAGAAGATGCTATGTTTAGACTGGGCATGTGCTACATATGTGCATGCATTTGTCATTGGACTGTAACATGTGCGGTTTGTATATTTTGCTGTATGTAAATTACACTTCCATTATTTAAAAAAAATCTTAAAAACCAAAAATCATGACTGGACAAGAAATAAATGATGTAAAGCAAGCCTCAAATAATTGTTGAATCTATAAACAAGAAATGAGGATGACAGATATTAAATGAAGATCTCCACTAGGAAAGCATATCTGCTTGTGCCTCTACTTATCAGGACTTAGAATTTTCATTTTCTCTTTATTCCCCCTATTTTATAGACGTGAAAGCGCAAATATATTAAAAGAGCCTTAGACATTGCAATAAGAAGAATTACAGTCTCAAAGACGAAGTCCTTTGGAGCCAACTTGGATTTGCACTGAGGCACTGAATCTACATAAAGTGAAGGGGAAACAGCCAGCGAGGGCCGAGCAAGAGCTCCAGAAAGCTGCAAGCCGCGATCAGAACTGTGAGCCTCAGCCCTGAAGGAAATAATGTATACAGTGGTCCATTTCCAAGACAAAATGCCTTAAATCAGCTTAGGTTAGCAAACTACAGAAAACACAGTATATCCTAGGCCCCTGCTTGGATCGCCGATGCCTGCTCGCTGGCCCAACCTCCCACCCCCTTAGTTGTCCTCACCCAAACCAAAGAAGTTTAGTCTAAGGTGAAAGTTGACTAGCCTGCAAAATAGCTCATTTTGTCTGTTCTTATCAGCCTGCCCCGCTACTTAGCTCATAAGTCAAATACTTGAAGAGCCCCTGAGCTGACTAGGATTGCAATGCATTGTGGGCTGCAAAAAACGCAGCAAGACAGCCCTAAAAAAAGACACCTGAAGCCCCTGACCAACAATCAATGGGCAATGCTTGGGAAGACCGTGACTCCACAGTACTCAGCCTTTGAGGAATCGGGAGGAACCCGCACACCAGGGGATAAATGGCTTGTTGAAACTGTGCCGAATGTGCCTGCCCATCAGACGTCCGACCTCACAAGACCGTCATTAACAGTCTCACTTTCGCTGTTGTCCAGGTCCTGAGTCCATTCTTTGGTTTAGATGGGTGAGTTTGTTTTTCACAGGCCCAACCACACATGCCTAGGTGGTCTCTGAAGCTTCAGTTTACCCACGATGATTTGAGAACTGAAAAGATCAGTGTTTTTGGAGTCCACTTTGTGGATGGAAACCCTGTTTTGTTTATAAATAATTTATACAACAATTTTTAGCAAGTATGATGAAAATTAAAAAAAATCTTTTGGTGTATGATGATATGTGAGTTCTCTGGAAACTCATTCATGTGAAATGACATACTGGCTGGAAATTTCAATAAAACTGATAATTTCCAGGATGTCTAAGACTTCGATCTTTTTTTTGAGACAGGGTCTCACTCTGTCACCCAGGCTGGAGTGCAGTGGTGTGATCCTGGCTCACTGCAGCCTCCCTCTCCTTGACTCAAGCAATCCTCCTACCTCAGCCTCCTGAATAGCTGGGACTACAGGTGCCCACCACCATGCCCAGCCAATTTTTATATTTTTTGTAGAGATGGAGTTTTGAGATGCTGCCCAGGCTGGTCTCGAACTCCTGGGCTCAAGCAATCTGCCTTCCTCAGCCTCTCCAAGTGCTGGGATTATGGGGATGAGCCACCGTGCCTGGTCAGAATTTGATCTTACACTCTGCTTTCTAAAAAGCACTAAATATTTCATAGGCTAGGGTATTAAAAATACATAAATCGAGCACTTTAGGTCTGTCCTTATTTCAAAAGTTGAAAGTGAGGTTTGCATTTCTGCTTTCCCTTTTGTGGGCCACGTCCATTCCACATTTCGCAAAGCTCTGCGCTCCTGAACAGTTACATAACTGGGAATGGGGCTGACAGTTGGAGTCCACAGAACTCACTCGGCGCCCTTGGGCTATGATACTTCAGTCTCTCTTACAAGTTCCCTTCTTATGTTTTCCTTTTGCCAAAACACACTCTGACAGATGGCCTCCCTCAGGCCTGACCCACTTTCTTCGTAGCTGTAGATTCTAACAGAGTACAGGTACGTCTTCAATGGATGCACTTCTGTCTAAACACAAACGCAAACCAGTGTGGACAGGTGGGAGGCCCTGGGAAGCAAGAGGATAATTAACCTCCGTGCAGGCAGGAGGAAGGAGGACCGTCGCGGGGGGAAGGCAAGGGCTCATCTCACAGGTTTTCAGGGACATGGGTTTTAAAACGCCATTTCCAAGCTCTCGTCCTGTGGCCAGCACAGGGAGCTCAGGCAGTTTTTAAAGAGATTCTGGGTCTGCACTGAGTTTTGTAAGACACAAGAAGGTTTGATTCTTTTGGTGAATCTCTTCTGGCAATTTCAGAGATGGACACAATTCATGGGTCTGGTCCTGAAAGCATCCAGTTAAAAACGAGGCGGCCTGTGGTGTCAGCCACATGCCGACGCCATGAGCCAAACGGTGTCCTCCGAGAATTCATGCTGAAGTCTAACCCCTGGTCCCTCAGAATGTGACCGTATTTGGAGAGAGTTTCTTTAAAGAGGTGATTGTGTGAAAGGAAAATATACAACTTCTAATTTCCTTCTCAAAGCCCCCAGATTTGCAGGAAGTAATCTCTCTGTGAAAGTGGCAGTGAGCCTCTGGCAGTGATGAGAGCGCCTAGCAGCTGCGCACGTGAAAACATGACTTCCCGTCCCAGGGTTCACAGCAGAGCTCTCAACGAGTTGTATGGGCAAATTTGAACTGTTGTGTGGAATGTGTCCTTTTTTCATGGTGTAATTTCTTTTTCTCTTGGTTGATTAAAACATGTCTTGTGTTTTTTAATTTTAATCTTTGTGGTACATAGTATGTGCATCTATTTCTGGGGCACATGAGATGCTTAGATACAGGCATGTGATGTGTAATAATAACATCCTGGAAAATGTGGTTTCCACACCCTCAAGCATTATCCTTTGTGTTACAAATAATCCAATTCTACTCTTAGCTATTTAAAAATGTACAACTAAATTATTATTGGCTATACTCACCCTGTTGTGCTATCAAAAACTAGGTCTTCTTCACTCTTCCCAGCTATTATTTTGATACCCACGAGCCATCAGCACCTTCCGCATCTCATGGTTTAATTTCTAGGACATTTTGTTCTCTTCCCAGCTAGCTTTCCTCAAAGCCAGGGACATTCCCGTGTTGACGCTGGGACTCATGACAGGGCAGAGTTTTGACAATGACCGTGGTGCTGTGCACAGCCTCAAAGAGCACCCAGACCACCCAGCTATCTGCTGCGCACTGCAGCTGACCTTGGAAAAAGCGGAAGCACCAACGCGGACACACACCGGATTGTTCTATGTGCCCTTCCAGGTGTGAGCAGTGGGCACGGACACAGATGGTCCCTCAGATGACTGATGAGAAAAAGTGGCTTTTTGCCAGAAGGTGTACTTAAATTAGGAAAATAGTGTAAAGGTGTGTGTTCACACTTCCAAAGGAGAAACTCACAGCTTTCCCGATGACTGGCCCAGGCTGAGCCAACTTTGCGAAGTTCTAGACCAGGCGTCCCCAAACTTTTTACACAGGGGGCCAGTTCACTGTCCCTCAGACGGCTGGAGGGCCGCCACATACTGTGCTCCTCTCACTGACCACCAATGAAAGAGGTGCCCCTTCCTGTAGTGTGGCAGGGGGCCGGATAAATGGCCTCAGGGGGCTGCACGCGGCCCACAGGCCGTAGTTTGGGGACGCCTGGTCTAGACACTTGCTGTGCCTGGGAGTGGCGTCCTCACCTCAGTGAGCTTTGCCTCAGGGTGCAATAATCAATAGAACTTGCTTTCAATCACTCATCCCAGGTTTAGAAGAGAAAGTGCAGGGCCATCCCACTTGTGAATGAAGCTCCCTTGGGAGGCGGGTGGCCTGAAGGCAGCCACATCCCCGATCAGCTTCTGATTCCAAGGCCAAATCCCTCACGTCCAGCTGGAAGCTCGCCTGATTGTTCTGCAGGATTTCTGAGTCCATCTGCTCAAAACCGGACTAGTACGTCCTGTGAAGAAGCAGTGTGTCCTTGTTCCTCTGACCCGTTTGGCGCCATCCTCCCGGGGTCCAGCCTCAAGGCTCAAGGGTCACCTCTGCCTGCCCATCGTCCTCACTGCACCTGCTCAATGCCCGGCTTCTCTAGAGGGTCCCTCCTGCTGTTTCTCTGCTCCATAGCCTGCTCCTGCCACTTCAGCTCTCATCTGGGCTTTGCAATAATCTCCTATTCATCTCGTTCACCGATCTGGTCGTTAACTGGTTGCCAAAGTCACTTTTCTTGAGTGAACGTTGTGCAAAGGCCCAGGAGGGGAGAGGGAATGACCTCATGGAATTTCATGTAGGTTTGCATGGCCAGTGCTGGGGGCATCAAAGGTGGGCCACGAGTTGGAGAGGAGCAGGTCAGGCTCCACTGGGCTCCCTGCACTGCATGATGCCACTGACAACCAGCCTGGGTCCTCAGGAGCATCAGAGGGTTTGAAGCCAGGGCCAGAAATGAGACTTGCATTCTGCAAACCCCACAGGAGCATCTAAGGGGAGGAGCCACTTCCTCTCCCTGCTAAGGAAGAAGGATGCCCCCAGACACCGGGACTTACTGTGCACAGGTCATTTGCTCTTCCTCCCTGCCTCCCTCCGTCCCTCCCTCCTTTCTTTCCTCTTTCTCTTTCTTTCTTTCTTTCTCTTTATTTCTTTCTTTTCTCTTTCTTTTCTTTCTTTCCTTTCTTCCTTCCTTCCTCTCTCTCTCTCTCTCTTTCTTTCTTTCTCGTTCTGTCTCTCTCTCCTTCCTTCCCTCCCTCCCTCTCTCCCTCCTTCTCTTCCTTCCTTCCTTGTCTTGCTCTGTCCCCAGGCTAAAGTGCAGGGGTGCGATCACAGCAACCTGCAGCCTGAGACTCCTGGGCTCAGTTGATCCTGCCTCAGCCTCCCAAGTAGCCAGGACTACAGATGCATGCCACCACATCTCACTCTTTGTTTTATATTCATTAGAGACCAGGGCTTGCTATATTGCCTGGGGTCTTGGCCTCCCAAAGCATTGGGATTACGAGCGTGAGCCAGCATGCCTGGCCAAGATCTGCTGTTCTCCAAGCCTAAGACGTTCTTTCTGAACTCACTGCTCAGAGCTCCTGCCTGACAGCTGATGACACCATCTTGAATCAAAGCCTAATGCAGAAGCCAGGCTTTAAGCCCCATGGTGCGTGGGTGAGCGAGGGACCTTGACCACCTCCCTCCTGTTTCCTACCCGGACTCTCCACAGTCCTGGGCGGAGCTCAGTAAAGGCCTCCGCTGCACAAAGGTCCTGGCAGTTGCTTGATAAGAGAACAGCAGGGTTCTTCCTGCCCTCCTCTAACTGCCCCAGCCCTGGCGACCCCAGCCTCAGACTTGGTATTACTGGGAGCCCAGGGGTTTGTGATGGGCTGCCAGGTGCTTCTCCCCAGCGAGGCATCGGCTTCCTGAGGGCCCAGGCTGCCTCCTCGGCAGCTCCAGGTTCCAGTGCAGGGGCTGCGAGTCCCTGCTGAGTGCTGGACCTCCCTACACTCTGGTGTCCTCATCCCTGCAATGCAGGCCATCCCCATCTGTGTCCTGGGGAGCTGCGGGAATCCAATGAGACAAGAACAAGGACCGGGAGCACAGCAGGGTGGGGGCTGCCCTCCTGTGACGGCCAGGCCGGGCCAGACTCAGCGCA
This sequence comes from Saimiri boliviensis, assembly GCF_048565385.1. Classification (NCBI taxonomy): domain Eukaryota; kingdom Metazoa; phylum Chordata; class Mammalia; order Primates; family Cebidae; genus Saimiri; species Saimiri boliviensis. The sequence goes on along the minus strand of NC_133456.1, from coordinate 118,685,179 downwards.
TCTCACAGGTGCTGCCATCGGCGCCCCCGGCTTTCCCAGGCCTTGCTGATGCTTGCCCTTCTGAAGCCAGTCACGACCAGCACTTTGCTTTATTTTCAACTGAGCTCCTTTGAAACTGGAAGTGTGGCATTGTGAACCCTCCCAGCACGGCGCCCTGTCCTCTGCTGACCGGACTGAGCCACGTGGTCAGCTCTGAGTCCGTGTTTCTTCAGCACTGGTCCAAATGCAGCCCATTTCTCACCTCTTCTATGAATTAGACGTTCTAGTAACTGGAAAGTGAGCTATGATGTTGTAAGTAATTGTTTAGAGAGCAGGTCAGAGAGTTAATAGCAGAGCTTGCAAGTCTAAATCTAATTACTTCCTCAGCACTGAGCTCCTGGCCGGCGCACTGGATGGGTTTCGTTATTTTGAGCCTGCCGACTCCTCTCCTCATGCGACTCTCTGCAGTGGTGTGGGTGCTGCTGAAGTGAACTTCCCGTCCCTGTCCCCACGCCCTCGTGACCCATCGCAGCTGCACGGTTCCACCCATGCCTCGGCCGACCCTCCTTCATGCCCGTGTCTGGTGAGTTTGGGCTGTTTGAACAAAGGCTGGAAAAGCCGGTCGTTCATTCCTTCCGTCATTCGTGTGTTTGACAAAGACTTCCCAGGCACGTGCTGTGACCAGGACCTAAGAGTCCAGCCTGAGCTCGTGTCCTGCTCCATCTCCTCCTGCTATCACTGCCTCCAGTGCCCCGGCGACCTGCTAATCCCCCAGCTGGACCCCCGGAGTGCGGGTGTCCCTGGGCAGGGCTTCCTTCTCGTGCTTGTTGCAGTTGTGTCCAGGGCATGGAAGCTGCCCAGGACAGCAGGGGACAGCTCAGCCACAGTGTGAAAGAATGAGTGTTGCTTGGGAGATCTGGCCTTCCAAGTGCGCATGGTTGGGAGGGATGGGATTCGCTCCTTGGGCCTCCCACTTGCTCCTGTTCCTCTCCACATGAAGCCCTCCCCACCCTCTCCCTGTAGACCTCCAGTGAGGACCCCCATCCAGGAGCCCCAACCCCAGTTCCAGATAAACCTTCTGCTTTTCCTAAAACTGCAATAGACTAAGGAACAAAGGATTAATATAGATTAAGTTTTAATGGCGGAATTTTGGGTGTCAGCATAGATGGAGAAGAGCCTTTCGTGCCTCTGACCCTCCAATTACCCAACTGTGGGCTCCGCGTTGGCTGCGGCACCTGAGAGGCCAGGTTCACATTTGGGGAGAAGAGATTTTCTCCCGCAGCAGCAGGGCCGCCTGCACGAGGCCTCTGGGGGAAAGAGACCGCTCTGCCTGTGGTGTCTTGACGGGTAGAGAGGTTTGCCAGAGAACCACAGAAGAGCCTTCTAGCAGCTTCCAAGAGCGAGCACTTACTTCGCCCCTGGGAAGTCTCTCCTCAGAACTCGCATAGGCTTTGGTTTCGGCGGGACCACAGCAAACGTGCACTGAATGAAACACGAATAACATGGGGCATCGGAAACAGGAAGTAAAATGAATGGAGACAATTCGCCAGGATTGGTCATCCTGCCCACATCCAGACGTGCAGGAAATGCCCTGACTTCTCGCCAATGGCCTGCCGGGGCCAGCTGCACTGGGGCAGCTGTGCTGAAGTACTGGCTGTTTTCTAAGAAGTCGAAGGGTGGCAGCAAGGAGGAACCACCTCTCGAGAGCTCCGTCCTTGCTGAGAAACCTTTGCAACTATTTGAATGAAGGGGGATGGCATTTGGATCTGAGAGATGACACCATCCCAGATCTGCAGGTGAGACCGTTTTATGGGACAGGTGGGTACTGGTCAAATGGCGTTTATAAATAATCTGGCTGACAATATCTCTTTTTTTGCTCCTGGTTTTCATTACCATTCAGCATTTCCTGCCTTTCCGATTGAAGTTAAGTCAATTAGCAGGGTCTCCCACTGGACGCCTGGGGTCCCTCTGCCTCCCAGCTTCCTGGGAAGTGGCTAAAGAGTGCTCAGATACAGGAGGGCCTGTGACAGACACTCTGTCGTCCTACACCCTGAGACAGATTCGTAAATGCGGGCTTTCCTACGTTCAGGGTTTCCGTAATATGATTTGGAGCGGGTAACCAGCTTATCATTGAGAGTGCCGGGGGACCACTGACCAGAGGAGTTTATCCGTGCCACGTCATTAGGACTGGGAGTGATAATAACAATAATGATAAAACGAAGGGAAGAAAACCCGGCAGGGGCCTGCCTCGAGAGCGCCCTGGCTGAGGGACACACAGGAGGCCCTGGCGGGGACCGTGCTTTCTGGGACCTCACAGCCTCCACTGGCCTGTGGTGGGAGGTGCCAGTGTAGCCGCCTTTCCATTTCCATCTCTTGTTTTGGAGGTTGGCTTTGAGGGATGAGGATGCATATGAGGAGTGAGAACTGGCAGGTTCAGATCAGAGGAAAGGCATGAACCGCATGTGGCCTGGGGCGTGTGGTGGGGAGGGTTGGAGGCCCCGTGGTGAGGGGTACGGAGCGTGGGAGGGAGGGGACAGGCTCCGGGCTCTGCCTGCCATGTGGAGCCAGCACCTGCAGCTCCCTGCGTCCGTCTCTCCTGCATCCGTTGGCATAGCGGCATGGGCTCCCCCAGGCCAATTCCACCACAGGGCTGAGCCCTGGGTCTCCCCAAGTCTCGGCAGTGGTTTCACCATAAAAGGTGCATTTAGCAAACATGCCTCAGGGCCTGGACTGCGTGTCACAGCGGCCTGAAGTGCACAGAGTGAGACCCATCGCGGTGAAACGCTGGCCCCTCACTGCTCCCAGCAAAACAAGTCACGGCAGCACACTTTCTGGAGAGAGGCAGCCTGCAGTGCTCTCCATTAGATGCCCTGAAAATCAATCTGCAGCCCGCTCCAGCCAGGTAAAATTACATCTAAACCTGGTTAGTTTTGTTTCAGGAGTGTTTTCCCTCCTGACGCGGCGCCGAAGACGCGGGCGGCAAAGCACCCTGAGCGACGGCCCACCCCACGCTCCTCCTCTGGGTGGGGATGCTGCCGTGCTCTGTGGCACTGAGGGGCTGGTGCCAGGAGTGAGATGGTGCCGCTCCCCTACCCATCCGCCACGGACGGCCTCCTTTCCACGCTGTTACTTTGCATTCCGCACAGTCTGTGAAAAGGTGTGGCATGTGGATGTCTTTCATCTGCCTGCGTGGGAGGGTTTACGGTTTTGGAGCTGGATCCTTGGCACAGCCGAATGCTCTAGGAGCAGCTGTTTTGCAGATGAGGCCTCAGCGAGGGCGGGGAACGACCTCAGTGCAGGAGTGAAGAAGGACTGAGAACCATCACTTCTCCACCAGAATCTTACCCATGCTGGGGCCCCTGACCATAATTGGAAAATTGGAAAGAGCAAGTGTATGGTCAGAGAGTCCCAGGACCCCTCGACAGGGCCCCAGCCTGGGTGGGCACCCCCACAGTCACACACCTTCCATTGTGTGTCCCGGCAGCCCCAGACACTGTAAGGGCAAGCGTTGCCCTCCCCGCCTCCTGGATGAGAAGGAGCCTCCAGAGTGGCCGAGGGACCCACCGTGGAGGCAGCTGGGCCAGGGCCAGGGCCGCTGTGTGTGGTCTGGTTGTGACTTTCCCACAAGGTGTGGTGCATGGGAAGGAGGCGTTAGCTGCGATGGTAAGTGTTGCAGAGCTGTGTAGGGACCGGGATTTTGCAACACCCTGCCTTTCAGTCACATGGCGGGAAGTCTGGGTCCTTTCCATGTCAGAGAGAATGGCTGGGTTCTGGGGTTTCACAGCACTCAGGAACCCCCAGTTCCAGGATGGGCTGTGGAGGGCAGGTGCCAGCACTGTTCTGGGCCCATCACCATCATCCCAGCTCCCTTCCCACAAAGGCCGGGTGCAGCCCTGGAATCCTCTCACCACTCAGATCCCTCTGGTCTGTGCCAGTGTTGGGAGCTTGAGCGCCGTGTATTAAACGGCACCGGCAAGGAGGCTGCACTCTAGTTCTGTGTCCCCATTTCCAACTAACACCGGAGGCTCCACGGCGGTTTGGGAGTTGGGTCAAGGCTCTGTTCTGCAGAGTCCATGTTTTTCTGTGAACCTCACCCTCTCTAGAGAGGAATGAGCCACTGAGCAAGCAGAGTTTCTTGCTCGTCTTTAGGGAACTGCAGCAAGGCCTGGGGAGCAGTTCCCAGTGTCTGTTCTGCCAAACGCAGGCAGGTGCCGGTGCCAAGAGCAACCTCGTGAGCATGTAGGCGTGGAGGGCTGAGCTCCACAGAATTCAGCAGCTCTCGCCATGGAAGGGCTTCCCGGGGCTTGTAATGTGCATTGTGCTGATACAGTTTGACAATCTCCAAAATGGAGTAAGCAAGCAGCCTCTCTCCTGACCTTGGAACTCGGTTTTCATGGGCATCTCATGAACTTCTGATCCAGAAGACAGACTGGAGAAGTGCTGACATCTGGCTGTCACGAGGCCTGGTGATGTCTCGGGACTGCCCCGCAGACATTTCCTGAGTGAAGCACAGACAGACCTCGTTTGGTCTCGGGCTGAGCTCCAGGATGAGGGGCAGGGAAGGAAGGCGTTCTCACTCTGCGTTTGGTCCAAAGTCGGTGTCTACGTGTGCACATGTCGGTCTGGTCAGGGGTAGGGCACAGTCTAAAATCTACTTCCGAGCGATTTGCTCATCTACTTCTGAGCGATTTGTTCTACACACACACGTGGGTAGCCTGCCAGGTGCCCACTCTGCTCTGCGTGGTGGGATCGGTGGAGAACAGAACAGAGGGATTTTCACTGAGAAAAAAACGCCGTGTGGACTTTGGGCATGGTTAGCACAGACGCAGCCGCTCAGCTCACACATGCCTGGAAATGCGTGCTAGTGCATTACATCATTTACATCAAACTGTGAATTACCGAATGTGTGAATCAACCAAAGGCGGCTGATGGGATGCGCTGACAATGGCGCACATTCTCATGGAGGCGGGGGTGGCCCCGCTTCAGTGGAGAGTCAGCCTGCCTTCCTCCCATCAGCTCCCCTCTCCTGGTCGGCGGAAGCGTCCTGCCTGGGACCACCCCTCCTGCCTCCCAGCTTCCTGAGTGGGTGAGGCTGACCCCTCAGCTCCAAAGGGGGCTCTGATTGACCTCATCAGCATAATCCTACTCTCCTGTTAAGAAGGGACTCCAGAATTTGCACTGTCCAGGGTAAAACAGAAACTAAGTAAGCTGCCCCTCTGAGGGAGGGCACCGTGGCCCCAGATACAGCTGATCTGGGGACCCTCAAGCTGTCATTCTCAGAGCTGCAGCCTGGGACCCGCTCAGCCCACAGCAAGGACAAGCCCCTCTGCAGCCCCGCAGGCTTTCTCACGCACGCGGTACTGGCCCCACGTCCCTCCCGGTCTCCTGCAGCCCCCCAATCTGCCTTCATTCATCACTGCAGTGCTCCTACTATTCCGATCCTGCCCCCCCAGCTGGAGGCAGTCAGAGCACACCTCTGTCACCTGGGTGTGTCTGCAGGGCGCTGGCCTGTGAATATCAACCAGACCAGCAGTCGTAGGGAGCGACACTGGACCCCAGGGTCACCAGCCACCCCCCAGCCACCCTCAGCAAGCTAGAGTCAGGGGCTTCCTATGGGGCAGGGGATTCTGCGTCCCTGCAGCTGGAAAGCTCTGGGCCAGCGAGGATGAGAAACAGCTCCCAGCGCAAGGTTCCTGCTTCCTCTGTGGTTTCCTAAAGACGAGCTCTAGAGGCCAAGCTGCTGACTTAGTTAAAACACAAGCCTTCTGGCCCAGAAGGAGCAGGAGTAGCTGCTGCAGGGAGAGCCGGACACAGGGAAGGGCGCGGAGAGGCTCATGTGGGACTTCGGGACACGCCCAGGCTGCTCTCGCAGGCCCCACCATCGGGGGCTGACGCGGCTGAGCGTCTCCCCTCGGCAGGTGTGAGCTGCCTTTCAGTGCCCAGCGGAAATAACTCTGCGGAGAGGCTGCCGTCAGAGAGATGCTTCGTGCTGATGGGGGTGCGGGAGCCTGAGCGGGCTCCACTCCCCTGCCTGCGCCCTGGAAAAAACGTGTCGTTGTGTCACTCGACTTTCTCAATGACAACCACGTGGGGCTCTGCAGGTAGCAAAGTGACCACTCGTACCAGGCACTGAGCAGAGCTGAACCCCAAATCAGCAAAGCCCCCTCCTCTCCGGTGCCCGGCAAGTCTCTTAAAGCTGCTCGGAGACCCACAAGCTCGCCAGCTTCGGGGCAAGGTCCTTCCACGTGACCGGCCAGCAGTGGCATTTGTGGACTCAAAGGACCCTGGACAGCCCCCGAGGGAAAGTGATGGGCAATTGTTTTGAAATCCCAAAAAGGGAGCTGGAACAGAATATATTGGGACCATCTTTCCCACCCCAGGGAGACATGGGTGAGTTCCCCGGGAGCTCGTGCTTTCTACATTGGTCCTTTCTATTAGAGTGTTTGAGGACACACAACTTGGTGAAGCAATAGGGCCCTGTGTCCTTTCACGCATAAATTAAATCTCAGGTCGAAGCCTCCCATGCACATTTTCTGGTGCCTGTGTGGAGGGCTGCTCCCCAGCTCTCTTCCGTCCTCAGAAACTGCTCCCTGCTCTGAGGGCTCCCAGGCCCTGTGGGGTTGTGCAGGGCCCAGCTGAGAAACCACAGAGGTAATGGGGCAGCTCTGCCTCCCAGGCCCCCATTCTGCGCGTTGCTCCTGTGCCAGATGCAGAAGAGGCTCAGCGCTAATGAGAGCTCACATTTACCAAATCCTGACTACTTTCAAAAACGCGTGAAGCATTCACTTACACATGTCCCCTCCACCACTGCTCGTGAGGTCTTCTGAGCTACCTACAGTTACTACTGTGCTTCTGATTTTGAGCTTCAATTTGCTGAAACTCAGGCTGGCTCACTCTAGCACCTCCACAAAATGAAAGATTTCCAGAAATAAGAGTTCAAGATTCAATATAGTCAGGAGTTTGAGACTAGCCTGGCCAGCATGGCAAAACCTGTCTCTACTCAAAATAAAAAATTAGCCGGGTGTGGTGGCAGGTGGGGAGGCTGAGGAATGCTGAACCCGGGCTGCAGAGGTTGTGGTGAGCTGAGATCGAGCCTGGTGACAGAGTGAGACACAGTGTCAAAAAAAAAAAAAAAAAAAAAAAAAAAAAAAAAAAAGGAATCAATGTGTCTCTTGAGAAACGTACCAGAATCCACCCACATCTTGACAACACATATTGAAGCCTCTGAAAGTTGTACACCAAGATACACTGGTTCATTAAACCCTTCACCTAGGTACACCAATTTATTAAACCCTCCGCCTAGATACACCTGTTTATTAAACCCTCCGCCTGCGGATTTGGGCTACAAGTTGTTCTTTTCAAAATCGTCGGCCGTGGTGGAGGAGTGAATTTTCACTGCTGTGAGCCTGCTGCTGGGTCTGTGGATTGGGACATTACTCTGGACCTCACCCGGCTGCCCTCCTCGAAGGACTGGTTAGCCCGGGGCCTGCTTCCTTCTGTGTGTTGGGCCCTCCCCAGGGGCTCAGGTAGGGAGCTGAAAGACACACCTCACTCTCAGGACATGTGCTGCCCATGAATCACCTTGCCATGGTACCTGCTTTCCATCCAGTTCTAAAGCCACGTGGGCTCGGTACCTGGGAAGGAGAAAGCAGCCTGGGGCACCTCCCGGCAGGCTGGAGGGGTGGATGAAACCCACAGAGGATCATCTCCTAAGGTGTCTCCTTTCTTCTCCTTAATCTTTGTGGCTTCCCTACCTGGGGGCCACTGGTCACTAGAAATCAGCTTGGCCTTGACTCTTCGTCCCACAGGTTGATGGGTCTTTCAAACTTTGGTGGAACTCTCAGACAATTTAATTTTGGGCTGTGTTTTCTAGGGATGTTCTCTTTTCCCAAGTTGTCTGAAATAAAGAAGGTTTGTGCAGCGGCGGGTGGGGGAGCACCCTGACACCCTTGTGACTGTTGAGAGGGTGAGTATCAGGGGATCTGGGTCTGCCCATTGGGTCTGGATGGCACCGACACCCTTTCCCACCCCATCATCCCACTAGCCCTGCAGCTGGGACCCTGATTCCTGCACGAGGAATTGCCGGCTTCCCTGCTTCACAGATGATGAGTGGGGGAGGGGGAGAGTGGCGTCAGCCTGCAGGACAAGAGGAGGAGCTTGTGCCCCCGACAGAAGCAGCCCACCCCTGCCCCCCTCCTCAGGATGGCTGAGGAATGCCGGCGACCTGGGCCCTGTGGGACGGCGTCTCCTCCTTTGGCTGTGCGGCTGCATAAAGCCAGCATCCATAAAGCCCACTTATTTTTACGACCTTGCATTAAATTAAATGTGTTATTTTACGCAGGTGCTTACAAAGTCCACTGAGTATCCTCTGCTGGCTCCCTGGTTCCCTGACACAGCAGCAGGACTGGCACTGACTGAGCCGACCCCCCACTGATTTGCTGTTTCCGGGACAGGAGGGAACAGCCGGCAGCACTGCTGACTCCTGGGAAGCAGGACAATGTGGTCGCCTGTGATGGCCTCTGTCATCTACAAGTACCGATGCAAGTGGTCCCGGGTCTGACGTCTCCGGCTTCCTTCTGAGCCACGGCTACTCCTGAGGACCACACAGCGGCCGGGCTGGGGGGTCTCTGGCCCCACTGGTGACCCATTGGCCTTTTCTCTGCAGGGCTCGGCTGCCCTTAAACAACTGTTCCAGGTTCGGAGAGACTTGGAGGCCTGGGGAAGTGGACTCTAAGGCGCAGGGGCCACTGCCTTCTGCGGCCTCAGCCTGCGTCCTGCTGGATTATGCCTCAGTCCAGGAGTCCCGGCTGCCTTTCCTTGGAGCAGAATCCTAGCCCAGCACCAGCAGAGAAGATCTCCATGGGGCTTCTGAGAATTCAAGATTCTGGCATCAGATGAGTGATGGTGTTTTGAGAGCACTCAACCCGCTCCCCAGGGTGGTGCCCTCTCCTGCCTCCCGGATGGCCGATTATCCCAGGCACGTTCTGGGGGCTGCTCTCGCCCAGCCTCCGTCCCCAGGCCCCCCTTCCCCTCTGCACCTCTGTTCTGTGGGGGCAACTTGGCGGACAGATCCCAGGCCCTCCCAGCAGAAGAGAAAAGTGAGGAGGCCGGAGGCCAATGCTTTCTTTGACTCTGAAATGAATTATCTCAGTATTACAGAAAATATAAAAAATGTATCATTTTAAAAGGAAATTGCATTGCCTCCAACCCCACCTTCCGAGGGCTCACACTGTTAATTACTTTGCAGACTATTTTATACTGTCTTATCTTGAGAGGTAAGATAGTAGATGAATAGAGATTGGATTTAATTTGTAAATATGAGTGCATGTATCCCTCTTAATGAAATGAGATCATGCTGTACATGGTTTGGTAATTCCCTTTCCCATTAAATAGTACATTGTGAACATTCTTCATTATCTAAAATATTCTTTAAAACACAAGTTAAGATGTCTACATGACATATTCTAATGAAAACATATCCTGCGGTATGGCTGACCATTCCCGGATTGCTGGATATACAGGGAGCATCCAGTGTTTCTGGATGTTTTGTAGACATGAACTCACATGTGGAGGAGGCTGGGCCGGCCTGGCTGCACTCTGGGGAGACCTAGTGAGCCCCTGCTCCCTCCTCAGGCTGACACCCCTGTCTCAGTCTATTCTGGAAGCTTGGACATGCTCTGTTCACACCAGACACACGCCTGCGTGGCCCCTGGAGCCACAGCATCCAGACTGGGGCAGGCATCGCCACATTCCTCGCCCAGCCCTGCCTGATAGCTGCTCCCACCTCCGTCCGCGTGTTCTGAAACCTCGACTTGACCTGCAGCTACACAGAGAGTTTTTCTCTTTTCAGATGTTTCATCCCTGTGGCCACCTGAGCGCCCTCTGCGTGGGGCGTGTGGCCTGGCCGTGGTGGTGGCGACAGGTTCCCAGTGGTGCTGAGGCCTGGCCCTGCTCATGGTGAAGGACCCTCCTCGGCCCTGCCCTCCACGCACCTGCGCAGTATCGGGGATGGAAAGGTTTGGGCCCGGGGTCTTCTCAGGCTGAGATCATGTACTCTTATTTCCTGAGAGCAAAATAATAAAACAAGGAGTGATGTATTCCCTTCTCCAGGCGGGCAGACCACAGAGATGCCAGTTAAATCTAAAGGCACGCTCCTGTTATGCTGAAAATAGCTGCTGCTCCCGCTGAGGAGATCGCTGAGGTCTGAGTAACTGTGGACGGTGCAGCCTTGGAGACCGACGGCCTCTGCTCGGGTCTGCTGCGGCGGCTGCGCTGGTCTTCCCGTCTGAAGGCCCACCCTCCTTCATTTTCGGGGTCAGCCGGCCTGTGCTTTGATTCACCACAGGGATAGGCAGGAATCATCGGTGCAGTTTTACCCATGTAAACTCAGGTTTGCAGAAGCGAACCTTCTTCAACTAAACTTCTGCCTTGGGACGTCTGTGGTGCCACCTGGTCGCTTGGTGAGCAGCCGTTTCAGCTGCCTGGGTAGAGGGAGAGTCCAGTCAGTGAGGGCCTCTCCCTCTCCACGAGCTGCACCTTGTCCTCCCGGAGGCGAGGGGCCGGGTCTCAGATCCCAGGCGTTGGTGCAGAGCAGGAAGGCCCGTCTTTGGACTGCTCCATGTGGTGCCAACATCTGCAAGGAAACTGCACCCCGCTTTGCTCTCTGCCGCCTTTGGGGCCAGGGCATGGCCATCCAGACACACCCTTGGCTTCCTTGTCTCTTCTGGGCCAGGTGGGGGTTGAGCTATGTCCCAGCCTCTGTGGGCCTGGAGAATCTCAGTGGCCTGGTTCGGGCCTTCTGCCCCCGTCTGGAGAATCTCAGTGGCCTGGTTCGGGCCTTCTGCCCCCGTCTGGAGAATGAATCTCAGTGGTCTGGTTCGGGCCTTCTGCCCCTGTCTGCTCCAGGCTGCATGGTGGCTGAGGCACAGATGCGTCTGTGAGGCTACACGGGAACGTTTTCCGGGGGAACATAGTGCTTCTCCTTCAAGCGCACTGCGGACTCTGCTGTTGGCCCACCTGCCCCACCTGCCTGGGGTGGGACCAGCCCACAGCACCTCGTCCTCTCCAGGCTGCCAGTGGGAGGTTCAGGAGAAACTGGGGCTCCCAGAAGCAATGTTCTCCTAACTCTGACCCAAGTTATGGCTGGACCCTGTAAACCACAAGCCAAGAATTTGACCCTTTTCCCTCCTCAGGTGATTTTCTGGCAGTATCCCTGAAGCCAGGCTGGCTTTCCTAAATCAACAGCCACCCCAGATGTGGTCCTGGGAGAGTGGTGGGGATGGGCGGTCAGTGCTGAGTGGATACATTGCAGCAACACCACAGAGGCCCCACAGGGCATCTGGTGCAAGCTCCGTCTGCAAGAAGCGGATAGAGTAGTCATTGCAAGGCTGCTGCTGTGAGTACTTCGGGAGGTGCGGTTGACGAAGGTCTTAGACGCGTGTCTGCTCCGGCATACAGCAGGTGCTCCCAGAGCTTGATACACACACGCGGCTCTGTAGCAAAAGCCATTTTGTTTCTCTGCATTTTCAATCAAAATTTGAAAGCCATTGCTTTCAGCTAGCAGTGTAGATTTCTGTACATAAAGGCCTGAAAGCCGCTATTTAAAACAACTTTACGCAGAGTGGACTTAGAAATGACGCATCGGGCTGAGAGGCGCAGAGAGGCCTGCCTGTGTGTTCGTTTCTTTCTTGCCCTGGTCAGGTTACCAGAATGTGAGGAGGGTGCTTGTCTTCTGAGAAACTCTCGGGCTCCAGGGTGTGTGCTGGGAAGGACAAGGTCGAGATGTCTGTGCCTTGTCAAGGGGCCTGTTTTCCGCTGAGCCGAGGCTCTGGAGGGTCCCGCATGGGCTCAGAGCGTGCAGCATCCTGCCAGCCAGGAGACCTCAGGGCTGGTCACAGAACAGCTGGGTTCCCAGGCAACACTCGGGCCTTCAAAAGGAAGTCGCACACCCTGCCGAAGAGCTGGACTCGCTTTGTCTGTTTTCTGTATCACCTTGAAGCCTTTACTGAACAGTTGACTAAAAGATACATTTTTTGAACAAATAATTTGGAAAATCTATAAATCCATGTTTAAATAAAACCCAGGCTTTAGCTACGTGAGGTTGTGACTGTTTTTTTCTTTTAAAATAGCTATTTTATTTTAAAGCAATTATATCCATACATTCAAAGAAGTCCGAAATAGCAGAAAATATTTCTTTTGAGCCAATGCATAAAGCACAAAAATAATCCTCGTATCTGCCAGAGGATGGGCCGGACCGCATTTCAGGTAATCGTCTCAGGAGCAACAGAGGCTTCTGAGGGTAATGGACCATGTAATGAGTCAATTTGTGGTTGCCGGGCGCGTCCCTGCTCAGACCTGGGCGGGGCAGGTGGGTGTGGGGGGCGCAGCTTCAGGGCTCAGCCTCCCCCACCACCTGTGGGGAGCGCTGTCACTTCTCCATGTCTCAATTTTCTCCTCTTTCCTGTAAAAATAGCAGCTACCTCATAGAGTTGTCTTGCATATCAAGTAAGAAAATCATGTACGGTGTTTTTGTGACACTAATGTGGGTTCCTTTTCCTCTGTTTATTTCCCTGTCTGTCTGCAGCGGCCCACCCCAGTGGAGAGGGGTCTTGCCCACTGCCTCAGGCCTGGTGGGAGGGTGGATAGGCCCTCGGGTTATAGGCTCCACAGGATTTGGGCACAGCTGCTTTTCAGCGGAGGAGCCATGGGAGTTTGGGAGAGCCCAGCCACGCATACTCTAGAATGGTCTAGAATGGTGTAGAAGCCTCAGAGACCAGGGTCTACAGGCACCATGTGGGTGTTAGAGTCCACCAGGTGGCTGACAGCCTAGGAACTGCTTGGACGGCTGTTGTATGGTGAGGGTGCGGGGCCCAGCCAGGGCAGCAGGGGTCCCGGTGAGAACGTGGGTGGAAGATGGTGCAGGAAGGGGGTCCCTACCTAACGTCTCAACCCCAATCACATCTCAGCCCCAATCCTGACACAGACACAGGGTTGGGGAAGTGGGTACTCTGAGATAGAAAAGGTGCACGGTCTTGCAGAACGGAGGTGAGTTCCAGAGCAGGAAAGGTCTATTTCGTCACGTGGGTCCCCGCGGTGACCAGCCAGTGTCACGATGGCTTGTGCAATGGAATACCATAAATGACCACTGAGGTGCATGCAGCACTGATGGAACTCCTAGGGTGGTCATGTCACAGAGCCTGGATACAAGGCTGATTCTATCACTCACCAGCCACGTGATCACAGCCTTCAGAGTGAATATTTCTAGGCCTCAGTTTCTCACTCCATAAAATGGGAAATAACAATAGGATCAAACTCAAGACCCAGCATGGGTCGTAACGAGTAGCACATGTGACATCACTGTCACCCGTGAAGATCTAAGTAGACATTACTTGTCACGATGCCTGTCTTACTGCCCAGAAAGTGCAGACCAGATGGTCAGGAAGTGTAGACCACTAGCATGGCGAGTCTGCAGGAAGAGCAGACACCAGGGTGAACAGGGTAAATGGAGGATAGGGGCTGCATATTTCTTTGCAGATCAAAATCTCTAGAAGTCTTAAAGAATAAGCCACTTGCAGTACGTTAAGAGACTGACGAAGGTCATTCCACACCCTTCGCCAAGATGTCTGGGAGACTTGACTCTGGAGCGGACGGCCCAGGCAGGGAGGTTCACGGCTACACCCGCACCCGGCATGGCGGAGGGACAGCGACGCGCACCCGGGATCGTCCTCCTCGCCTGAAATGACGTCACCAGAATCTGCACTCAGCATCTAGCTTTGCCACGCCCACCTCTGCACTCGACACTCAGCTCTGCACCCGGCACCTAGCCAGCCATTGGAAAACCCCGCCAAAATTTAAAAGAAGCCCTGCCCAAACCTGCCCAATAGCGCATTGCCCCGTCCACCGCTCACAGGAAATCCTGCCTACCTGCCTATAGCAGCTTGCCACATCCACGTCCCGTTTCCCCACAGCCAATCAGAGCGCCTTCCCTCCCTATATAAAGCCAGGCCTGAGAGGTGTCAGGTGTGACTTCCCTGGCCTCTTTCCCCCGGGCATGGAATCTCGCCCCTGAGCTGAATAAACTGGCGTCTAATTGTTCTCATGCAGGCCTCCGTTTCCTCACCAACCAAACGATTAAAATGGCATCAACAAGGAAAAAAAAAAAAAAAGCCTGCAGTAAAAAGCAGCTCTCTGAAGCCTCCGGTCTTGTGGAAATTATTCCCTCTATTATCCTTGACGCAGGACTCTAGACGGGCCAGAGCAGTCCGGTCCTATGATGCGACTCGTCCAGACTGTTTCCTCCCCAGCACCCTTGCTGGTTTTAGGGTGAGCAACACTCAGTGATTTTAAACTCAATGAGCATTCCAAAGTTCAGCAAATATTTCGAGCCTTTCGAAGTTTCTGCGGGATAACTTTGGAGCGGACGTTTGGTATGTAGGCTGCGCGGCTGAGGAAGAACAGTGTGGGTAAGAAAACGGACATTGAGACAATGCTCGTTTCCAGAAAAATGAAACTAAAGTAGGAGCTTAAATAGACACAAAAATGTGCATGTCTTTTTTTTTTTTTTTTTTGAGATGGAGTTTCGTTCTTGTTGCCAGGCTTCAGTGCAATGGTGTCATCTTGGCTCACTGCAACCTCCGTCTCCTGGGTTCAAGTGCTTCTTCTTCCTTGGCCTCCCAAGTAGCTGGGATTACAGGTGTCTGCCACCACACCTGGCTAATTTTTGTATTTTTAAAAGTAGAAACAGGGTTTCACCATGTTGGTCAGGCCGGTCTCAAACTCCTGACCTCGTTTTATTAATCATTTTACATTTTTGGTGTCTAAGAATCTACTTCCAATTTAATATATAATTTTAGTCTAGAATTCGATACATAGACAGTGGAAACTTACTGTTATACACTTTAAAGAAATCCAGCAGAATCCATCTGAGAGGTTTATCTTGGCTCACCCATATGCTCCCCTATGTAGACCGAGTTATAGCAAGATCAGGCACTACTTTTTGGAGGGCACGGCCTCAGTGGATGGAGCCAGCACCCAGTGGGACAGTGAGCCTAGAAGGTTGGCACTGCAGTAAATTAAGCCTGATATAGAGATATTTGTGCATTTTATTAATGTCTCATGATGCCTCCAAGCAGTTCTTGTTATAGAACAGAATGAATTATGTAGTCCAAGGCTACTGCTCAGATAACCTACTGGAAATGATAGTTTTCTTCCTTCATCACATGAATCTAAATGTTAACTAAGTGCTTGTTAGCTTTTCACATCACATCAGAGGGATTCATTAGCTCTCACATCTCTGCGTATGTGCTTTAAGAGTCTTTAGATTAAAGATGAATCAAAGCGATTCAGTTCTGTAAGTTTTGGACTGGAAATCAGGGTCTCTCTGGACATCATCCGAGTGTAAAATGTAGCACAAATTGCCTTTAAAAATTAATAATTTACCAAATCTATCAGCTAAGCCCAGTCTGGCTTGAGAAGATAAGTAAAATAAATATTGTAAAGTCAATTTTTAATAATCTGTGGCATGAAATTTAAGCACAAGAGAAAACATTTAGCAATTAGGCAGGAACATTCGGTGTATGATTAAATGTGAATAATAATATGTATTTAAAGGCCCCATACCTTACCTGCTAACAGGAAATATTCAAAGTTCTAATCTAGTACACAGCACAGTTCATGCCGTTTCTTTGTTTAACGAGCTCCTGCCTTGTGATTTTCATGTTTGAGCAGTTACTTTATAAGTATTTTTACATGGATGGCTATGTGTAAGGCTGACAAAGAGCAGCACAGACAGATGTGTGATGGGGGACTGTCAGGCCAGCGCAGCCATGTAAAGTAATGTAATTAGATCCTTCATCATGCTGCTAACAGTGGTTGGGTGTATTCATCTAATTATTAAGACAGCACATTCACATCTGAGGGATTTTAGTGTAAGAGGTTTATAAAATTTAGAGTTGAAGCTGATCTGTCTCCATCTACCAAATAGACTCAGGACATGGCTTTCACGACGAAGAATCAAATCCCTGATGAAAGATGGCAGGTCCCCATCTTCCAGAAAGAGGAATTAAAAAAAAAAAAAAAAGGCAGAGGAAAAGGAACAGCGTGGCTGAGAGGCAGAGGGAGAGAGGAGTGAGCTCGGAGCAGGCAGAGAGGGAGCCGCCGCCCTCTGCTCAGAACACACGCCCTGCACCCAGGGCACAGAGGAGGGAGGCGATGCCATTCTCCAGGGCCACGTTGATTAATGTCCGCCCAGGGCCAGCCACAGAGTCCAGCCTGTCCTGAAAGAACCAGTGCCAGTGTCTTTTAGGCATGCTTCCGAAGGAGCTTGCCCTGTGCACAGCCTGAGGCAACCCTGCAAGTGAAGAAGACGGCCGCTTCCCAGTGAAAGTGGGATGTCCCGCTTGTGCTGCTCAGTTCTCCTCTCTCTGCTGTCGCAAGGTGGGATGGCACCTCCACTCTTCTCCATCCATCCTGTTTGTGAAACACTCGCCTCCAGGAGGAGCCTGAAGCCCTCCCGCCCTCTACCTCTGATCACAGCGCTGATGTGACTCATGGCTCCGATGACAGCCAGGTCCCCAGGATGGCTGCAGAACAGGCCGGAGGCGGTTGTGGCTCCTTCAGACCCGCCTTGGTTAACCCGGACCAAAGGGTCTCCTGCACCCTGAGCGCTGCAGTGAACACAGAGCCCGTACCCTGCCCGTCGGTTCTGTAACGCCTCCTGCTTGGTTTGGGGCCAGGTGGCTGGTCAGGTCAGGATCCACAGGACTTAACTCCACCACACTCAGCTGTTAGAAGATTAAAGGGTCTCACAGTCTCTGGTTCAGGTTCCAGGGTGTCTTCTCACGATTTCACAGAAGCCACTCAATCTTTTTGGGTAACAACTGGCTTACTCCTAAAAGCAGTGGGAGGTTGAGGGTCAGGGAGCAATTTGAATTTATTCTTTTCTAGAATCTCTTTCATTACAGAATCTTATTGACATTGAATAAACATGTATTTATACGTACTGTGGGACAGACACTATCCTGGGCCCTGTGGCTGTAGAAGTGAACGAGGCAGACAAAAGTCCTGGCTTTATAAAATGCGCGTGCTGAGCGTGAAGACGCGATGCTCAGATGGGGCTGCGGGGGCTGAACTCAGGAGAGTCCCGCTGGTAGTTAGTGTTGGCCGCTTGTTTTGTTCTTTCCATGGCAAGATTCACCCCATCGTCCCCTAAAGTGAACCCAGGGCAGGGAACGTGTTGACGGGGAGATGGCGTAACCCAGTTCCATCTGGAACACTCGGAGGGCCCTAGGCTGAAGAAGGGAGGAGGAAACACATTTTCCACAAGTGCGTTTGTTCCTTGATGGCTCTGCTGAGGGAGCCGAGGTATGCACTCACTGCGTGCGCTTTTTCCATCTGAGGTTCTTTGAAGAGAATGAGGAGGAGAAGCAGCCCCAGGCACCACACTCTGGTGGCAGAGTGTCAGGTCTGAGGCGCCTGCATCTGAAAGCTGCTCTGAGTTCAGGAAGCCCCCACTCAAAAGGCCCAACAGTGGGCCATGTCCCCATCAAGGCCCTGGACCTGTCCCTGGCAACAGACTCCATTCCTGACCTCCACGAGTTTTTAAGCCAAGGTGGTCAGGAGGAATAGAATGGAGACGTCAAGGTACGTCAAAGGAAAGACCCAAAATGTATGGAATCCATCAGGCCACAAGGGATGTTTCATAGCTTTATGCTTTTCTGATAAATCCTGTAAGACTTGGAGTTTTCAGTGCTCCAATCCTGTAAATTTATTTACAGAGACAGCTGTCCTAGGGTGGAATGAGAGCTCATGAGTGAGAGGGAGGCAGGGTCAACACTTTCAGGGCAGACCGGCAGCTCATGCTTGGGGGACCGGAGCTGCAGGAGGGCACAGGTGGACCTCAGACCTCAACTCACCTGGACACTCCACCAGAGGGGAAGGCGCAGTGAGAGGTGGTGCTTGTGACTGAGCTGACGGCGCTGGTCTTGGGGCAGGGAGAGGAGCCCACAGGTCACACGTCCCTTACCTGGGAGCCGTCTACTCTAGAAACCACAGATACCTACACATCTGCGCAGCATTGACACAGTGCCCCGGTTATTTGGAGAAGGCTGACCAGTGAACTCTGATGAACTGCTGTGACAGTGACCACCAGTCTATTGATGTGTCACCATGCACAGGCTGTCTACACTCTGCAGACAGTCAGGACCCACTGGGCTTTCGGCCTGTGGCACACAGCTGTGAAGGGCACCAGCGTACCTGTTATGGCCACATGCAAACCCCGCCTGCGGTTTGCCCCATCGCCCCCCACTCCATTCTGCAAATGGAGCCCACTGAGTCTCCCTAGAAATGATGGCTGGGATCCTGGGAGAGGCAGCACCCACCTGCCTGGTTTTTATGGCCGGAGAGCCCTGCAGCTAGACGGTCTGTGAGCCTGTTTTCCCATTTCACGGAGACTCAGGGAGGCACTTGCCTTGTGCGTTTTTCCTGAAGCCTACGCCATGGAAGGGGGCCCTAGGCCAGCAGTCTCTCTGCTCGGAGTCCTGAGTCTCTGCTGGTGCCCGTGGCCATCAGGTTCCAGCTCAGCTCTCACCCTTGCCATCACCTCCAGCCCTCCCTAAGATAGAGTCCAGCCCAGGCGCTTGCCCCAGCTTCAAGCATTGCTCACGCCCTTGGCTGCCTCCCTTCCTGAAATCACTGCCATTATTTTCTCCTCTAATCTGAGTCCCATTTATTCCTTAAAACTCAGCAAAAGCCCCCTGTCCTCTCTGAGGGATTTTACAGAACTCCTAGAAACCCCTCCAGCCTCCTGAGCACCTGGCCTTGAGCCTGCAGCCACCTTGCCCAGCGCTGCTTGGTCCTGGAACCATGGCTGCTGTGTGTTCATGGTGCCTGGGGACTCCAAGGCTCTGCCTACCCTTCAGTTGTCTTTGCCACCTTCCTAGGGCCTAGTGGAGTCCCATGCTACTATGTATGCAGTAGTAGGTCGACCATGTGTGCAGTAGGTCCACCACGTGTGCAGTAGGACCACCCTGTATGCAGTAGGCCCACCATGTGTGCAGTAGGTCCACCCTGTGTGCAGTAGGTCCACCCTGTGTGCAGTAGTACAACCATGTGTGCAGTAGGACCACCCTGTATGCAGTAGGTCCACGGTATGTGCAGTAGGTCCACCACATGTGCAGTAGGACCACCACGTGTGCAGTAGGTCCACCCTGTGTGCAGTAAGTCCACCACGTATGCAGTAGGCCCACCATGTGTGCAGTAGGTCCACCATGTGTGCAGTAGGACCACCCTGTGTGCAGTAGGACAACCATGTGTGCAGTAGGTCCACCCTGTGTGCAGTAGGTCCACCATGTGTGCAGTAGGACCACCATGTATGCAGTAGGTCCACTATATATACAGTAGGTCCAACATGTGTGCAGTAGGTCCAGTATATATGCAGTAGGTCTGCAAAGACTTTGCTGATTGATCTGATCTCAGGGAGGATAGGAGGATATGAATGTTTTTCCTGTGGCTTTTAGGCACAGAGGCATTTAGGTAAGAGGCATTTAGGGTACACACCTGACCTGGCCTAATGGACGCTCTGTGGGCCTATGTGACAGCAAGATGAAAGGCTGAACACCCCTCTGGGACCCCACGTCAGAGCCACGGCTCCCAAAACTGTGCGGGGTGGCGTGCTCCGAGGCCTCTTTGTGTTTACTGATGCAAAGTTTGGATTCTCGCAGATAATTACAAATGACTTCTGTTTACCCCTGGAGAGTTCTATTGCTGAGTGGTCTGATTTCCTGGATTATATCCCAAGAAAGTTTAGGACAGGGCACTGCCGCCAGCCCCAAAAAGTGCTCATTTAGTGCCCATGGAAGCTTGGTGCTTTGCTTTGTGTGTCATGATGGCGCATCAGGAGATTGCAAAAAAAAAAAAAAAAAAAAAAAAAAAAAAAACAGAGTGAGAGATAAATAAAAAGTAAGAGGCACAGATGGGGCATGGACAGCTTCTCCTTGCTTGTTCCATGTGATAGAGCTCAACACATCTGCTCCGCCACGAAAAGCATCTTTGCGCTAATTTGTTTGTCAGTGTCCATTGAGAGGACGATCTGTCATCCTGTCCCATTTTGGTTGCTCCGAGATGTTTGAAGACAAGGCTAGCCACAATTGGAGCTGTGGCCACCGGGGAGTACGTGGTGGGAAACACCAGCTGTTCTAAGGAACATCAACTGTGACTTTTTTGTAAAGCTGAAATTTCAACCTGAGATCTCCACAAGCATTTAGCAGCTGCATGAAAAAAGCTAATCACTGTAACAGAAGAGTGAGACTCTTCTAACGCACGTCCAGGGTGCGTGCATCCAAGCCTTATTACAGCTGGAAAAACAAGGGAAAGAGGGGCCAGAATTCAGTGAGCCTGGGACCTCTGCTTTGCTTCTTGGTATTTAAAGTCTTTCTGGTCAAAGGTAACAAGCATTATCCTGTAATTTGACAGGGATTGCAGGAACAAGAATTGAGATTTCATTGTGCTGCTGCATTTGAATTCCTGATCAAATGCTGCGATCTGGTCATGGCTCTCTTGCCCCATACTCAGAACACTTTATGCTGAATGGCACTCATTTATTTGGGTGTTTGTTTCCCTGAATGCATTTTAATCTTCCCAGAGCATAGAGACTATGCTTTGTCCTAGAACACAATAGATGCTCAACAAATCTTATTTTGATGGAATCAATTCAACTTTGTATCTTTCAAGCAATACCTGAATATCTGATCTTTTATACTGAATGTGTTGCTGTCCAGGATTCCAGAGATTCCCTTGCATACTCTCAGTCCCCTGTCCCTGGGCAGGTCTCTGTGGAGCACTGCGGTGTGGGAGCCTGGGTCACTCACTCCACTTAGATCTTGTAGAAGACAGCTGGATCGAAGCAGAGCCTTCCATCTACGGCCTCTCAAGTTGCCTGCCCATAAAAATCAGCTGTGCTCCTGGCTTGCTGACCCTTCAGCCCCTGCCTTTCTCCGACTTCTCTTCCTGTCAGCAGGTTAGTTTGTAGCCTGAATTGTATGTTCGAGATTGAGGTGGAACTATTTTAATCACCATGAAAACATCTTGGCAGGGAGCAGGCATGCTGGAACAGATTAGGAAACACTGACTCCTGCCGAAAGCCACAGGCTTGTAACTGTGACTCAGTTGTCAGAGGAGGATGAGCAAAAGTGGAGGAGCCAGAATGACCCGAAGTGGAGCTGAGCAGGTGACAGCTAATCTCACGGAGGGGTGTTACTCAAAAATGAGGAAACAGGTTTTTTTCAGGTTAGAGTTTCCTTCCGCAACTCAGGCAATCATTTTGACTAGTGTGGCATTTGTCAGAAGGTTGTGTTTATGTTTTATTCTTGATCTATAATGACACAACAAACTCATACAGGAAAGGGGAATCAAGATCCGACATGGAAAAGAACCTGTGGTTTAAAACAGGGAGGTGTTTTGGGCTCCCCGGTCACTGTGAGGCCGAGAGAGGCAGCACACAGGTCAGCTCTGCAGCACCAGCCCCATTAAGTCTGCCGGCATGGTTCTCTGAAACGGACAGTTCTGTCGCCTTCACTGTGTGTAAACAGAACAAGGAGTGCCTTATTCACGGGCAATGACCTTTTAAAATCTTTTCTTTTTCCTTTTAAATGTCATGTTCCCTTGTCATTGTTGCTGTAACACCGAAGACCTCTTCTGTGTGGCGATTTGGAGAACGAACACGGTCAGCGTGCACACATATCATTCTTCAGGGACAGTTATGATGGAAGGACGGTCCTGTCTCATCCCCACGCCTGGGAGGCCTTAGTTCTGCCTTTCTCCCCTGCCGTGGGCTTGCAAGGAAAGGCACCCAGCCCTGAGTCTGCTGCCTGAGGAGGCGGGTGGAGGTTCTTCCATTTGATAAGGTGAGGAGCGTGAAGGGATGGAGCTGAGCTTCTGACACTGGGAGAACAGTGCACCTGCTTGCAACGCTGGGCAAGGGAGCCTGGCGGCCAGCCCAGGAGAGGCAGTGAGGCCATGTGCAGAACACTTTGCCCCTGGTTGACTCCTGATGGCACCTACTCCACCACTGCATCCCTTCTATACCCTGCTTCTCCCATCAAACAAGGGGCAGACTCCTAAGGAGGCAGCTTTGTGTTGGACAAAATGCAGTGGGGCCAGGAACCCAAGGCAGCTGTGAAAGAGCCGGAGGACTCCCGTCCCCAAACCCGGCCCATCAGGAAGAGGCTGCAGGGTCTCATGCTTAGGCAGACCGCTGCAGGCCCACACACACTCCCCTGGGTTCCAGGGGCCTGATTTTCTAACCTGTCTCTGAGATTGAGTTATAAAATTTAGATCCCCCATAAATAGACTCACACAGACTCCCAACTGATTTCTGATAAAGGTGAAAAAGGAATTTGACGGAGGACAGGTAGCCTTTTTAGAACATGGTGTGGGAGTTCTTAGATGTGACACCAACTACAATTCATAAAAGAGAAAATGCAGACATCAGCCCTCATCAGAATTAAACACTGTTCAGTTCTGCAGAAGGCTCTGTTAAGAGGGTAAGACAAGCTCAAGATTAGGATAAGTATTTGCAAACCACATATCTCAAAAGAACTCCCAAAACTTAGTAACAAAACAGGCTATATCATTAGAAATGGGCAAAAGACAAGAAAAGATATGTCACTGAAGAGGAGATACACATGGCAAATAAGCATATGAAAAGATGTCAACATCATCAGCCACTAAGGAGACACAAATTAAAAGTACAGTGAGACGTTACCGTATACCCAGCAGAATGGCTAAATCGAAAAGCAGCGACCACATCAAAGGCTGGTGAAGACATAGGGAACCTGCGTCATTCACATGTTGCTGGTGGGAAAGTGAAATGTTATAGCCACTCTGAAAAATAGTTTGGCAGTTTCTTATAAAACTAAACCTGCAACTAACATATGACCCAGAAGTCACATCTTTGGGCATGAATCCTGAAGGAATGGAAATTTATGTTTGCATAAAAACCTTTACATGGATGTTTACAGCAAGTTTATTTGTAATAGTGCCACACTGGAATTAGCCTAGACCAGATGCTCATCGGTAGTGAATGGGTCAACACACCATGGTCATACATACCACTCAATAGTAAGAGGAAATGAACTATTTGTATACACAACAAACAACTTAGATAAATGTCCTAGGAATTACGCTGAATGAAAAAAGCCAGTCCCATTTTTTTTTTTTTTTTTGAGAGAGAGTTTGGCTCTGTGGCCCAGGGTGGAGTGCAGTGGCATGATCTCTGCTCACTGCAACCTCTGCCTCCCAAGTTCAAGCGATTCTCATGCCTCAGCCTCCAAAGTAGCTAGGATTACAGGCACACACCACCACACCTGGCTAATTTATTTGTATTTTTAGTAGAGATGAGGTTTCACCATATTGGCCAGACTGGTCTCGAACTGCTGAACTCAAGAGATCTGCCTGCCCCAGCCTCCCAAAGTGTTAGGATTTCAGGTGTGAGCCACTGTGTCCCACTCCAAAATGTTTTTATTCCTTTTACATAATATTTTTGAAATGACTAAACTATAGAAATGGAGAACAGATTAGTGGTTGCCATGGGTTAGAGACTGGGGTCTGGGGACGGGAGGGAGGTGGGTGTGCTTATGAGAGGACAACATGGAGGCCTTGTGGTGATGGGACATTGTGTTCTTCACAAGGATGTTGGAGGTACAAGCCTATGCCTGTGATAAAATTACATAGAATTAAAACATGCATGTACACACACACACACACACACACACACACACACACAGATAAGGAAACAAGTAAAAGGGGAAATCTGAATAAGATGGGTGGATGACACCGGTGTCTATATTCTGACTGTGGTGGTGTGCCGTAGTTTTGCTAGTTGTTATCATGGAGGAAAGCTGGGTATGAGGTATTCTGGGCACTTCTGTAATGCTTCTTACAATGGCATATCCATAAACTTAAAAGTCTAATTAAAAATTGTTAAATGCTTACAGTGTTATATGGGTTTTCTGTTTGCATAAATATCATAATCAAAACGGTGCCTTAAATCATGATCATGAACTGCAGTGGTGCCTCTGGTGTTGTTTTAGCTGATGAAATTTCATTAACCTGCTTTCCGCAGGACAAAACACTCATCACTCAAAAGTGTACCCAACAGCCTGCACACAACATAAACTGAAACCTCAGGTCTGAGCCTTCAGTATGCAGATGGAAATTCTAGTTCTCAGTAAGACACCTCTGTAAAGAGAATATGGTAAAATATCAGTCTATAGATTTGGGCCCAACTCACGTGGATGCTGTACACATGAATGCAGGGCAGAGGTTACTGCTCTGTCTGGCACACACATGAGGACTCTTTCTGTGAGCAGCAACCTCTGTGTGCTCTAGGCCTTGCAAAAAGCATTATTCAGCTTCTATATTCTGCTGATATGTTTGCTTAAATGAAGATGCATTCGATATGAATCCTGCTGGGCTGGTCGGTACCATGCTTACAGAGACAGTCATTTTGAATACTTCACTCTAGGAATCCTGCTAAAGATTAGATACAAGCTTTCTCTTCCTTATCTTACTGCTTTTACTATACCTGCTATTTTTGCTCTTCATTTTCTCTTTCCCTCCTCTCCCCTCCTTTTCCCTCCCCTCTCTTACTCTTCTCTTCTCTCTTCTCCCCTCATCTCCTTTCCTTGCTGCTAGCAAATCCACTCTTACAGAATGGCTAAGGGTACTTTTCTAAACAGAAATGAAATAATAACAGAAGAAGGCTTGGGGCTTCAAAATGGGAAAAGCAATGATAAAATAAGTAAAAATAGTGCTAAGTATGATAGACCATCCTTTTCCTCATGTGGTGCTCTGTATATGTAGAAGACACTTAAGACAATGGTATTTAGAAAGTATGGAGTGTAAGAGAACTAAGTGAAAGTGAACTTTTTATGCTTTACTCAAAGTGACAAGGCACTGATATCAGTAGATCATGGTGAGGTGTAGATGCATACTGAGACACAAAGAATGACTGCTAAAAAAAACTGTAAAAGGCAAATACTAAAAAATTATAAATAAATCAAGGTAGAACCCTTAAGGATGTTCAAATAAGCCATAGTAATGTAAAAAGGAAATAAGCAGAATAAGAGGCAAAGGAACAAGCAAAACATACAATAAAATGGGAGATTTAAGCCTCAATATGTCAATAATTACGTTAATTGTAAATGGCCTATAACACTAATTAAAAGATAGAGACTGGCTGAGTGGATTTTTAAAAACCCATGAAAACATGATTCAACAATATGCTGTCTATGTAAAACTCACTTAAATTACAATGACATGTGTGGATTGAAATTAAAAGGATGGGAAAATATATGCTATCTAAATAGTAATTAAAAAATCAGTAGCCAGGTGTGGTGCTGGCTAGCTCTTCAAAAAAACAAAAAAAACAAAAAAAACAAAACAAAACTGTGAAACTGAAAAACATCTTGCAAGACTGAGAAAGATATGCAAAGAGAGAAAACACAAATCTCTAGTATCAGGAATGAAATAGGTTCTATTACCACAGAGCATGTAGTTATTAAAAGAATAAGGGAATACTATGAACAACTTTAACTTCACAAATTCCACACTTAGAAGAAATGGCCTGTAAAAAACTATAAACCACAAAAGCTCAACTCAGATGAACTAGATAACATGAGTAGTCTTATAACCATTAAGTGAACTCATAATTTAAAATCTCCCAAGACAGAAGTTTTCAGGCTCAGCTCCCCGTCACACTTCAGATTAGGTCAAGCACCCACTTCTGCTTTAGTTCCTGTTCTTTTCCTTCACACCACACATCACAGTTCATATATATTCATATGATTATCTGATTAAGCCCCTCTCCGAGAATCCTATAAATTCCATGACTATGTTACTTGTTTTATGTGTCTCCAGCATAAAGCCTGATACTTCATGGCAAATACAGATATTAACTGAATGAATGATAAAGTTGAGTGACAGAAACATAACTGTTTGGGTGGCTTATTTAACTTCTGATATATTGAGAAACTGCCCTATACTATCAAGATGGAATTTATTTAGCTTGGCAATGTCTTCGTCATTGACAAATATTAGTTCATGAAGTCAGTCAAGGGCTGGCTGGCTAGAGGAGAAAGTACTTAGAGGTATGAGGGAAGTGCAGGTCCCAACTCCTCTTCAGTTTTACGCAATAGAGTTTGTCTTACATTTCATGAAGTCTTAGCCAGTGACTGTGACCTTTACCTCTTTACTTTTGCTAGGAATATTTTTTCATGAGGGTATTTTAATCTAGGATGCTCGTTCACTTATCTAAGTGAAACGTCCCAAGTTGCAAATCTCTTTAATGGAGGTTGCAATTCTGACTTATTTCCTTTGTCTGGGAACATGACCTTGCTGTCTGGTGGTGGTACAGATTTAAAATATGCATATTCAAAGAATCAATGCAAAGGTCCCCAGGGCTCCACTTTTTCCTTTGCTCTGCGTTGTTATTGATTATTGTCCTTGGGTTGACAGTCACCTCGGGGCAGGGAAGCCTGGGGCTGCCCAGGCATCCCCCAAGGGCAAGGGTGTCTCTGCTCAGCTGGAGGCCAGAATCTCGCACAGCCATAGCCTCTTCCTAAATATCTCCTGAACAATGAAGAAGGGGTTCAGTGGATCCTTAGTTTTAAAGGAAATCCCAGGTGACAACGAGCCTGGCTGACACACATCCTTAAAAAAAAAAAAAAAAAAAAAACTAACAGGCCAAAAGAATCTCCAGTTTTCTAAAAACATCCTGGTCTGGAAAGAGTTCAAGCCATTTCAACTCTGATATAAGCTTTGAGAATGGAATTATCATAATCAAAGAGAAAATGAAGTTAAGTAAGAAGAGGAGTCATGCAAGGAAAGGTGAACTCTGAGAAAGAGCAGGATGGGACAGCCAGGGCCACAGCATTCTCTGAATTGTTGCGGCTGGTGTGAAATTAGGGCTGGGGTCTCATGCACGCCAGGATGTCTTGCATGCATGGAAGTGCTGCATTCGCCAATGTCATATTCCCACTGCCCCATGAGCCTACAGGGAGGACGTATGGTTTGCTCTATGACTGAGTTTAAATCGATCTCAGGGAAGATGAGGAAAAGGCAGGGAGGATCGCCACCAGGGAAGTGGATTAAAACTGTGGAAAGGCTGCTGCATCTAAGTCTCCTGTATCACCTCCTCATGAAAGGAATGAGTCCTCCCTCCCAGATGCCAACGTTCAGGTGGTGAGGTTGTCATTTGGCCAAGATCACATCCGTAGGTGACGGAGGGGTGGAGCAGGGATTTGAACCCACTTGGTCCAACCCTGAGCCTGAGTGTCTCTCCCAGGACCACCTCCTATCAACCCTGAGTTGGAACGAGGACTGCTGCCCTGCCCCACTGACAGGAAATTTTGGGGAGAAGGAGAATATATAAAGTTTGAAATACAGCATAATTTAAAGGACCAGGAACAAGAAGTTTTATTTATGTGTGTTGACTATCTGAACAATTTAAATGATTCCTTCAGAAATTTAATAATTCTGTAAATATAGGTCTAAAATTTTCCCATAAGATACATCTCAGTGGACATTATATGGTGACATTACCATTACACTGTTAACTGTCAGTGTACCTGAATATGTAATTATGGTATCATTTGACAAATGGTGCATATTGAACACATACTATAGAACAATGTGGCTATTTTAGTATTTAGGTACTGATTTTTTATGTAATCGGAAAGAAAATTATATCTTCAAGTATATGTTAAATAGGGGTTTGAGTTTTGGATGAAGCTATTAGGTTCAGAGTAGCTTGATAACGAGACATCTAAAATGACATGAAGAGGTAACATACACAGAGACTGGGATGAGAGACTCACATCAGCTGTAATTTGAAAACGTTTTGCCTCTCTCTGCCTTTTTGCTTTTTAAATGGAGATATCTCACTCTCCGAGACCTGCAGTCTTTATATAGGCTTTGGCCCACGCTGGGGACTCAGATGTGACGGTATAGCAGGCCAGGTCTCACTAACACAGGCCTCCATCACAAGTGTTTCAGTACCAACTGCGTGGTGAAGTTAAGTACTAAAGGCCACTGCCCTTATACAAAGGCTAGGATGTGACAAAAGCCCACCACAAGTTGTGCCCAGGCCTTTCCTAGGCCTCAAAGCATGACAAGATAACGAAGAAATTCTTGACAGGACCCATTTGGGACCAAACGATTTTATGGGGGGTCTGAAGGAAGTCCCCAGGCCTCCGTGATCTAATCTCTGCTGCGGTGAAAGCCAGGACCATTAACTCGGGGGGCCTGTGTTCCTTCTGCTGGAGGGCCGAGCTTTTGCCACCCCAGGCTGAGCCGCTGTCTGCACTGTCCTGCAGCGTCCTCTCCTCATCCACACTGTGGCCGTCCTGCCAGGCCCCTGTCTCTCCTTCCACTTTCTGGGCGAGACTGAATCAGAGTTCATAGCGTTGTTCGAAAGCCTGTGCGGGAGAACTTAACCTCGGGTCTGCCTGTGTCCGGCACAGGTCCGGTCCTGTCCCTGGCTGCCACCCAGCTCACTGCCGGCCACCCCAGGGGGCCACGTGAGGCTGGAAGGACGTGGCCACGGGGAAGGTTTTAGTCCACATGTCACTCATGATATGACATTCAGCAACATGTGTTAAAACGTTTCAAAGGGAAAATGATTTTATAGAAAGCGAGGGGCAACCTCTATGATAAAACCGCTTCGCTGGAGCCTGCTGCCTGTGTCAGCATCACCTCTGTTCCTGACGATGTTTGTCTTATTAACTAAGCAAATGTTGGCCGAGTGGAATGAAATTATGTACAAACTAGAGAACTCAGGTGGATGTCTTAGGTTGGAGCCCCCATCACCACCTTTTGTAATCTAACTTCATTTTGTAATAGAAGCAGCTCTTGTGAGGCTGTGTGTGTGCGTGGTGTGAGTATGCGTGTGCATGTGTGCACACTTGTGTAGTATACAATGAACACTTCTGTTCACGTAGAGCAGCTCTTCAGAAGGCTTTAGGATTGATCTGTTCATTTTCTAGAATTTTACCCTATGGAGAATCATCACAAGGGAAACTTATACTACACCAGCAGCTACTTCTAAAAAATTCTTTCTGTGATTAGTCCAGGTGTCTTTTTGTTTTAAAGAAAGTCTTCACTGATTTTTAGCAATCGCACTTACTTTTGAGAGCAAAAGCTGATAATGTCTGCAGTTTCAAAGGCAATTATGC
The DNA here is from genome assembly GCF_048565385.1 of Saimiri boliviensis. Taxonomy (NCBI): domain Eukaryota; kingdom Metazoa; phylum Chordata; class Mammalia; order Primates; family Cebidae; genus Saimiri; species Saimiri boliviensis. The sequence goes on along the minus strand of NC_133456.1, from coordinate 118,655,972 downwards.
CGGACTTTTCATCCAACAGCCACTCTGATATTTCAAAATAATAATATTAATGTTACCATTGGAACTGGGTTGTTCTTTATATGATAACTTTGTAGCATTATAAACACCTTTGTAATAATAAAAAGGCATTTATATGATGAACACTTAATTTTTGTTTTCTAAAATTTCCCACCTCTCAAAGCTTTTAGAGAAGAACACTAAAAGATGTTAACGCATATGGTACAGCTAAATTCTCCTTGGGGAGAAGCTACCTTTACTGCAGTTTCAAGTTTTACATTTTTCCTTTAAACGAGTGATTTCATTTAAATAAAAAAGTCTTATTTTCTGTGATGAAAATTGAGCTGCTCCTTGTAACCCTGAAGCATCTTGATTTATTATTGACTATATCCTCTTTCAAGGAGAATATTCTTCTCAAAGACATTATGCAGGAATTCTTATATTTCTTATCGTTTGGCATTTTCTGTTAATCTCACCAGATCTGTATTCATGGTATTTGGATAAAAAATCAGAAAAGTATAGTAGTTACAGATTTTGATAAATACAATCACAAGAATTAGTGCATTCAGTCCCCCTGAAAGAGCCTGTCTACTGTGTGCTGTTAGTTGCATTAAGGAACTCATAGAAATTTAAAAAATATTTTCAATAGGGCAAAGGTTTTCTTCAATTCTTTGGTAAAAAATGTACAAATTGGCTGGGTGCGGTGGCTCACGCCTGTAACTCCAGCACTTTAGGAGGCTGAGGCAGTTGGATCACAAGGTCAGGAGATCGAGACCAGCCTGGCCAACTTGGTGAAACCCTGTCTCTACTAAAAAATACAAATATTAGCTGGGCATGGTGGTGCATGCCTGTAGTCCCACCTACTTGGGAGGCTGATGCAGGAGAATCACGTGAACCTGGGAGGTGGAGGTTGCAGTGAGTCAAGATCGCACCATTGCACTCCAGCCTGGTGACAGAGCAAGACTCCGTCTCAAAAAAAATCCCAAAGTACAAACTTCATTAAACTAAATGTTAGAAATTGTTTTTGTAAAAGATGTAAATAGGGAAAAACATTTTATATGAATTTGTTTTCCAGAAATAATTTGGTATATATGTATATATATGGACACACATATATACACACACATGTACATTCATATATATAGCTAACTTTACATATGTGTGTATGTATGTATATATGTGGATGAATGTAAAGTTAGCTGTAGCTTTTTATATAATTTCTGTCTATAAATAGTTGCAGCTAATGCATATTTATAGTATATATCCATAGAGTCACAGGACTCACATAGTTACGGTACACAGACTAAGAAGTGACTCCAGCCAGGAGGCTTACAGTAGACTCTTAGGAACCTGAGTCAAGTCTCTGCACAGCAGTTGTGAGCCGGGTTCTGTGCTGATCTAAACGGCATCTCCTGCCTTAAGAGAGTTGAGTCACTCACTTGAGCCGACTGGGAAATTATTAATAAAAAGAACTGTGGGAAGAAAGGAGGGATCCGAGGGCATCTGAGCCCTGATGAGGATCCTGGCCTTCGAAGGGCAGCCTTGTGGGGAGTGGGGTTTGGACGGTGACGGTGTCTTCTGTGGGGAAGGAAGCCAGTGTTTCAGGCTGGAGCGAAGCTGTGGGGGTAAAGAGTGACGCGGAACGTGCAGGAAACAGTAAAACTTAAAGTGAGCCGAGGATGGGACCTGTGGGGCACGTGAGATCAGCAGGAGTGGAAGTAACTCCAGTTACCGGGAGTGAGAGGACGCAGGAAGGGAAGGGGTTGACGCGGTTCCCATGAGAAAAGGGAGGCAGGTCCTTCACTATGGGGGTCCTGAGTCTCCTCAGTGGACAGAGGCAGGTCCTTCACTGTGGGGGTCCTGAGTCTTCTCAGTAGATGGAGGCAGGTCCTTCACTGTGGGGGTCCTGAGTCTTCTCAGTAGATGGAGGCAGGTCCTTCACTGTGGGGGTCCTGAGTCTTCTCAGTAGATGGAGGCAGGTCCTTCACTATGGGGGTCCTGAGTCTCCTCAGTGGACAGAGGCAGGTTCTTCACTATGGGGGTCCTGAGTTTCCTCAGTGGACGGAAGCACGTCCTTTACTATGGGGGTCCTGAGTCTCCTCAGTAGATGGAGGCAGATCCTTCACTGTGGGGGTCCTGATTCTCCTCAGTAGACGGAGGCAGGTCCTTCACTATGGGGGTCCTGAGTCTCCTCAGTGGACAAAGGCAGGTCCTTCACTATGGGGGTCCTGAGTCTCCTCAGTAGATGGAGGCAGGTCCTTCACTATGGGGGTCCTGATTCTCCTCAGTAGACGGAGGCAGGTCCTTCACTATGGGGTCCTGAGTCTCCTCAGTAGACGGAGGCAGGTCCTTCACTATGGGGTCCTGAGTCTCCTCAGTAGATGGAGGCAGGTCCTTCACTAAGGGGTCCTGAGTCTCCTCAGTAGACGGAGGCAGGTCCTTCACTATGGGGTCCTGAGTCTCCTCAGTAGATGGAGGCAGGTCCTTCACTATAGGTCCTGATTCTCCTCAGTAGATGGAGGCAGGTCCTTCACTGTGGGGTCTTGAGTCTCCTCAGTAGATGGAGGCAGGTCCTTCACTATGGGGGTCCTGAGTCTCCTCAGTAGATGGAGGCAGGTCCTTCACTGTGGGGTCCTGAGTCTCCTCAGTAGATGGAGGCAGATCCTTCACTATAGGGTCCTGAGTCTCCTCAGTAGATGGAGGCAGGTCCTTCACTATGGGGGTCCTGAGTCTCCTCAGTAGATGGAGGCAGGTCCTTCACTATGGGGGTCCTGAGTCTCCTCAGTAGATGGAGGTAGGTCCTTTACTATGGGGTTCCTAAGTCTCCACCGTACATTAGCCTGATGAGCTGAGCAGCACCTGGGCTCAGAGACAGCATGGATTCCAAACAGAACACGGCCATTGATCATCTAGGTGATTGTGGGACAGTCATTCTGATCCTCATGGTACCGTGTCTAATATTAAGTGGACCGTGTCTAATATTAAATCTAATACTATGTCTCCTGTCCTTAACATTCAACACCTTTGCAACAACAGCCTTTTTTTTTTTTTTTTTTTTTTTTAGGTTAGCATATTTAAAACTCATAGCGCGTGGCTCAGAGATTGCGTTTTGGAGCCAGAGCCCACAACATACCCTCACACTGTGACATAATTTCAGTGTCATGATAACGAATGACACATCATATTCTCAACTTTAATCCTTTGCTTTGCACAACCTTATTTATCTGTAGCCTGTCCTGGGGGCAGCTCTGAACTGATTTCCTATAAAATGTCTACATTCTAACATAAATCAATCAAGATCTTTCAATGCTCTGGTCCAAGGTAAGCTATGATCCAAGTATGAATTGTAAACTACTTCCTAGTGTGTTTTCTAAAGTCCAACAGAAGAAATGCATGAAATGCCAGGAGGTGAAACTGTTTTAAATCATGAAATGGGGTCCTCAGGAGAACATGAGCACAAACTTCAGGGGAGTTTTACAGCTGTTTTTGTACCTTAGCCAAGGTAGGTGCTCACAGACATGACAATGAAAACTCATGTGTTTAAGCCTCACCCCAGCCTTTGCCAGACCTAGCGGGATGAATAACCAGCACACTGCGGGATATTTTGTGATTGTACTTGATGGGTTCAATGGCGGACCAGTTTTTCAGCTCACTTGGTAGCTGAATCACTTCCGTAAGTGGGATTGTCAGGTAGACCAGATGTTGGCTTTTGCATGTGTGCAGTATTCACTTGCTGTTGGGTAGTTAATAACATCTGCCCCCTGAATTGCCTCTCATTATGCATTTAGAGAAGAATATCCTAGATTTCTTGTGGGGGGGAAAAAGAAAAAGGATATTTCTAGCAAAATCTTTTTCCTCCAACTTGTCTAAAATATTGTTTTCTGGAAAAGCAATATTCCTGTCTGCTGTTTTTTTTATTGTTTTTGCTTCATATGCACTGTTTTTAACATAAGCTTTTTAATATCTGAAAGGAAGATGAGTTCGTGTGGTTAATCTTTCAGAATAAAGAGGCAACTTTTCAGAGGAAAGAAGATTTGATGCAGAAAATCCATTGTTTACATATGATTCTTAGTTTTGGAAGGCACTCAGAAATAAATAATAATGGCTAAAGACATTTTCCAAGTCCTTTACACATACTATCTCATTAAACTCACATTCAATCCTACCTATGAATTAGGTATTACTCTTTACTTACACAAAATCACATAGGAAGTAAATCAATCGTTTTAATTTATTCTCATGAAGTATTTGTCTTTTTTTTCTGTGACAATCTATTAATACAATAATCAAAAGAAATCCTAATGTTTGGTGGAATGTTGATGCTTCCAGTGCTCAATAATTTATACAATCTCCTTTAATTTTCAAAATCAATGTTGATAATAAGATATGTATCTCTGTACTTTACACAGATGAGGGAATCGAGCTTAGAGAAATCAAGAGACTTGTGCTAATTCTGTTATTCTGAATTCTCTTCTTATACTGTGGAAATAAATACTAATTTGATTTTATATTGCAAGCCAATTCCCAAGTAAATGTGTGGATATTCGACACCCTGGTCCCAATTCACAGTGAAAAAAAACAAAACAAAACAAAATTCAGTTTCAGTTTGATTTTTAACCAATGCATGCTAAAACATCCTTGAAATAGGATCTTTCTCTAACTTGCTCATAACTATAAAGCTAAATACCCCATGGGGTATATTAAGCTAATAAAATTTAAACCTTGTAAGATCTGGCTTATTCAGAATTTCTGCAACAGCTTTTCTCCTTATTACCCTGACCCAAGAAATACTTTCACTTTTCTAAGAACCCCTTCTTGGGAAGATCAGAAGACAGTTTGGGCTTCCCTCCTGGGAAGGTGAGGTGTCCTGATGTCTTTGTCTAATTTCTCTCTGGTTAGGTCTTGTACGTGTCCCCATCACTAAGTATCACCCAGTGGAATTTATGTTTTCACATTTTAATCTAAATTTTAAGTTTTCTCTGCATTAGTATGTGTTAATGTTTCATGTTTTCAGTGTGGAGCTCAAATCACAGGCCTGCTAGAGATGGCCATGCTGTGCTTGAAGCTGAACTGGAAAACAAAAACATACACACACAAAATAGGAAACCAGACATTTTCACTTAATAGCTACTCTGTCGGTTCAAATAATGACAGTGTTATTCCAGGCTCACCCTGGTGCTACCCCGACAATAAACATTTTTATAAAATGAAGGGACCAGCAGCCATACTCTTGAGAGTGAGAAACTCTCTTCTTACAAAATTAAATGAAAAGATCAATAAGAACCTGGCTACACGTTATACTGTATATGATAAAAAACACAGAAAATAGAAAGGTTCAGCTTAACACTTGGCCTTTTTGCTTTTTTTCTTACAAAACTTGGGGGAAAAGCAGAGAATTCTGACCTAGTATAAAATAAACAGACCAAGCGATGTTCGAGGGGTATGACCACCTGAGCTGAATGGACAAGAGGAAAAGCAAAAACAAGGAAGATGGGGTAATGCAATGAGCCAGTCTGAAAAGTGAGGTGACTGTACTTAAACGAAGACAGAAGACAGTGAAGTAAACAAGATGGGACAGGAGCAAAAAGGGATGAAAACTGCTTCAGCACAAAAGACCAAACTGAAATAACACCTACCATGGGTTGCAAAGGCCTGGAGAAGAGAATGAAAAAAAGCGAGCAAGCAAGCAACGGAACCTTTTAGGATTAGACCAAGTACAAACTAATTTACATTTTTCCTCCACGTAGGCATAGACCAAGGGGGAAAAACACTCAAATTTAAAGCTTATTTTTCTGTCCTCTGCTTGGGACTCATTTTTCCTTAGAAGAGCTTTTGCCCCATTTCATGTGAGAGAAAGTGAGAAACCTGGAACCCACACCTTGTTCATGCTAAAGACCTTTCTTTGCCATTTATGCCCCCTTGATGCTGTCTTCAGTTTCCTTTCCTGTTATGCAGGCTAATTAATTCTTTAATGTTAATAATATATTTCATTTGTTAAATATTATATGGCTTTTGGTCTATCATGTATAACAACTGAATTGATTCCCCTTGCAAACTGAACTAGTGTTTGTATTTAACTGTGTCCTTCAGTTTTCAAGTCCTTCAGCTCCCTATCGAAGGAATTGCTTCTGTGTGTGGGACCAGAGGACAATGAAAATTCAACACCTTTCAAGTCACTTCTTAAAACTATTATTACAAATAGCAAGAAACCCCCTTTTTCAGATATCAGTATGAATTTAGCTGATTTCAGAGCTAATTCCTAATAGCTTGGACTTAAGTGAGAATCAAAGGTTCAAGAATAAAACTCTATTAAATGAGAGTTACCTAAGAATATTGAAAAAGTCATTCATTGCAAGAGACGATAAAAACTAAATAGAATGAGGATTTGAAGTCAATGGACTACCTTTTTCTGGAGACTATCAGAAAAACAGGGAAGGTAAAGAAATGGTTCCCTATTCAGCATGGGGGAGTAGAAATCTACCACTACTGCAGGTTAACACAAGTTCTATTCTCCCATTCACTCATCTATCTCTCTGTCTGTCCATCTATTCATCTGTCCATTCTTCCATCCATTCATTCATTTATCCATCCATCCACCCATTCATTCATCTGTCCATCCATCCACCCACCACCCACTGCTCTATCCATTCACCATCCATCTATCTATACCCATTCTTACATCCATCTTTTCATCCATCCATCCATCCACCCACCCATCCATCCATTCACCACCCATCTGTCTATATCCATCCAGCCATTCATCCTTCCATTCACCCAACCACTCATCCATCCATCCATCCATCCACCACCCATCCACACATCCATTCACCATCCATCTACATATGTCCATCCATTCATCCACACATCCATTCATTCACTATTCATCCATCTACATCCATCCACCCATTCATTCATCTGTCCATCCATCCACCCACCACCCACTGCTCTATCCATTCACCATCCATCTATCTATACCCATTCTTACATCCATCTTTTCATCCATCCATCCATCCACCCACCCATCCATCCATTCACCACCCATCTGTCTATATCCATCCAGCCATTCATCCTTCCATTCACCCAAGCACTCATCCATCCATCCATCCATCCACCACCCATCCACACATTCATTCACCATCCATCTACATATGTCCATCCATTCATCCACACATCCATTCATTCACTATTCATCCATCTACATCCATCCTTCCATCCATTCATCCATCCATCCATTCATCCATCTACCCACTCATCCACCTACCCATCCATCCATCCATCCATCCATCCATCCATCTACCCACTCATCCACCCATCCATCCATCCATCCATCCATCCATCCATCCATCCATCCACCATCCATCTACATCTACCCACCCATCCACCCATCCATCCATCATCCATCTGCATCCAGCCATCTATCCATCCACCTGCCCATCCACTCACTCACCATCTATCCATCGACATTCATGTTTTCATTCATTCATCCATCCATCCACCCATCCGTATTCACCATCCATCTATATCCATTCTTCCCACCATCCTTCTACATTCACCCATCCTTCCATCTATCCATGCATCTATCCATCCATCCACTCATTCATCCATCTATATCCATCCATCTGTCTACTAATCCTTCTGTCCATACATCTAAACTCATCCATCCATCTGTCCTTCCATTATTTACATGTTGCATGTGCTCACTAGTAAATCACATGCTGTGAGGAAATCAGAAATTTAATATAGATCCATGTTTTTAAAAAGCTTATTCTTTAGTTGAGAAAATTAAAAGTTGCCAATAATGTAAGAGAATACACTTTCAGTGATACAAATGAGAACAGCAGTGGTCAAAGAAAAGGAAGTTAAAAGGTAACTGGAGAGTCCAGGAAATGAGCTAATAGGCAAATAAGCTGACCTGTGTGATGGAAGGCAGTTTGTTAAGAGTGAGACATAACGTTGATGATTTGGATGGGACAGTTATGCAATGTAACCAACAAAACACTATAGTGTGCCATTCAACATTTAGGGGAAGGAAAAGCAAGTGAAAAATCCATAGCTTTACTTTTGATATTATAGTCCAAAATGAGACTGCATAAACTCTCTCTCACCACGTAAAGCTCATACTCCCTTGGGTAAGGTTCTACCTTTAACACAGTAGAACAGGGAGTGGAAGGGAGGGGTGAAGAAAACATGAGGTCATTAAGTTAACGCTTTATGTTGTCAGGCCGGGACAAGAAGGCAGAAATAAGGCTGTGTCCTTGTTCTTCCACTTTCTGGACAGAATTCTTTGGGAAGGTCATTTAGTCTTTTTGAATCTGTGCTTCTCCATTTCTGGAATGGAAATATTATTACAACTACAACTACCTCAGATGATTATTGTGAAAATAGGAAAGAATTTTGTGAACTACCCAAATGGTACCTCATTACATGAATTGTCATAGCAGTAAAAATAACAGCCCATCTTTCTGGACACTTGCACAAATTTATAAGCCACGTTACGTGTACCAATTTATTTAATCCTCACAATGTCTTTATGACGTAGGTGTCACTATTTTTCCCACTTTACAAATGGGTAAACTGAGGCAGAGATTTTCAGTGGCACAGCCCATAAGTATGAGCACTGAGGTCAGGGCTTAGGTGGGGGTGGAGGTGTGCAGGGAGGTGGTGTGTAGCAGGATCCACACTGGGCATGGAGGTGGAAAACCCGGGCTCCCGTTCCTGCTCCTCAGTGAATACTGTGCTCCTCAGGGCAGTCACTTGAACTCCCTCTGCCAGTTTGCACGATTTTTAAAGAAATAATTTTTATCTCTCTTACAGTGTTCTTGTGACAGTTAAAATGTTCACATAGGCAAGTTCACTCATTACAGTGCTTGTTTCAGTGTAGACTTAGGGAAGTTTTGCTTTCTTGTGAACATATTCAACCATGTTTCACGTATTGATACTCCTTTCAAAGTGCCTGACTTAGACCCAGGGAGGGCTGATGGTCTCAGAAGGTTTCAACCTATGCAATTGTCAAGTGTTTATTTCATTTTTCTCCTTAATTGAATTATAGCACTTGGCTTCTTGACACTTATGACTTCATTTAGAAAATACTTGAAAATTGATTATTTAATCACTTAATTGTAAAACACGAATGGAACTTCTTAGTTAATTAAAGCTGTGGATAAGAATTTAATTATAACCTTATATGCCAGATTTGCCCAAAGTATCTTAAGGATGAGGATTAAATTAGGAGCCTTTGGATGCACAGGTCAGTGGGATTCTACCTAGAGCACAGCGTGGAATGACTTGGAGCAGCCGAGGCAGAAGCACTTTACAACAGGAGCTCAGAGAGGACACAGCTTCTGGCTCCACAGATAGCTGAGATTATCCTGGAAAAATCATTTAACCTCTTTAGGCTTCAGTTTTCTCATCTGTAAAATGGGATTTTTATACCTCTTTCCAAAAGATATTGTGAGGATCAAGTTATTTCCCTTGTGGCTCATGGCAGGTTAACAACCAACCTGGCTTTCAGGTGTGGGGAGAAAGCAGATGGCCGTAAAGGATGTCACTCCAATTCCATCAGGAAGAACAAAATGCGAAGAGAGTTCAGAAGTCCGGCCACACAGCATTTTTGAGTGAAGAGAGATCATATAGAATTTTTTTGTTTTGTTTTTGTTTTGTTTGGTTGTTTCTTTTTAAAATGCTATTGCAGGTTCAGGGGTACATGTGCAGGTTTTTTATACAGGCAAATTTGTGTTACCGGGGTTGTTGTAGACTGTTTTGGCACCAGGTAATAAGCATAGTACCCGATTGATAGTTTTTTGATCTCCACCCTCCTTTCACCTCCATCCTCAAATAGGCCCTGGTGTCTGTAGTTTCCTTCTTCGTGTTCCTGTGTTTTTGTCATGTAGCTCCTGTTCATAAGTGAGAACATGTGGTATTTGGTTTTCTGTTGCTGTGCTAGTTTGCTTAGGATCATGGCCTCCAGCTCCATCCACTCTTGCGAAAGACACGATCTTGTTCTTTTTTATAGCTGCATAGTATTCCATGGTGCGTATGTAACACATTTTCTTTATCCAATCTACCATTGATAGGCATTCAGGTTGATTCAATGTATTTGCTGTTGTGAGTAGTGCTGCAATGAACATATGGGTGCATGTGCCTTTATGGGCTAGAAAAACAGTATTACAAACCTATAGACTAAATTGATGTTCTTTAGTTATCAAAGGGGAAAGATAATTATATTCTTGGTGGTGTTTGATTTGTATAATACAGATGTTTGAAAGAAATATGTTATTGGTGTTGGAAAACATATAAGACAATGTCTATGAAGAGGTGAGGGGAAGATTAGGTTTTGGGCTGACAGGCTCTCTCCACCTCCACAAAACAAATGTGAATGAGACACAGGGTATGGCTCCTTTTGATTTCAAGTTAGTATTGCAGCCCAGCAGGGATAGGTCGGCAAAGGAAAACTGTTGATTTAGACCAAGCATGGTTTCCTTTCTGAGGCCATATAAGGCACAAAGTTCCTGCTTAGCTGCTGGACTGAGGGAAACATACATGTCTGGGCCAACCAGTCTTTCTAGTTTCAATCTGCAGGGAATAAAGATGTTAATATAAGAAGCTTTGTGAGATTGGCTTGTCCATGCATCCTATTACCACGCAAGTGATCTGTGAAAACTTTCAGAAGAAAACTCCTGGGAGAAGCATGGGCAAGATGAAAATGGGGCCATAGTTTACATGTTGAAGCAGAAGTTTAGCTCATTAAGATGACATAGCTGTAATAGTCATGAAAGTGATTTGTGGAAAGCGGCAATGAACCTAGGTAGGTTCTAGATAATTTTAATATTATTCTTGGTAATTTGCTGAAACTTGTTTACCTTCTTATATTAAAATAGAGAATATATTAGAAAACAAGAATAAACATAGAAAAATAGACTAATGAAACAAAAATGTGGGCCCTGAAATAAATGCACACATATATGGAAGACAGTGCATCCTAAATTAGTGGGGAAATATTGATTTTTTATTAAACTCTAGAAAAAAACTTGTTATCAGTATGGGAAAATAAAATTGGTTTTCTACTTCCCACTGAACACAAAGTCAATTCTAAAAAGATAAACTACTTAAATTTAAAATAAAAACAATACAAATTTTAAGAGACTTAAAAATGTCTATATCATTTAATAAAGAATCAAAAGAAGAAAAACGATGAAAAGAAAATTTGATAAATTTGACCTAATCAAAACTAAGGATATACATGATAATGTAAAAAGATAATATAAATGAGAATATAAAGAAAGCTACAAGCTGGAAATAGTACCTTAAAATGCACACAACTGACAAAAAATGCTATCCACAATATGCAATAAAAAAAAGACAACCTAATTAAAAATAGGTAAAAACATGGACAGGCATTTTATATAAAAATAAAAAGAGAAATATGTAAACGACAAGATTCACAACATCATGAGGCATCAATGAAATGCAAAATGAAATAGAACAAAATAACAAAACTTCTCCTGATGGCCAAGCTGGAGTTGGTCCTTGGGAGATGGTAGATAAATAAGGTGTGCCCTGTGATTGCCTCAGCTTAATTCCCTGAGATAGTTTCTAGGTGGCCACACAGGGAGGTGAACTGAGGCAGAACCTAGCTGAAAAGATTAGGCTCAAAGTCCAGGGAGCCCCAGGCAGTTAGAGTTTACAAGAGAGTGTACCCAGAGAGAAGTGCACAGAGAGACCCCCAGACATGCACCACGAGCCCCCTGGAATAACCAGCAGGCTACTTATCACGGGTGACTGGAAACTACAACAGGTTGGGGAAAGAACCACCATTCACTAAGGGAAATAATGCTAAGTTCTCACACAGGGCTGGAAATAGCACCTGTTTCCCCCAGCAGCTGGAAAACCTGATCATTTACGAGGGATTGCACGGCATACACAGAGGGGTCTGTCTCAGCCCTGGGGAGTAATTACCCGTAGACAGAGCATTACTATGGCTCCACCTAGCAAACCTTAAGACCCCAAATAATTAAAACTGTTTCAAAGTAACTTAAAGGCATCTTGGAACAAAGTCAAATTTATTTATAGAAGACAAAATTACCCATCAGGCAACACGGTAAAAGGTATAATGTTTGGTATCCAATTAGTAATTATTAATAATTAATAGGATTGCAAATAAACAGATAAATATAACTCATAGTGAGAAGACCAATCAATCAAAACCCACCCAGACAGATATTAGAATTAGCAGACAAGAACAATAACTGTTTTTAAATTGCATTTCACATGTTCAAAAAGTTAAGCAGGGACATGGAAGGTATAAAAAAAGACCCAAATCAATTTTCTAAGGATAAAAATGACAATATATGAAATAAAAAATATACTAGATGGAATTAACCGCAGATTAGACATTGCAGATGTAAAGATTAATGAGCTTGAAAAAAATTGAACTTTAAAAAATGAAACAGTGAGAAAAAAGAATTTTAAAGTTCCTGGAGGGGTGGGAGAGAAGAGATATTTGAAGGTATAATATGTAAATATTTTCCTTATTTGATGAAAATTATAAACCCACAGTTCCAAGGACTCAATAAACTTCAAAACAAAATTAATAAAAAAGAAACTTATACCAAGTCTGTCTATAAGAAAAAATTTCAAAATTAATAAAAAGAGAGAAATAATGAAAGCTGACATAGAAATAAGACATATTAAGTACAGTTTAAACTAAAAACAGACTCCTACCCCTACCAACTGAATGGATCCTCCTGCCAAGGAGACCCCAGGAAAACCCAAAACTGAGTTCCCAGCCATAATGAGATGGGAGGTCAGAGACTCCCTTTTATGGTATAGACACAACAGCTGACCAGCATTAATATTAAAATACAGATCATAAGAATGACAGAACAGACTCTTTGTGGAAATAAGATACCAAATTATAAATAGGACCTAAGGCCAAGACAGGCAAGGGTGAAGTCACACACCCCACACTGAATAATCAACTGTGTTCTCACTGACACAAGGTTTTTCTTTTTCTCTAGCAGCTAAACCAGCACGGGCCTCAAGATAAGCACTAGTGAAACAATTTGCAGCCAAATGATGCCTAACTGAACTCCCGTTGCACCAGCCATGAGTCTAGCTTTGATTGGACCAGAGATTGATTTCAGTAACTTTCTCCAGGTAAGACCACAGACCATGGACTGATTCTGGCTGATTTACAGAGATTGAGCAATTGAGTGCCTTCATGTCCTGAAAAGACCTTTGACATACAGAGCCTAATTGTAATATATTTAAATGTTAAGTCTCCACTCTGCAGTGAACACAGGTTTTATATATGTGCATGTTTGTTTCATATGCATGCATCAGGACCCTCTTCATGAGTAGCCACAGCTTTTCCTGTCACCTGTTGAATATGTATGTTTAGCCAACACATTCAGCATAGAGCTGCTGCCCAAATCCCTCCTCCTTGGAAGTGCTTGTTTCTGGTCTTGGCAGGAAGCTGTTCTTCCCAGTCTGTGAGACGGCCACTTTGCAGGCTATAACCCTTTACAAGAAATAAAGTCTCCTCTCCTTTCCAAATTTATAGATATTATTTTCTTAAATTAACAACAGAAAAACAAACATAAGGAAAATAGCAGATTTCTTATCAGAAAAAATACAAATAAGAAGGACTTGAAAGGACTTGAAACAAAACAAAACAACTGTAAATCTGCAGTTCTATACCCAGCAAAAATGTCTTGAAAGAAAACAAGTGTAAATCTGCAAGTCTATATCCAGCAAAAATCTTGCAAGAATGGCAAAATAAAGACATTTTCACATATAAAAAAGCTGAAAAAATTACCAGCAAACCTTTAGTACAATAAATGTTGAAGAAAGTTCTTTAGGTAGGTGGGAGAAAAATGATAGTATATGGAAATACTGATCCACAAAAAGGAATAGAAAGCACCAGAAATGGTCACTGCATGGAGATGTGTGTGTGTGTGTGTGTGTGAGTGTGTGTGTGTGTTTGTATAACTTTTCTTCATATTTATATTTCATAAAATATATTGACTGTTTAAACACAAATAACAATGTAGAATGGGAATTATAATATATGTAAAAACAAAATGTATCAAAACATAGGGAAGATGAAGAGGTATACTATCTCTTGAAGATAGATTGTGATAAATTAAAAAAAAAATAAAACATAAAACAATGATGAGAATAACAATATAAAGGTATAGCCAATACCTAATGGTATAGCCAATAAGCCCACAAGGGAGATATATGCAATATTGAGATATCATCTCATGCCAGTTAGAATGGCGATCATTAAAAAATCTGGAGACAACAGATGCTGGAGAGGATGTGGAGAAATAGGAACACTTTTACACTGTTGGTGGGAGTGTAAATTAGTTCAAATATTGTGGAAGACAGTGTGGCGATTCCTCAAGACCTAGAAATAGAAATTCCATTTGACCCAGCAATCCCATTACAGGGTATATATCCAAAGGATTATAAATCATTCTACTATAAAGACACATGCACACGTATGTTCATTGCGGCACTGTTTACAACAGCAAAGACCTGGAACCAACCCAAATGCCAATTGATGATAGACTGGACAAGGAAAATGTGGTACATACACACCATGAAATGCTATGCAGCCATAAAAAATGATGAGTTTGTGTCCTTTGTGGGGACATGGATGAATCTGGAAACTATCATTCTCAACAAACTGACACAAGAACAGAAAATCAAACACCACTTGTTCTCACTCACAGGCAGGTGTTGAACAGTGAGAACACATGGAAGCAGGGAGAGGAGCATCACACACTGAGGTCTGTTGGGGGGGACTAGGGGAGGGACAGCAGAAGGAGGGAGTTGGGGAGGGATGACATGGGGAGAAATGCCAATTATAGATGATGGGGGGATGGAGGCAGCAAACCACATTGCCATGTAGGTACCTATGCAACAATCCTGCATGTTCTGCACATGTACCCCAGAACCTAAAGTGCAATTTATATATATACATATATATAAATAAAAGAAGTATTCAGTTAATTCAGAAGAACGCATAAGAAGTGAAAACAGATAGCACAAGTAAAAATAAAATAAAATAAAAAAATGATGGGTTTATTCCTAATAACATAAACAATCATATTAAATGTAAATTATCTAAACACCTCCACTAAAAGGCAGAAATGGGCAGTTGGGTAAAAAAAAAGCAAGTCCCAGCTATATATTGTGTAAAAAAAAGCACTTTAAATATAAAGACACACTTAGGTTAAAAGTTAAAGGAAGAAAAAGAAAACTAAGAAAAGTAAAGCTGACATTTCTATATTACTATCAGATGAAGTAGATGTCAAGTTACCATGGATAGAGTAATTTTCTGATGATACAAATGTCAGTGCATTAAGAAGTCACAGCAATTCTGAATGTTTATGCAACTAGCATAGCTCAAAATTACAGAAAGCACAAAGTTACAGTACTTCAAGGAGAAGTAAACAAATACACAAATATGGTTGAAATTTCAACATCGATCTCTTAATCATTCATGGAACAACTAGTACCGCTTAATCCAAGAGATGTTTCTAGAACACTTCATCCAACAACAGCACAATGCAGAACCCTTCTTGGTGTACCTGGGGCAGTTACCAAGACAGACTGGAGTCTGGGCCAGAGGAGTAGCAATAAACTTAAAAACACTCACATGATACAAAGCACATTCTCTCATAACAAGGGAGTCAAATTGTAATCAATAACAGGTGGGCCTCTGGAAAAATCTCCAGCTATTTAGGAATGGAATAACGTGCTCTTAAACAACCCACAGACCAGGGAGGTCAGCAGGGCACTCAGGAAGTGTTTCAGACCAATTGAAGGAGGAGCCACCACAAGCAGGTGCAGGAAGCTTGGATGTGGCTGTTACCTGGGTTGTGGTGATGACTTCATGCGAGCACAGCATAGGCCAAAGGCGTGCTGCCTCTGGTAGGTCAATTGCACCTTGATCACACAGCTGGGTGTGCCTGCATGTATGTGCATGACTTCTTCAGAAGTCCCTTATCCAGGGACCCTGACTATTTTCTCCCCTTTCATCCCAGAAGTCTTGTGTGACTTCTGTTTCCTCTCCCCTAATTCCTTTCAGGACCCTCTACACTAGCACACCAGACAGCTCCATAAAGGCTCCTGGAGCAGAAATTAGAGACGCTCAAAAGGAGAGGATTCCCAGAGGAGAAGCCGAAGAGAAGACATGTGAAACCTCATGCAGATCTCGGAGAGTCAGGACCTCAGGGGAAGAAATTCAAGGTATTCCTTTAAAGGAGGGGATGCGGTGAGGCTCACCCTCAGTGCTTTGTGCAAAGTGGCTCCCCCAAGATTGAAATATAGGCAGTAACTCCAGGTCCAATTTAATCTCTATTAGGCACTCAATGGCTAAATTAAGGACTTTACGGATACCTAATTTAGATAAACCCTTAACTATTAACCTCCAATAATGTCATCATTTCACTGAGTAGAAAAGAAAACATCTGGGTGAGTTCAATTAGCCAAGGGCGTGGAGGAGAGGCTGGCACCGCGCCTCTGCATGCTAATCGCGTCTTGCTGGCCCTGACGGAGGTGCTGGCTGGACAGAAGGAGGCTGTGGCCTGCATGACGCTGCAAAGTGGCTGCCCTGCCCTACTGGGAAGAGCTTCCTGAGAGTGTCCACACCGAGAACATAGGTAGAAGGGACCCCCACGCTCCCTTCGAGAGGGAGGAATTCCTTCTGCATAGCCCAGGTCT
This sequence comes from Saimiri boliviensis, assembly GCF_048565385.1. Classification (NCBI taxonomy): domain Eukaryota; kingdom Metazoa; phylum Chordata; class Mammalia; order Primates; family Cebidae; genus Saimiri; species Saimiri boliviensis. The sequence goes on along the minus strand of NC_133456.1, from coordinate 118,639,241 downwards.
TCAGTGACAAGTCTGCTTTTCCTGCCCTTTGAAAATGGGGACAACTCACTTTATGCAATTGCTGTCCCTTATGTAAAAGACATTCACAGTCCTTGGAAAATCATTATGGAGGTGCCTGTCCCCTTCGTTTCCTGTGGCCAGAAGGGTGCTGTTTTCGTTAGCTGCTGTGGCCGCTGGGGCTGCATTTCGGTTGCTGTAGGAGGGACCTGGAGCCGCCCCTGTCTCCTGCTCTCACAGCTCAGGCGGTGATTCAGCACCCAGCACCGGACTCTCACACTGATGCCTCCTGCACCTGCGAATGCCTCCCTCGCCCCCCTGGATCTGTCACTCATTAGGCTCAAACCTACCCTTTGCCAGCTCCTTTTCTTGGGAACATCTGGTTCTTCCCCAGGGGAAACTGATCACGGAGGGGACTGAAGAAGAACAGGCTGCCTAAAGCCATGTGACGAGGATCTGGGTACAGGTGGATTATTCTGGAGGTCACGGCAGGAACATGGGTGAGTGGTGAGGAAGGGAGGTGAGGGGAGACGGAAGCCCCGGCATGCATGGGGCCCCTGGGGCTCTGGGGGCTGCACAGAGCACATCTCAGCATGGTTCTGGCCCGAAGACCCAGAATTTGGGCCATTATCTGCCACCCAACCCTCCATGGGCTGGAGGCTGCTGCTGAGGGGTGGGAAAGTGGTGACTTTTGGGTGCCTTCACTGGCCCTCACCATGGTCGGGCAGAGTGCATGGTCAGATGCGCCGGTGGGGAGGTCCTGGGCACAGGCACGGCAGCCTTGAGAAAAGCAGAGGGAGCTGAATGTGTCTGCTGTGTGCAAGCCAGAGACACACAGTGATTTGTGTGAGGCCTCAGTGGGGCTGGGTTGGGCCTGAGAATCTGCATTCCCTGTCTCCCTGTGGAAAAACCAAGTAAATAGTGAGCTCTTCCCTTTGTTGATTGTGCCCTTTGATGCTCAAGAGATTTTTAATTCGATGATGTCCAATTTCTTTCTGTCTTTTGTTTCTTGAGTTTTTGGCATCACATCCAAAAATTTCATTGCCAAATCCAATGTCGTGATGCTTGCCGTGTTTTCTTCTAAGAAAGAGTTTTCGCTCTTTGATCCAGGCTGCATTAGTTTTTGTATGTGGTGTAATGTGGGGTTTATCTTCGTTCTTTCAACGTGAATATCCAGGTTTCCCAGCACTATTTGTGGAGAACGCTGTCCTCTCTCCACTGAATGGTCTCGGTACCCTTTTCAAAAAGACAACCCACAGAATGGCAGAAAATACCTGTAAATCAGAGATCTGCTGAGAATTGATTTCTAGACTATATTAAAAATTCCTGCTACTGAACACACACAAAACAAAAAATCTAATTAAAAAATAGGCACAGGACTTGAACAGACATTTCTCCAAAGAAGAATGTCCAGTACACACATGGAAAGAAGCTCCGCATCACTCATCATTAAGGAAATGCAAACCAAAGATACAAGATACCACCTCATCCCCGTGGGAAAGGCTCCTGCAAGGGTGAGTGAGAATGTGGGAAGAAGTGGAACCCTGCCCACTGCTGGGGGATGTAAAATGGTGCAGCTGCTCCAGAAAATGGTATGGCTGTTTCCAAAAAACTACAAACACAATTGCCACATAATTGAGCGATTCTACTTCTAGTTATACGGTATATTGCTCTGTTTTCATGCTGCTAATAAAGACATACCTGAGATGGGGTAATTTATGAAAATAAGAGGTTTAATGGACTCCCAGTTCCACATGGCTGGGGAGGCCTCACAATCATGGCGAAAGGTGAATGAGGAGGAAAGTCACGTCTTACATGGCAGGAAGTCAGAGACTGTGTGCAGGGAACTGCCCTTTACTAAACCATCAGATCTCATGAGACTTATTCTCTATTGCAAGACCTGCCTCTGTGATTCACTTACCTCCCACCAGGCCCTCCCATGACACGTGGGGATTACGGGAGCTACAATTCAAGATGAGATATGGGTGGGGACACAGCCAAACCATATCATAGACCCAGTGGAATTGAAAGCAGGGACTTGAAGAGAATTCATTCATCCATGATCATGGCAGCACAATTTATGATGCACAAGATTTGGAAGCACCTATCCATCTACACAGATGAATGTGTAAAGAAAATGTGAAATATCCACTATTCGGCCTGAAGAGGAAGAACATTCTGACACATGCTACAGCATGGATGAACCACAGGGACCGTCTGCAATGGAAAACAAGCCAGTCACAAAAGGACAAACAATGCATAACGCCCCCTGCATGAGGTCCCTAGAGTCCTCACACCCACAGACAGAAAGTAGAGGGTGGTTGCTGGGGCCGGGGAGGGTAATGGGTTTAGTGTTTATGGGGACAGAGTTTCAGTTCGAGAAGACAAAACTTTCTGTAGATGGATGGTGGTGGTTGCTGCACAACCATGTGAACGTACTTAATGCCACTGAACTATACACTCAAAAATGGATCAGAGGGTAAATTCTACATTATATATATTTTACCACAATTAAAAAAAAAGAAAAAAGAAGACCCTTGCTGAGCTTTACAAGCGGTTCCTTCTTGTCTTCAAATATTCATGAACTGAGTGGTGCCAGATCGCTGTTTAATACTGATAAGTGAAGAAGGAAATTCTAAATAAGTTTAGTCACAATGTAGAAATTTGCTTACAAAACCCGAGACTGGACTCAAACTCCTTTAGGGCTTTCCCCCTCAAAGCAGTTCCCAGGTACAGTTTATTTACAGCAATGCCGCGTCCTGCTTACACACATAAGTAGTCGGCAGCTGGCTTTAGGGAGGACGGATTGCAGGTGAGAGGAGACACTTTGTTAAGGACCAGATGCTTCCCTGTTTTTGTGCCAGGTGCAAATCAAGCAGCACCTGGAAGAAACGTACTCATTTGAGATGTCTTTAAAAATAATCACTTCCTGAATTTAAAGTGTTAATTTAAAACAATTCTGATGAGCAAAATAATTAGGAAATACAGATTTCCTAAGTTAGGGTGCCAGGGAATTCAGACTATGACAATATTGAATTACTTATGTATCATGGATTAAGCAGCTATATCTAAGTAAGCAAAAATAAAAAAAAATTAAAGAAAACAGAAGCAATAATTGAAGAATAATGCCTGGATTAAAAAAAAACACACACAACAATTTGATGTGTCTTTATGGAAAGTTAGGCTCTGACCAGAGCTAAGCTGGAGGTATTGCTGTTTCTTTCTCTAAAAAGGTTTAATGTTGGATCTAGCTTTTTTGTAGCATTAGAAAAGCTCTTTTTTGGGGATTATTACTTTAAAAAAACTTAATATTCTACTAGTACTATTTTTGAGGGAACTGAGCCATGTATGATTGTCAATTTCCAAATTTCTTCATGGATACAAATTAATTTCTGATTCATTCAACTGCAGACTTTTTTTTTTTTTTGAGACAGAGTTTCACTCTTGTTGCCCAGGCTGGAGTGTAGTGGTGTGATCTTGGCTCACTGCAACCTCTGCCTCCTGGGTTCAAGTGATTCTGCTGCCTCAGCCTCCCAAATAGCTGGGTGTACAGGCACACGCCACCATGGTCAGCTAATTTTATATTTTTAGTAGAGATGGGGTTTCTCCATGTTGGTCAGGCTGGTCTTGAACTCCTGACCTCAGGTGATCCATCTGCCTTGGTCTTCCAAAGTGCTGGGATTACGGGTGTGAGCCACTGCACCTGGCCTGCAGACATATTTTTGTAAGGAAGAACTGACCAAAAGAAAGCAATTTTTATAAATAGAAACCATTCCCCCTTCTGTTTCTCACCTCTCACCACACAAATATGTCTTACATAAATGAAAGAACGCAAGCAAAATAACACGATGTTCAATAAAAGCACTTCTTTTTCTTTAATGTATGTCACTTAAAGGATTGTGCTAGTTTATAACTTGGTGAACTCATGGATAAGAGTGGTTGAAAAGTTTCACTTATAATAGCACATTCAGAATAAATCATATGGTTATAATTATTTGTATGCTTTTCCAGGCACATTAACTGAGATAAACTAAATATATCACTTCATGCGTAATTAAAGATTTAAGATCAATGAAACTTATACTCTTTATCTGATTTCACCTAGGGACCTGTGATGGAGAAAGCTTAGAATACTTTTAGACGTTATCTGCTAGTAAGGATGGAAACCTCTGTAATTCCTTGTCTCTGTGTTAAACAATTCTGGGACCAGCAAAACAAACTTCCCTGTATTCTCAAGGAAATACCTGCCCCTGAGAGCTAAGCCTGGGAATCAATCAACCAGGTCACTTCCTTCTCAACACCAGCAGCGGCTCCTGGAGGCTCCTGCCCAGAGGATGTCTGCCCTTCCTACCAACCCCCAGTTTCCTCATAAACTCTGTCCTGCACAAGCCAGTTCTCGGCTCTCGTGCTTCCGTCCCAGGCCCAAAACACCTATAAACAGCATACCCTAATTTTCTCCCTTTAGCTCCAGCCAGGCTGCAACCCTCACCTCACTGCAGTGGTCTCCTGAAGGCAGCTTTGCTGGGGACTTGATGGTAGATGCAGTCAATCATCAAGGTGTGCTCGAGAGGCTGGGGAGTGCTCAGAGGATCACCAGCAGCTCCTCTTGCCCTTTCCCTTTAAACATATTTCTCTTTTACTTTGGGTAAAATGAACAATTGAGACTTCTTTAAGAAAATAGGATCTTCTGACTGAGAAAGATCAATTTCTTTCTTCTTCTTTTTTTCTTGAGATGGAGTCTTGCACTCTCGCCCGGGCCGGAGCGCAGTGGTACGATCTCAGCTCATTGCAACCTCTGTCTTTTGCGTTCAAGTGATTCTCCTGTCTCAGCCTCCCAAGGAGCTGGGACTACAGGCGTCAGCCAACATGCCCAGCCAATTTTTTTGTATTTTTAGGAGAGACGAGGTTTCACTATGTTGGCCAGGCTGGTCTCAACCTCCTGACCTTGTGATTCACCCACCTTGGCCTCCCAAATTACAGGTGTGAGCCACCATGTCTGTCTGAAAGATCAATTTCTTTTCTTGGAAAGAGATGACATGGCATATCTCCTGGGACAGGTTTTCATCCTAAACAACACATTTTGCCTGAACAAAATAAAACCACTCAAAACTACAAAGGAAATCTTCAGAGAATAATTTTCTGGGCAACTGGAATGGGAAATAAAGTTAGATGTAAGGCTCAGCTTGCTGCAGTGAGGACCACGACTGCTGGCCAAGGTGGTGGACACGACCATTGAGACACAGCCAGGGTCCACCTCTAACCCTGATTCTAGGAGGGTTCCAAGTTAGCTGGGACAAGATGTCCTAGCTTTAAGGTGGCTTCTCACTTTGGGGTGTGTCTTTGTCTTCTGATGCTCCCGGGCCAGGCTTCTCGCAGCTGTGGGTGGAAGGTGCACCCCCTTCATCCATATGCATGAAAGCATCTTGCTGTAGCTTAGGGCTCTCTGCTATGCCTCTGGGAAAGAAAATGGAATCTCGGGACCCCACACTCACTCTGCCAATGAGAAAGTTACGCTTCAGAGTGGAGCCCTGTGATTCCACTTCCCTTTTGTTCCCGAACTTGGAGCTGCAATTTCACAACCTCATTCCTGAGCCAGATTCCCACAGTGACAGAGGCCACATAGTCCCCCAATGGCCTCCCTCACAAACTGCTCACGAGGAAACTCCTGGTGAGACCCTAGACCTTTCAGGATAGACACCCCCTGTCTCTAGCCCTAAAACCAAGTTCTGTGGAATCTCACCCTGGCAATGTCAAGGACCAGCTCATCTTCACAGGTACAGGACAAAGACCTGACCCAAAACCATCCCTCCACGAACCCGAGACAAATGCACCATTGACCTTTTCCCGCACCCCTTCTGTTTGCACTTAACATGTAGATTCACTGACCATGATTAGAGCCTCCAAGAACGTGACCATTTGCCTCACTGCTGACCCTCCCTCCTTCTTTCTCTCCTGGTCTCTCTTTCCCCTTTAAATAAACACTCTGGAAAAGGCACAGGTGATGGACGTTCATGTGACTTTTGGTTCTTTTTCCACACTCAGGCCAAACAAAGCTCTCTCAGTGGAGAGGCCTGCCGCAGTCACTGCGGTGAACCCCTCTCTAGGCACGCGTCCATCTGTCTGAATCTCTGCAGGTCGCTGTAGGAAGACCTCTGTGCGCCCACATTTAAATTTCTTGCAAGTACTTCCCTTCTGCAAAACAGGATCTTCTGAAACCTGCACGTGCAGTGCACAGATACACTCAGATGAGAAAAGTAGTCAACTGAATTAACATCCTTAAAATCGGTGCCTGCCGCACGCCAGGGATGGCAGCAGGAGAAGTCGTTTCAGCAGCAACGGGACACTTCAAACCTCCAAAAGAAGCACCATATCAATAACATCAAGACAAATGCCCCCAGATCAAATTATTTCTGTGTCAGTCACTCATTACAGCTCTGGCTCTGGCAGGTCATTTTCCGTTTAGGATAACTTGTCCTATTGTCTTTATAAGAACACGTGTGCTTGTCAGGCCTGCAGTCCTGATGTTTGGTTCAGAAAATATGGTCACTGTAATTATAGCTCTTCCCGGCTGAGGAAATGAGAATCCGACTCGTAATCCTTTTACCATTGACTTGGATGATTTATTTCTCACCAAATGAGAATGGAGAAATTTCAAGGGCAATTTATCTAATTCTTTCCCTGTGCATAATTTTTTTAAAAAGAAATTTGCCCTGATCAGAAAAAGGACATTTTCCAGAGGGATTCTTTAATGATATTATTGATCTCTTGTGCATTACCTAGCCTCGGATAGACCTTAAATAATTGTCCCAATTAATCTACCAGGTGAGTTTCTTAATCGTTTTTTTTTTCTCGAAGCATCATAGATGATTTTAAAGTTATTTTTAGGCCAGATGCAGTGGCTCACACCTGAAATCCCAGCACTTTGAGAGGCTGAGGTGAGAAGATCACTTGAGGCCAGGAGTTCAAGACCAGCCTAGCCAACATGGTGAAACCCCATCTCTACTAAAAATATAAAAACATTAGCTGGGTGTGGTAGCATGCACCTGTAGTTTCAGCCACTGGGGAGGCTGAGGCAGGAGAATAGCTGGAGCCGAGGAGGCGGAGGTTGCACTGAGCTGAGATCACACCACTGCACTCCAGCCTGGATGACAGAGAATCAGTCTCAAGAACAAAAAAAGTTGTTTTAATAATTACTTTGCTATCAGGTTTCTACTTTCCCAAGCAAAATGATCACAGTGTGTGTTGAGCTTCTCTGCCCCTCTTGGTAGGACATAACCATTCTCCCCACCTCTGCCTGCCCACTTCCTACCACTCCCCTTCCCCCTGAGCACCCGGCAGCAGCCCTGGGCTCAGGGCTCTGCCAGCTCAGCTGTTGAAGTCCTTATGTCACCTGTGCGTGTGTTCTCTTGGCCAGGTGTTTCCAGCAAGCCTTTTAGTGAAAGAGAGCTTCAAGGGGAGAGGCAAAAGTAGTGGCAAAATGCAAATTATTACAGCCTGTGACAGAAGCTACTCTGCCCAAGCCTCTACCTGCTGCCAGAGCTGTGTCCTAACTGAGGAGAGCTAGGCATGTGCATGTGTGTATGTCAGTGAATGTAGTGTGCATGTGTATAGCATGCATGAGTGTATGTGCACATGTGTGTATGTGTGCATGTGGATGAGTATGTATGTGCATGTGTGTAGTGTGCATGAGTGTATGTGTGCATGTGTGTACGTGTGCAGATGTGTATATGCATGAGTATATGTGTGCGTGTGTGGTGTGCATGAGTGTAACATGCATGTGTGTGTGTGCAGGTGTGCATATGCATGTATGTGCATGAGTGTATATGTGCATGCGTGTGGTGTGCATGAGTGTGCATGCAGGCGTGTACATGTGCAGGTGTGTATATGCATGAGTGTATATGTGCATGTGTGTGGTGTGCATGAGTGTATGCATGCATGTGTGTGTGCAGATGTATATATGCATGAGTGTATATGTACATGTGTGTGGTGTGCATGAGTGTATGTGTGCATGTGTGTGCAGATGTGTATATGCATGAGTGTATATGTGCATGTGTGTGGTGTGCATGTGTATGCATGCATGTGTGTGTGCAGATGTATATATGCATGAGTGTATATGTACACATGTGTGGTGTGCATGAGTGCATGTGTGCATGTGTGTGTGCAGATGTGTATATGCATGAGTGTGTATGTGCATGTGTGTGGTGTGCATGAGTGTAGCATGCATGTGTGTGTGTGCAGGTATGTATATGCATGAGTGTGTATATGCATGAGTGTATATGTGCATGCGTGTGGTATGCATGAGTGTGCATGCAGGTGTGTACATGTGCAGGCGTGTGGTGTGCATGAGTGTATGCATGCATGTGTGTACGTGTGCAGGTGTGTATATGCATGAGGGTATATGTGCATGTATGTGGTGTGCATGAGTGTATGCGTGCATGTGTGTATGTGTGCATGTGTGTATATGCATGAGTGCATATCTGCATGTGTGTGGTGTACATCAGTATAGTGTGCATGTGTGTATGTGCATGAGTGTATGCATATGCATTTATATACCATTGTGAAGGATGTAACTGATAAATACAAATGTATTTAAAACAAAAAACAGCCTCACAACGTGTCTTCCACTCCGGACGCAATAGGGAAAGTACATTTCCGGGGCTGGGTGGGGTGGAATGCAGCTGGTGGGGAAGGCCGGGGGAGGGTGTGTGTCCATTCAGGCAGGCCTGAGTGAGCTGAGCACCATAACCGGGGGTCACAGTGGGTGTGTGGGCCATTGAGAGGGATGTGATCTCCACCCAGGGTGATGAGTGGGATTGGGGGTCGCAGCAGGGACAGGGGAAGTCAGGGGATGGGTGGTGTGTGGGTGCAGGCACTGTGAGGGTCTGTGGTGTTTCCTCTCTGGGGTGTTCACAGCATTTGGTGGAGGCCATTATTCCAGCACTTGTCGCACGGAATCCCCACATGTGCCACCTGCTGATGAAGCTGCCTCCCCACTCCTCTGTGTCCCTGGTCCCTGCTCAGAAACCTCCGTGTGGCATTGGCGAAGGGGAGCGTGTCCTGGTGAGCAACGCGGATGCAGACATGGATGGAAGTGGCAGCAGGCTGGATGCCACCAGCTCTTCTGCGAAAGTGGTTAACCCAGGCTTCAGAGTGTGCATATTCATCTCTGTATGAGAATCTATTTACCTCTGACAAATAAAATGCCTTCACTTTTTCTCATGTGTACAAGCAACGAAAGTTCTATTTTAATTTTCATAATAGACCATAACATGATTCTGTCTGAACGGAACTATTTTATTTTTCATAATAGACTGAAACACGATTCTGTGCTACTGAAAGGATTTTTGGCACAAACCTAGCTTAAGATTCAATGTAAACAGTTTGGGCCTTATTAAGAACTTGTGCTCTTTGAAATGTACTAAGAATGAAAAGAAAAGCCACAGACAGGGAGAAAATATTTGCAAATCACATAGCCGATAGCGAACCAGTATGCAGAATGTGTAAAGCACTCTCAAAATTCAAAATTAAGAGGATAAATAACTCAACAAAAAATGGTAAAGGGATTCGAGCAGACACTTTGCTGAAGAAGAGGGACGGGCTGCACAAGAACACAGAAGCAAGCCGGCACCACATCGTTAGGAAAGCGCACAGGCAAACCCTCCTGAGACGCCTGGACACACCTGCGAGGGTGGCTACAATTAAAACGACCACAGAGACTTGACGGCACGGAATGCTGACGAGGAAGAGCCGGGACCATCACACCCGTGTTCTGGAGAAGAGGGTGGACACACACTCCCCGAGGCCCTGGTGACACCAGCTTGGTCACCTCCTGCAGGGAGCAGATGCTCACACTCCCTCCAAGACCCGCACGTGACTGCCCACGGTGGCTTGGTTCAGTTCATCATAAGCCCGAACTGGAAACGGGGACGTTTTCATATCAGGGAGAATGGAGAAGTAAAAGCGGCCCCTCCTGGGGACAGAATATGACCCAGCCAAGCCCAGGAAAGAGCTGCCGACAGCGGACGCAGACACATCCTGCTCGGTGACAGGCAGCGGCTCGCAGGCACCTGAGGACCGCTCCGGTTATGCGTCCTTCTCAAAATGGCAAAGTGACGGGGGAGAGGAGGCAGAGCCGTGGGCTGAGAGGTGGCGGCTGGAGCGGGAACGGGCCACAGAGGGTGCGAGAGGGTTTTGGGCGGTGGAGCTATTTCACATTCGATGGTGCTTTTCCATCGTATGTGCTTGTCAGACTCAGCACGGGGTACCGAAAAGAGCGAATTTTCCTGTGTGCTAATAGTACATCAGTCAAACTTCAGCTGAGCTGAAGGAAGCAGCCAGGGGCTTCTCTTAGTTGGAAAGCTTCAAAGAAGTGCTTGGGGCTGCCTGCCCCTCTGAGGCACACCGGTGTTCCCACCATGGTGAGGCAAGATCGGGTCGGGGGTGTGACTCTGCCCTCGGGGGCCGTGACGACCACAGTGTTGACACCATGAGTCCCAGAATCACACTGTAACCACCTCTCTTAGGCAAAGCCACCTCCAGCAGAGAATGTCCCCTGTAGGGAGCGGGTGCCTTTGACTCCACCTATCCTCAGACTGACCCTTTGCTCTTGAGAATAGGAAAAAGCACAGGCTGGGTGGAGATTTAAGATGCTATTGGGACATGTGACGTATGAACTAGCACGGGCAGCTACTGCAGATGCACCCAGAATGTGCTTGCCAGCAACACCTCTCCCAGCCCCAGGTGAACAGTGGTGTGGGACTCCCACAGCGGGAGCCTCCCTCGGGCCGTCCTGGCTGACTCACTCCCCGTCAGCTGCGCTGACTGCTCTGAAATTCCAGAGTGTAGTGTTCCTCCTGCACTTAGTTTTCAGAGGGTTCTTTCTCTGTTGCAATAAACTGCTTTCTACTGCTGTGTGTCTCTTTAAATTCTTTTACACTAAGAAGACAAGAACCAAAGACTCTCCATTGCCACCCACAATGGGAAGAGCTAAATGTGACCCAGGCAAGACCTCCTGTCCTCGAGTTAAACACATCATCCACTGCTGACCCCACAATGCTGCCTTGTTCTTACACCACAGCTCCCTCGAGAAAGCCCACGGGTGGCCCGAGGCTGGCCTTGGACACCTCATCTCCCGGGATCCCCGGCCTCTGGTCAGTTGTTTCCCGGACCTCAGCCACAGCCGAAATTCAGGCTCCTCATGACAACCGTTTGCTAATGGCTTCTGACGAATGAAAAAGGAGGCTAAGACGGTTCTTCTCCTCCCTCCCGTCCCAGGCAATTCAGGGAAATTTGAGTAGCACAGAGAGACGCCCTCACTGAGGGTCTTCACGGGGCCTAGCCAGGGGTCTGTCTCCAGGATGTGGGCGGCTCTCTGAGCACAGAGGTCCTTGTGCCAGCTGCACGCATGGTCGGGGGATGAACACGTTTATTTCTCTCGGAATCCCTGGGGTGGGAGCCTCACCTGGTGGCTAGGCAGACACACAGCCCAGGGTGCTTCAGGCAGCCCCAGTCTAAGAGAGCAGAGCAGCCACTCTCAGGGAACTCAGGAGGGGTTGATTGCTACAAAAGTACTTTCCTCAAGGCTCAGCCGTGGGGCCTAATTCCCACCGTTAGAATTCATTAGATTTTTCTGAGGTCGGATCCCTGGAAGGCCCCAGATAAAGTTCCAATTTCTCTATGGAAGACTAGCACCTGGAAGCACAGAGCGTGTTCCCCGGGATGCTGGGTGTGAGGCTGCCTGTCAGCAGCTGCCCAGGTCTTTGGTACAGACTCTACTTTAACGTAAACCGGAGCCCAGGGAAGGCAAGCTGAGGCCCAGCACCTTGTGTTGACTGCAGAGGAAGGAACGGGGCGAATGGTGCCACTCTGGACTCAGGGCGCCATTCTGAAGGACCAGCCTTCACCGGGAACTCCGGATTCTGGTTTCCAATCTATTGACAGAATCTCTCTCGCTTTCTCTCCCCTTTTCTGCCACACTTTGATCCATCTCGTAAGCCAGGAGAGAAACATGGTGGTTTACAGCCGGCGTGTAAACATTGTGATGCTTTCTGTGTGAGCGTGGCAGTCTCCCTGTACCCGTCTTTAATACTGTAACTGTTCATCCATTTAGCTCTTCGCTACCCATTGCAGAGATGGGCAAGATTCAGGAAGCTCATTTGTGAGAAAAGGCATCGCTCTGTAAGATCTTCAGAGCAAACATCTCTCTGGCAGAACCCAAGAAAAATTCCAGTCGGGTTTTCAAGAGCTAATCAAGGCACTGCACAGCTGTGCACAGCTTCATGTGAGAGCCTGCTCCCTCTCCACCTCCTTCTCAGTTTCTTCAAGATTAGGCTGAGGCTGGAAAGCAGATCCGAGAGCTGCTCCAACCGCGCTTTTTCTGGGCTGTGTTGACGCATGAAGCCAGGTTGCTTCTGCCACTGGCACTGGCTCAGGATGGAGACTCAGGGTCTGGGCGAGGTGACAAATCCAAAGACTCCCAGCGTCAAGTGAGGACCGGAGCCACTGCTGCCACTGTGCCGGGCAAAACCAGCATTCACCAACTACTAAGTGGCAGGCCTTGCCCCCAGGGGCATGGAAGGCAGAATCAAAGTGAGTAACCTAAGCATTCCCGAGACAGCACTGGCACGCCCCGCTCTGGGAAAATAAAGATAAATGTTGATGCTGGCAGATTGTAAAATCTCCCACCACTTCCCTTCTTCCACCCGCGCCTTTGCATGGAGCACATCACGCTCACCAGGGTCGGCTGGCTGAGACACGGTATATGTCCCTCTTCCTGAAACGAAGGCAGTCTGTCCGACGCGGACACGGAGGACCAGTAATTTACTACCTCTGCTGCAATTCTAAATGCTCCCCCACCGCAGGGATTGAAACGTTCTTCCTATAATTACAGGGGAATCAAAAGGCTAGCACGCTAATGCGCTGAGCTTCTGTGCCAGCTATTTGTAAGAGGTGCTTTTCGGCCAATATGCTGTTTTTAACATGTCATCTGTATGAGGATGTCAGGATCAACCTGCCCTTATTTTCTGTTTTTCTCCCCTAAAATAATACTATTACTTAAAAATTTTAATGTTTGCGAAACTAAAAAGGAAAAGAAAAACACCCGAACACGTAAAACCGGTTGAGCCAGCCCCGTCGCCTCTTCGGTTTGCCACAGAAGGACTCTTCGGGACGGAGACCCAGGATGGGCTGTCGCTGGCTGCCTGAGGTGAAGGGCACTGGCTCTCTGGGAAAGCACGCCCCGTGCGCTGGGGCTCTTAGTCCAGGTCTCTGATGAGGGTGGCCTTCTCTCTCCAGGAAACACTCCTGCTCCCTGGTGGTGTGGTCAACGGGGAAACGCTACCTAGTGTGGCCCAAGGTGTGGCTTTCTCCAACGCTTCCCACCCACAAACCGGGGTGCAGTTGCTGCTGCGTGGATGTCTCATGGGACACAGTGTTATTCTGGCATCCGAATCCCCCAGCTCTGCTCTCCACACGCTCTCCAACGGAGCAGGTGGCAGGCGGCTGCTCGCGCTGGGGGAGCCTCCAGGTCTGCCAAAGCGTAATTTGGGCAGTCGGGGCCGGGGGCTGCCTCAGCAAGCCACAGCGCTGCCCGATCCATTCTGGCCAAGGACAAGGGTGCCTCCCTTCTCCTCACGCAGACCCCCGGCCACATTTCTCTTTTACCCATGGAAGTGACAGCCCTGTGTGTGGCAAAGCAGACCCAGAACAGGTGCAGAGGTGATGGTAAGTGACAAAGCTTCGTGCCCAAGTGGGGCACAGCTTGTACTTTCTTGAATGATTGAATTTGAAACCTTGAAGGAGCCTGCAGGACCCACACCGAGACTTCTGTTATTTGGCACACGAGAACACTGTGGGCTCAGAAAGTCGGGGCGTCTTGCCCAAGTGGCCCAGCTGGGCTGATGGGGTCCCTGATTGCTGTCGCGTACTCTTTCTACCACAGCGACACTTTCTCGATACTCAGCCTGTTCAGATTGCCCTCCAGGAATTGGAAATGGGCCCCAGATGCATCCATTTCTTCTCTTTCTACATAAAGTGCTGATCACAGACACTGGGAGAGTCGTTTCTATTAGAGAAGGGAACGTTGGGCTGGGTTTAATGTGGATGTTTCTACAGCAGAACTAACAGAGCAATGCTCCCCGGTGCACCCTGCAAATCGCTGTGGCCTGCACATGGCTGGGGGAGGTCACGGCCTTCCCTTTATTGACAAAACGCAAAGCTGTCAGAGGACATTTAGAAATCACATCCCTAAGTCTACCATCTTTTTTCTCTTCCCTATTCTGATTTTTTTCTTCAGTATTCTGTAGAATTTGTTCTGAAAAAATGATAAAAAAAATTGAAAACCACTAGATTCTCCAGATTTCACTGGAGCTATCTGATGATAATTACCACATTTTTAATACCACACCTTTTTACACAAATTCTTGAGAAGCCCCAAATTATGAAAACCTCTAGGATAGATTGGGGAGAGAGTAATTGTCTCAGCCATCCAGGAATCAGTTTATTGAATTGGTTGGTTTGAGGTTAGTTGTCTTAATTGACAGTGGGTGCTTTCCGAGGAGAGAAAGAAAAAGAAATTAGTGCTTTATCCTCAGGGTGCCTGTGGGCCAAGAGGAGTGGGTAACACCCAGAGCTGTGATGCTGGACAAAGGTAACACAGGAGGAAGCTGTAGGTGCTACGAATGTTCACGAAAGGATGACACCTGCTAGAGAGATGGTAAAGGACTCCGTGGCAGGTGCAACGAACGGGTGGAGAGGATTTGGAAACCATAGAATGAATCCAACCAGATGAAAAAAAAAAAAAACAATCAGGTCTTGGAGACAGGAATAAACCGGGCTCTCCTAGGGAATGATGGGAGCTCATTTTGGATCAAACGAAGTGTTCTTTCAGTGGGCATGAGGCCGGCGTGCCCGGGAGCCCTGGTAGGCTGGACCTTGTCAAGGGAACAACAGAGAACTGTAGACTCTCAGCCCTGGAGTGACCTTCCAAGGCCATCCGGCCTGACCCTCTCCCAGCTGCATCCATCCCATCTCACGCCTTCCCAGCCGTGGTCCTGGGTAAATGACACTCTGAGCCACTTAACACACCCATTTCTGCTCATCTGCAGCAAAACTACTCAGATGAAAAAACAACTGTTTTCATCAAGTGCCTCGAGGTCATATGGGCTTCTGTATGTGCTTTATCAAAATGTGTGTCTCCTACTCCTGGTTCAAGGCAGCACACGCCTCTTTCCAATCCACGTTTGGCATGCCACTGGCTGAGACGCTGCTATTGCAGACATGCATGGCTCCACCCTGTGGGGCTCACAGTGGCATCCCACGAGGTTGCTGAAAATGTCAGGTTAACAGAACTTGATACTTAGCAACATGAAAAGCAACTCAAAACCATGGCTAAGTCAAAACAGTGGGAAAGCTGTGTTTCTAACCCAGGCGCCACTCCTGACTGCAGGAATTCCTGGAGCCCTTCACAGCCAGGACTTATTGTAAATGCATAATTTCAGTCTTTATTAACTCAAGAACACTAATTTTTAGTAAATTTTATGACTCATGGAGTGTATCATGTGTAAATGATCATTAGATGTAAAAATAGATGAAAATCTATGGCATCAATTTCTTCTAAGAACCAGAGAAAAGAGAACCTATAAAAACACCTCACATTTCTTAACAGCCTGGCAGCCTACAGGGGAATGATCCCAAAGGAGTGGTTTTTCAGCCTCAAAAGAATGAAAACTCATGATTCCACAAAGAATTTCACTCCGCAGAACCCTCCAGAAAGGGTTTCTTCTGTTAGTACGAGCATTCTCCTTGGAAAGCCTGCCCACCGTTCTCCTGAAGCTCCACAGACTGAGTAGAACTCTGTCTCTGCGTGTCCTCCACTATGGGAAGACAGCTAATTGCTCTTCTTCAATTTTATTTGGTTGGGGGTGGGAGTTAGGAGTGAAACGAAGAGCAGACCTTCGTATAATTTCTTGTTAAACTTTATGTTGCTTAGTTGCTTACATTATTGTGGCTGGTGAAATCCTTTTGCATTCCAGTTCTAATATTGGCTGCATTACGCACGTGTCCCAGGTCCTGTGCCTTCATGAATTTCTGTTAGATGTTGTACACGTGTTAGACATCGAGCAAGACAGAAGCTTGTATGACCCCCTTCCTGGGAACAGTGGTCTCTGCACATGCCCATTTGAACAAAAAGTCCTTGAATTTTTGGTTGTGGTCATTTAACTAATCCCACATCAAGTTCATTTATGTTGTAAATACACATGACCTCCCCTTGTCCTCAGAGCAAACCCTGCAGTCTAAGAGTTCAGCAAGCACATGGAGCCTCTGCTGAGCACCAGCGAGACGGCGGCGATGAGAGAGACGCAGCGTCTACGTGGGAAGAGCTTCGCTTGCTGCTTCTTTACAGCAAATGGGTCTCGGTGGCAAGGGCACTGGCAGAATCCATAGGGTCTCACAGGAGGTGCTGTGGCCGTAGCATCACCCAGGGAACCCTCTTGTCCAGGACTCATGAGGGGCAAGGGCGGCCACAGGAGGAGCTGCCCGAGCAGAGACCGAGGGCCACACAGCGAGGCGGTTGGCCGGGCCTGAGGAGCTCCGGGCCGTGGGGCATGCATGGGTGGGCACCGGGCCAGCAGAGGCCTCCTCACCATCCCAGGGGCTTGGGGCTGTGCTGGGAGAAGGACCAGTTAGAGGACAGAAACGTCACGCCTTAGAGAATGTGGTGACCACGGCCCAGCAGCCTCCTGGTCTCACAATCTAGAAACATCTGAAAAGGAAACCGGCCCAGCATAACCTCTCAGCCACTCTGCAGTCACTTTCTGCCTCTTTTACGTATGAATAAATGATGTATTAAGTAATTTTGGAGTGAACGACGGTGGGGAGGCGATCCAGGGCTCTGCAGGGTGGGGAAAGCCGCGCTCTTCATGCCAACATGTGTTACCGCTGGCAGCTGGCACGGCATGAGCAGGGCAGGGCGGGGCTCCCCATACACCAGGAGTGTGGCGTGGCCATCAGACGGCCGTCAGGCGGCGGTCACACTGTCTCTCTACAAGAATAGTTGGTCACAGCAGCACCAAGGAAAGGCAGAATCCCAGTAGAAAGAAAACACCTGAAAGCTGATCAGCAGCTTCCCGATAGGATTTCAGGAGCTGGGCATGTGGGCTCAGGCGGGCACATGTGGGCAGCCCACCCCGAGGACGCATCAGGGGGAAGGAACCGTGGGCCCCGGAAGCACGCCCACGTGTAAAACCCGTCACACGTCGAACCACGCACCCATCCTTCCAGCTGCCTGCCTGGGCCTCTTCCAAGTGTTCTTTCCTTCCCGTTATTCCTGCTCTAAAGCTTTTAAATCAACTCTCAACTCCTGCTCTAAAACTTGCCTCAGTCTCTCCTTCTGCCTCTGCCCCTCAGGCGAATTCTTTCTTCTGAGGAGGCAAAGACTGAGGTTGCTGCAGACTCCAATGGATACAAATTTGCTGATGGGATAATTGGATTCATATATATATGTTTTTGAGACAGGGTCTTGCTCTGTTGCCCAGGCTGGAGTGCAGTGGTGTGACCTGTCTCACTGAAACCTCCACTTCCCAGGCTCATGGGAATCCTCCTTTCTCAGCCTCCTGAGTAGCTGGGACTACAGACATGTACCACCACTCCTGGCTAATTGTTTTGGTATTTTTTGTAGAGATGGGGGTCTCACCATGTTACCCAGGCTGCTCTTGAACTCCTGGGCTCAAGCTATCCATCCACCTCGACCTCAAAAACTGTTGGGATATTACAGGTGTGAGCCACTGCACCTGCCCTTGGATCTGCATTTTAAAGAATCACTCTGTCCCCAGAGCCACAGCTGCCTATAGATAGCAGTGAAATTGATCGGACTCCTGGACTGGAAATCTGGGATAAGGAGAGAAGGGTTTTTGGATTGGGCAATTTGGGTGGCTTCTGGGGTATTCACCAGGAGGAAAATTATAAGGAGAGAACAAATCTTTGTGGTGGGGACAAGTGGCAAGTTCCACCCTAGAGCTGAAGTGTGGAGATCATGGGGAGCCCCCGACAGATATCCTAGGCGCGGGAGACATGCCTTTGCTTGCGGAGCCCGTCCATCCGAGCACCTGCTATTCAGTTCTGCTGCCCTCTCCACTTTGTGTGAATGCCTCAGGCTTGATTTCCTGCATGCCTTCCTGTGTATCTCACTGCCCACGTGTCTTCCGTCAATTAAAAGGCACCTTCTCCATGGACACCCTGCTCTTTCCTCCTGAGCTCCCAGCATCATTGTGTAAATTCCAGGGAAATCAAGAGTGTAAAACTCGTTCCTGGCCCTCTGGGCAGGGATGACCCTGGGGCGGGAGAGAGGTCACCAGCGGCTAACAGCTGCAGGGCGGGGCTGGGCTTCCACGATGGAAGCTCCTGGGCTCAGAGCAGGGGCAGCTTGGTCTACACTGGGAGTCAGTGTGTCTCTAGAGAGGCTGATGGACACATAGGCCTCTTCTAGGGGCCAGGAGGAGGGGGGTGCACCCCAGGAGGGACTTCGGACTGAGTGATGCAGCCAGAGTGGATGGGCAAGGCCATGCTGTGCCCACACACGCCAACATGACACAGGCCACGTCCCAGGCACCCGGAAGAGGCTCTGAGCTCCATCTGCTGAGTGAGGTCATCTGCCCTCCAGGAGGGAGACCTGGGTCACCTGTGGCTGAGATACAGGGGAGAGAATGAGTGGGAGTGAATGAGCCTCAGGCTGGGTGTGGGTCAACTGGGACAGGGAGCCAGGCCTTGGGAAGATGAGCTTTGCATGTGCAGAGAGTCGGGATGGAAACGTGTGTGTTGAGTGCTGAGCAGGGCACCGGGAGGAGGCGGCTTCAGGACGGCCAGGACGCTCACAGGGCTGCATGTCACAGGGTGTCCCGTGCCACACCGCTGGGCTGAGCCCGGGGGCCTCCATGACCGAGGTGGCTGTGGGTCACCCCGAGGGAGTGCTGCCTGTAAATCTATCGCACTGCGGGTGGAATCCTGGTCTAACGGTGCAACACCAGTGGGACCCCCGGGGGACACCCCATGGGCCGCTGCTACAGAGCAGCGGGTGCCAGGAGGTCAGGTGCTCAGGAAGGGTTGAGGAGAAATCAGCAGGAAGACCCCTGGGGAGGGGCCAGCACTCAGGATCCCCCCAGGGCAGGAGGGGCCTTTCCTCCCAGACAGAAGCCAGAGGCAGGCCCCCTCTGCTGCGCTGAGGGCTGAGGTGGTTTTGAACAATTACGGTGGAGAAGGGAAACTTTACCCCCAGCCTGGGTTTGATGGTGTATCTGGGCAGTTTCCCTCCTGGACTTCCCGGTTTAATGTTCCGAGTCTATTTCAGGTGCTGTGAGGGAAGGCAGAGGTTTTCACTGTCACCTCCTGCTTTCTGTCTCCCAGCAGCAAATTATCCATCCCCGATCTCAACAGCTTCCTCTGTGGGGAGGGGGGGCCTGGAGTCTCCAGAGCTGTGCTGGGTGGACGGGAGGTCCTTGAAATACCCTCGGGATTGCCCCAAAGCAATTTGAAAATTGGAAGAGGAGGAGACACATGCCAAGAAGAAAAACAAGAGACTGTGACACCTTGTTTTTTCCCCTGGCACATTCTGGCATATTTTTTAAAGTTGAGCCATTTGAGTCAGACCTTATTATGGGAATTCTATGAACATTTGATGGATATTTTGCATAAATTTGGAACTGAAGTTTGGAGAGAGAGAGGGCGGCCCATGGAAAGAACGTGTGAAATCAATTACCCTTTGGCTGCACCTTTCCTTGGGATGTGAAGGCCACCAGTGGGGAGGAGGGAAAGGCCTCCAGAGCCAGAGACAACTGTGCATTTTCTAGGCAACAGACGATGCTTTCTTCACTATAAAACACGGACATTTTTGTCTCAGCCAAGTCTAGGTGGCAGTATTTTGTCTTAGAGGCAGTTAAATGCTCCTGTGAGAAGATTCTCAGCTGCTTTGGAAACGGTGAAAACTCATTGCATTTTTAACAAGAGAAATGCATTTTGAAGGTGGGAAATTGTCTCTAGTGATTAAAGAGACGGCTCTGCAGAAGTCAAATGCCCTCTGAAGGGGTGAGAGAAGGACAAGGAAAGGAAAAAGGAAGAGGGAGAGAGAGAGGCGAGGGAGAGGGAGGGAGAGGCAAGGGAGAGAGGGGGGCTGCCGGACAGAGCCTGGAGGGGAGCCAGGTGGGCCTGCCTCTCGTGAGGGCCAGTGTGGAGGCCCAGCCCAGGTCTCTAGCAAGGGCCCTTGGCAGGGAGGCGCCCTAGACCTCGAGGGACAGAGCCAGGCTGAGTGGGGAGAAGGCCACACCTGGGGCTCCGGCGGTGGCTTTCAGTGTCCTGCGTGGTGACCGTGCTGGCATAAGCCCCGTTCTTGGGGGATGAATTCCAGGCTCCTGAAGATGCTTGGGTTGCCTGATTGACAGCCAGGAAGCTGAGGCCTGAACGCATCGCCGGGTGGTTGCTCTGCTTCCATGGAAACGCACGCAGGACGGGGGAGCTGAGGTGAGGTTTTAAAGACAGCCTTCTTTTTATAACTTCCCTACCTTATCCTCTTCCATCTGACCACCGTTCCCATGGCAACCAGATCAGAAAGGCCATCGGCCACGCAAACTCTGATTTGCACGGTGGATTCGCCAAGTGCCAGGCGCGGCGGCACATCCAGGGAGGCAGAGGCGAGGGTGCATCCAAGTCGCCTGAGGGTGGCTGGACGAAACGGGCGTGAGGTTGCGGTGCCAGGGCCCTCTAGGGTGTGGAGGGAGCTCTAACTGCTGAGCTAGCCTGGGCGCCACGAATGAGGGTGGCCACGTAAAGTTCACACGCTCGGGGCCAGTCTCGGCCCACAGGAACTTCCTTTCTTAACAATCAGAGACACAAGTGCTGGGTGGCCTTGTGGCAGATCATGGCGACTCTCCCCGGATCCCTGCCTGGACTCTGATCCAATCCCTGGGGCACCTTCACGGCCAACTTCAAGGCAGGAGTTAGGCGGGAGGCTGGGTGGGACTCCATTCAGAGGGGCTGGGTTTGGCGTGAGGACTGGGGCACAGACCAGAACCAGGCAAGGGCACCCACCCCCCGTGCAGTGCGGCCTCTCACGGCTGCGAAACTTGGGATGCTCAATCCTGCAAATCCTGGCTTTCTCCTCTGACCATGGCTAATGGCTTCCTTACTGGAGAGGCGACTGCCATGATGACAGGTGTAGAGTCCTGATAAGATTAGTCAGCAACATTGAGGAGGAGCCACAGGTCAGGGAGAACAGTTGTTCTGAGACACGGCCCATCACAGGCAACGGCTGGCCTGACATCCTGTTCCCAAAGACCTACCTCCACGGTAGCCCAGCAGCACGACCGTATCTGCCCGTGGCCCTCCAGCATGACCCTGCCAGCTTCCCTCCAGCATGGCCCTGCCCAGCTTCCCTCCAGCATGGCCCTGCCCAGCTTCCCTCCAGCATGACCCTGCCCAGCTTCCCTTCAGCCCCTGCCTCTCCGCAGATGGCTCCTTCTCTGCTGCGCTGCCCATTGCTTTCTTGCAACGCGTCTTCGTACTTTCTCTAATAAATTTGCCTTCTTCACCCACGACTGTCTTGGTAAATTCTCCTACCCTCTGTGACACTAGCCCCAGCCAAGTGCACCCACAACAACACGGTGATGTGGCAGAAACAATGAAAAGCCATCGCGCATGGATAAAACCGTGGGGACCAACATGAAGCACCAACCTGCGTGCCTCTTTTGGATGATGGATGCGGTGTTTAATTTTCAGAGAACGCTTCTGTGATGATTTCCCTTCAACATGAATAGAGACTATAGCCATATGTTATTTCATGCTATATTTAAAGCTAACTTGGGACTTCTGCAGGCCACAAACGTCTTTGACAGTCCTGTGGTGGGCACACGCCTCTGCCGAAAACTTCTCGCAGGTGCTCGGGCAGGGCCTTCGCTGCACACTGGGAGGCTCCCTCCTGCCCTGGCACGCATCCTGGGGAAGAGACCCTCTGCTGGGGGACTTAGGGAGTCCATGTGGGACTCTGTCACACCCAGGTGAACTGTCCCGCTGTGTGTCTATGATCAGGACTTAGAGGGTCGGTGTGGGATCCGTCATGCCCAGGTGAACTGTCCTACTGCGTGTCTGTGCTCGGGGCTCAGAGGGTTGGTGTGGGATCCTGTCATGCCCAGGTGAACTGTCCCGCTGTGTGTCTGTGCTCAGGTTCTCTGCCTGTGAAAAACCTGAGTGCAGCAAACCTTCCGGAGCCTTTACTGAGCTGTGAGTGAGGATCTGGGCCCAAAAAGCGAAAGAAGACCCCAGTGCCGCCCTAACAGGCAGAGACTCTGGTCATGGGAGCCCTGCTGGCCTCTCCAGCCCTGAAACAGCGTGCAGGGTCTTAGGAAGTGCTCAGCACTCAGGAGCGATGCTGTTCTTTTTCGTGCTCTCAGTAAAAGCTGGAGCTGCACAGATGGGTGGAAGCCGTGGGAACAGTGCCACGAACGTCAGGGGTGTGGTTATTCTGTGTCTCACCCTGGCACTGGCACAGGGCGTGGAGGTTTCCATGACTGGATGTAAATAGAGTCACAAGAATCCCTCTGTCATCTGCTCTACACTTTCTTAGTATCTCTGTTTAAGTAACTTAGTACCCTGACTCCAACTCTTAAATTTTCTGGGTAAAATATCCCAATTCTAGACACTGACATTATTATTTGGAAGACTTCAGCTTCTCCACATGAGGATGAGCACCGTCACTAGCTGCTGACCATCAGGACAGCACCAAAATGGAGACCCTGGGAGGAGGAGGGGCCTGCAAATAGCTGGGTCTTCACCAACAGATCCAATAGCTTTTAGCACCGTCCCTGGAAGGTAGGCCAGCAGTCTATGGCATAGCAGCCAAGAGGGGTGGTTAGTTCTGTTTTTTGGGGGGGGGGCTGCAGCTGTCTTGGACATTGGCTGTGCATGTGTGACTGCATCTCAGCCTCTCAGCCACACGGTGACCTGTCTGGGTTAGCTGGGATCCCAGGTAGTAGCTGCAGTACAGAGTCCAATTCTTTAGGCAGGAGTTGTTAGGCCGGAGGCTGGGATGCCATTCAGAGGGCCTGGGTGTGGAGTAAGGACCCGGGGAACAGACTAGAATCCAGGCAAGGCACCGGCCGCGTGGACCAGGGAGAAGCCCTGATGTGTGACAGGTTTGCTGGGGCCCAGGCAGTAGCCGCCCACCCATGACACGTGGAATGGCAAGTGAGGGACAGCACATTCCTTTCAGACCCTCGGCCTCACACGTAGGGTTTGTGTGGCTTCAGGGTCCGGACAGCAGAGGCTGGGGTGGAGCGTTTGGTGTCGCTGATTGGAGGAATAGAATAGGTGGCACCTCACAACCTAGATTTTGATAGAAAACCTGTTCCTGAGAAGAGCCCAGCACAGCCTGCTGAAAAGAGCAGGAAATCCGGGGTCAGCTTGTGCCTCCTAAACATGGGTGGGATTTGGGCATATGGAGGGCAGAGCCCTACAGGGAGGGGAGGCAGAGGAGAGGTGGCAGCTCCAACATGTAACTGGTTTCCACCAATGACACCAGGCAGGAGGTCAATTTTCTTAGTTACTTGAGGGATGCATTTTACTATTGATTTATGTTGATCAAAGCTGAGAGCAGTGATTTACAGAGAAGAGTGTTTGAAGGACACACACTTCATTCGTCAACAGAAGATTTAGCTTCTCTCAATATCAAGACAAAATGTTGGAGGACTCTGTGCTGAAGCCAGGTTCCTCGGCCCTCCTTAGACATGCTTCACTCCATTACGTTTGGGATTATGCACCCAAATGACACACAGACGAGATGCAAGGAGCTGTCTTTAAAAACTCAACAAACTAGAAATAGAAAGAAATGCTCTCAACATGATAAAGACCATATAAAAACCCACAGCAAAAATAATTACTCAATAGTGAAAGACGGAATGCTTTCCTCTAGAACGGCAAAAAGAGAAAGATACTCACTTTTACCACTTCTATTTAATACAGCACCGGAAATTTTGGCCAGAGCAATTAGGCAAGATAAAAGAGGTAGAAGGCATCCAAGTTGGAAAAAGAGAATTAAATGATCTGTTTGGAGGTGAAATGGTATCATAACATATAACACTATATCATATGTAGAAAAGGCATGATATCATATGTAGAGAAACAAAAATCACTGTTAGAACTAATAAATGAATTCAACAAAGTTGCAGAATATAATATCAACACTTAAAATTAGTTGCATTTCTATGTACAATGATCAATCTGAAAAGGAAATTAAGAAAAAGTTATATTTATGGTCTCATCTAAAATAACAAAATACTTAGGGATAAACTTAACTAAGGAGGTGAAAGACTTGTATACTGAAAACTACAAAACATTGTTGAAAAAATAAAAGACATAAATAGACGGAAAGACATGTTCATGGATTGGAAGGCTTGATGTTATTAAGTTGATAACATGACCCAATGCAATTCACAGATTCAATGCAATCTCTATCAACATCCCAAGGACATTTTTTTCCCCAGAAATAGAAAAACCCATTCTAAAATTCATGGAATCTCAAGGGGCCTTGAATGGTCGAAATAATCTTTAAGAAAAGAAGAACAAAGTTGGAGAACTCCTGACTTCACTTCCTGACTTCAAAACGCACTGCAAAGCTACAAGTCAAAACAGAGTGGTGTTAGCATACCACACATAGACCAATGGAATAGGACACCGGGCTCAGAAGTCAACCTTTGCATATGTAGTCAGGCGAATTTGAACAAAGGTGCTGCAACCAGTCGATGCAGAAAGGATAGTCTTTTCAACAGTGGTGTTTGGAAAACTGAATATTCACAGGCAAAAGAATGAAGTTGGACCCTTACCAAACACCATCTGCAAAAACAAACTCAAAATGGATCAGAGACCTAAACATGTGACTTAAAACGACGCAGCTCGTATGAACGCACAGGAGGGAACAGCCTCACGACACTGGGTTTGGCACCGATTTCTTGGAATGACATCAAAAGCACAGGTGATGAAAGAAGAAACAGATAAATTGTACTTCAAATTTTAAATCTTTTGTTCCCAGAGGACACCATCAAGAGAGTGAAATAGAAACTCACAGAATGGGAGAAGATATTTGCAAATCATATATTTGATGAGGGATTAATATCCAGAACATATAAAGAGATATGGGCTGGGCACAGTGGCTCACACCTGTAATCCCAGCACTTTGGGAGGCCAAGGTGGGCGGATCACCTGAGGTCAGGAGTTTGAGACCAGCCTGGCCAACATGGTGAAACCCCATCTCTACTAAAAATACAAAGATTGGCTGGGCGTGGTGGTGGGTGGTGGTAAACCCAGCTACTCGGGAGGCTGAGGCAGGAGAATCACTTGAACCCAGGAGGTGGAGGTTTCAGTGAGCTGAGATTAGGCCACTGCACTCCAGCCTGGATGATGGAGTGAGACTCTATCTCAAAAAAGAAAAGAAAAGGAAAGAAAGAAAGAAAGAAAAGAAAGGAAGGGGGTGGGGGAGAGAGAGAGAGAGAGAGAGAAGGAAAGACAAGTCAACAACACTTAAACCACCCAATTTATAAACTGGCAAAAGATTTCAACAGACATCTGAAGAAGATGTACAAATGGCCACTAAACACGTGAAAAGATGCTCAACGTGACAAATTATTAGAGAAATCAACATCAAAACCATGGGAGACCACTTCCTACCCATGAGGAGGGCTGTTACTGAGAAAACCCACAGGAAGTATAAGTATTGGTGCAGATGTGGAGACACGGAAACTCGAAAATTGCCAGTGTGAATGCAAGGGGTGCAGCCACGTGGAGAACACTGTGGTGGTTCCTTGGAAAATAAGCATGATTCATAACTTCCTCTTGTGGGTATATGTCAAAATAACTGAAAGTGGGGCTGGAATGTTTAACACCCATGTTCACAGCAGCATTAGTCACTACAGCCAAAAAGTAGAAGCAACCCAAGGTCCATCAATGGAAGAATGGATAAACACAGTGTGGTTCATTCACACGGTGGACTGGAATTCCAATTTGTGCACAGTGGAGGTATCAGGCTAAATGAGATGAACCGGTCACTAAAGGACAAATCCTATGTGATTCCCCTCACATGAGGGACTGAGAGTTGTCAAATTCATAAAGACTGAAAGCAAAATAGAGGTTACCAGGAGGAGAAGGGGGAGTTGGTGTTTAATGGGGACAGAGGTTCGGTTTGGAAGATGAAATGGTTCTGTGGGTGGATGGTGGGATGGCACAACTGTGAGAAGGTTCTTAACACCACGGAACTGTATACCTAAACATGGTAAGTTTTGTATTATGTGTATTTTACCACAAAGAAGATTAAACACCCTCACACCCAACAAAGCTATCTTGTGACATTCTTGTTGCCTGCATTGGAGTGCAGTGAGGACGACATCCCCTGTCAGGACTGCTTATGTGAACGCTCAGGCATGACTCCTTCTCCCTCTGTGTTCTGGGTTTCTCAGCAGCCATGGGCAGACACTGCTCACTATGAAGAGCAAGTTGACAAAACCGTGAAACTGTCAAAATTTTCTTTATGCTCAGGCTGCAAGGAAGCCCCATGCTAAATGTGCAGCTCAACTTGTAAATTGCCCATGTGTGTGTTTTAACTTTCCAATGAAATTACGTTTCTATTTTTTCCTGTTTCTGGACATGATTTTAGTGTATTTCATTTCCAATTTTGTTACACTAAAAGCATCCTAATAACGGAATCCAATTTTCCTGTAAACTGTGTTGTGCTAATTATTATAACTAAATTGAGCTTTGAACCTATGGCACACCTTTTTATTTCTCCTTGGTTTTCCTTTTTTTACTAAAAGTCCTATAGGATTTAAATGACAGATTCTAATGATGCTAAAAGTAAAACCTGAGAATAATAGTATATTTCAAAATGGCATATTTCAACATGTTTCTGTTTCAAACACAGTAGTTATTTTGTTAGTCATTTTTCTGGACACTGTGAGCTCAAGGTCTTTTGGGATCTAGGAAACCCCGTTATTGAAACCACACTGTTCTAATGGCATAAGAAGTGACAGAATCCTGAACAACTTTACAATTCGATGGTAATTCCAAGACAATAGTACAGTCGCTTGGTCCTAGCTATACCAATGTTCACGGAAAACAATACTTAGCTCGCTAGAGAGTGAATACTTTTCAAGAGCCTTTTTTCCTTGAGAAGAAACACAGCCTTCTGTGGCGAGTTAGAAATCTCTTTGTCCTTTCCATCCTACAGTACTATTTTTCCTGGTCTCTCAGTGGTGCTCTTTACCTGATAATACCCAGAAACTCAGTTTATTATGTGAGGCCGACAAAAGCGTTTGAAAATGATGGAGCAACTAATGAAAACGAACAAACATACAAAAAAAAAATAGTGACAAAAGCCACCCTGGAACTGATGGAGTCTAGCTGCGTTGTTTTTGACTTCTTGGTGACGCTTGATTCCCCTCTTGTCACTGATGTCCCAGGGCCAGGGCCACCCTTTAATGACTCTCTTGAGAGATTTAGCATTTACAGGTTTAAGAAGACAGCACCTACAGGAGAGACTGTAATACGATGTTGTTTAATCAAGTTAGTGTTGAGCTTGTTATAACTGTTTTGACTTTCAAAGTATTTACAGATCAACAGTGCTAGAACTACCCTTCCAGTCTCCACTATGACGCAGAGCAACTTAAATGAAAACGCCCTTTCCTGCTCCCCGGTGCACCAGGGGATTTTTCTTCCCCTGAATGAGGGCATCATCGTCTCATTTAATAACAATCCTGATACACATCAAAGCCGCTATTGAATCTGTCTCTCCCCATTTACTTCGCCTTCCTCTTTCTACATCCTATATTTCTTGTTTAACGAATTGTTCTTGATGTGACGTCTTCACAATAAGCCCATAAGCACAACTGAAACACAATTTCCTGCTAGCTTCAGTTAAGATACATTAATCCTCTCGATATTTCCCAGGACAATACTATCTCTCCCGTGCAGACTTCATTTCTCTCATTTGACTGAGAAGGAGAAAAATCCTTGAAAATTGGTTTCAAAAGTGGCGTGCAAAAAAAGGGCAAACATTTCTTGGGCACACAATTTTCTTTAAACGCTCACATGTTCATGATGCACCCTCACGTTAAACACTCGTGTGTGAGAAACAGAATGAGAAATCGCCGGACAGCCGAGCGTCCCTGTGCCACCGCCGCCTCTGGCTGCCGCCCGCGGCTCAAGCTCAGAGCTCGAGCTCCGTCCACGTTGCTGCCCCTTCCTGTGGCTCCACGTCTGTTCTGTCCAAGTCACATTTCCATGGAAACGTTGAGTGGAGCCTAAGGAATGGGAAGAAGCCCGAGCCACTCCTCTTACAGTCTTGGGCATCCACATGGTGATTCTTCTCCAGACCACTCATCTGATGGGGACCTCTGAGAAATGCTCTGCGCAGCTGCACTAACTGCCTTTATGTCTCGGTAGTATGCATGCAGGTACGTAGCTGAGGAGGTGCGTGTGTCAGTGCGTATGTCTGTGGGTGGGGAGCTGTGTGTGCAGGTGTGCCGGCAGGGATGGATGTAGGTACAGATGCAGGTATGCATGCAGGCATCCACCTGTGTTGGCGTGCAGGTGCATATGTAGGCACCTATCTAGGTGTGTGTGTAGTACGTTATGTAGGTAGGTGTGTGCATAGATAGGTACGTATGTAGCTATGTAGGTGGATTTGTAGGTGCACTTGTAGGTAGGTACGCAGGCATCTATACAGGTAGGTATGGATGTGGGTACAGATGCAGGTGTGCATGTAGGTATGTGCCTCTGCTGGCATTCAAGTATATACAGAGGTCCACATGTAAGCATGTAGGTGGATTTGTAGGTGTACTTGTAGGTAGGTGTGCATGTAGGTACCTAGGTAGGTATGTAGGTGGATATGTAGGTGAACTTGTAGGTAGGTACCTATGTAGGTACATTTGTAGGTATGTAAGTGCATTTGTAGGTAACTATGCATGTGGATACCTATGTAGGTATGTAGTGGATTTGTAGGTGCACCCGTAGGTAGGTGTGCATGGAGGTACCTATGTAGTTATGTAGGTGGATTTGTAGGTGCACTCGTAGGTAGGTGTGTGTGTAGGTACCTATGTAGGTGTGTAGGTGGATTTGTAGGTGCACTTGTAGTTGTAGATAGGTACCTACGTAGGAGGCACGGATATACTGTGGATGCAGGTATACATGTAGGTGTGTACCTACGTCAGCATGCGGAGGATATGCAGGCACCACGCAGCTCCAATGCAGCCTGCATCAAGGACTCACCGCCAGTCTCCGGCCGCTGCCCGCTTGCAGTGGGCGGGAGCAAAGGAGTCCACCATATGTCCCAGGCCCCATTGGCGCAGCCGATGAGTCCCCTGGTCTGATCCACAAGGCTGAACCACTAACCCGTCCATTGCTGTCCTGTCACCTGGTCGTGACACGTGCCTGGTGGATGGAATAATAATGCTCCATCCACAGCGAAGGCTTAGGCTTTGCAGAATTGTGTGAGGCCAGAATGAGGCAGTCCTGATCCCTGTGTTCATTCCTCTGTCTCACCCACTTTGCGTGTTTGAAACCAGAAACGATTCTAATTCAGGCTTGCGATGTGATTCTAATTGACAAAATGTTGGCCTTGGCTTGGAGTACTCACGTTTCATCCAGTGAGAAATAAAATATATGACTCTCCCTCCCTCTTCTGACTGCATCATTGGATTCCAGCAATTGAATGTTTGTGAAGGCCTGGCAGCGAACTAAAATCTATTTCAGCTGGTGGAAGCTCTGAGGTGCTGTATTTCTGGCCTGTGTACGGCCGTATTGAAGGGAGGAGAGGCACAGTTCCTAGAGGTGCCACATCGGCTACTCATTTATCTTTGAGTGTTGTGGTTGGGCCAATTTCCTCAAGCTGTACGGTAAACCTCGTTAGAGGAAACGATGAGACTGTGTGTGTGTGCATGTGTATGTGTGTGGATGCCTGTGTGTGTGTTGTTAAGCATATTTCAGAGAAGCTTTCTGACGACCTCTATTCCAGGTTTATCTGTTTAGTAGATGATAAATAGAATTCTTAATTATTGCATTACTCTCTCTAAATTCCAGATCATTAATATATTCTACATGGGTAACTCTAGATGGATAATTAAGTAAATAATCTAGAGAGTCGAACAATATAGACAAAAAGTCTGCACATTTCAGGTCAAGCTATTAAAAACACCAAGGTCTTTAGGGTCTGGCTGAGTCTGGCCAGAGTTCAGCAAGCTGATTTGCTCTGGCTGTGTAGTAAGCAGTTAGGGCTGCTCTTATACAAATATATTCTACTGTGTTTTCCTTGGTCTGTGTTTTATTTTTGATGGAAATATGGGTATACAGACATCATTACAGAAGAAAAAGCAGCCGTGCAAAAGTAATGACGGTCATGACAGCCAACAATCGGCATTGGCTCAGAACTGGGGGGACCAGGGCCGGTGGGGACTGACCAGAGCAATGACGGCCATGATGGCTAGCCATTAGCATCGGCTGAGAATTGCAGGGGACCAGGGCTGGTGGGGATTGAGCACGGTAAAGACGGCCATGATGGCCAGCCATAGGCATCGGCTCAGAACTCGGTGACAGGGCAGGTGCGGACTGACCAGAGACACCCCGGCTCATTGTTACCACGTGGAAAGGCATTCAGGACTGGCAGAAATTCCAGGAGGAGACAGAAATCTAGATTTACCTGTGCGAGTGATCCCCAAATTTAAAATGCCAAGAAAAGATGGAACATCACTGGAATTTAGATAGATGAAGTACATGTAACTGGTTTAGGTTGGAAGAGAAAAGAACAGCGAACACATGAATCTCTGTTCTAAGTCACCTCCCACTCAGACCTCTGTGCTCTCAGCTCATTGTGCATCAGAATTATCTGCAAGAACTCTAGAAAGTCGCCAAGCCCTGGGCCCCACCGGAGAGGCTCATTAGCTGCGTGCATGGGTGCCATGGGTGCCCAGACGCTGGGGAGGCTGGATTTTAGCCCCACTCCCCTTGGCCAAGGCCTTGGATAGCAAACCTGGAAAATCAAACCAAATCCATCTATGACTGCGTGAGACTCAGGTGCCTGGTGATTCTGATGGAACATAAGGGTTCAAATCCATCTCTGAGTGGGTGAGACTCAGGTGAAGGTTTATCAGGTTAGCCGGTGATTCTGATGCAACATAAGGGTGGTAACCCCAGTAACATCTAAATTACTTGAGCTCTTTGGTTGCAAGTTATTTAAAACAAGCAAAAACAAAAGACTAAACATTCTCCACACATACACTCGCACCTCTCATAAATATGATTTGACCCTTGCTGGTCTGGGAGCTGGACTTCCTCGTAGCTCTCAAGGGGAAGGAGAGGAAGTGCCCACTGGTGAGTGGAGACGCTGGGCTCACCCATGCCCTGCCCTGACCTGCTCCTGGCCCTGGGCTCTGGGCAAAGCCGTAACCTCATACTTCATTTTGGGCCAAGGGTCAGGTGAGGACAAGGTCCTAGAACACCGCTTGGGACATCTGACTTATTCCTAAAGTGTAGTTGAAATAAAGCAGGAAAAAAGAATACATATTTTCTGCAATGGACATGGTTTAGGGAAAAGTTTTAAGTATTACAAAATGTGCAAAAGGAAGTTTGTTTTGCAATTTACGTTTTCAGGCTGGTGTGAACTAAATACAGATCGACAGCTCTGAAGAGCCGAGAGCGGTGAGAAAAACAAAAGCATCGTGGCAGCTCCTCACCTACTGAGAGTTAAAACAAGTGCCCGGCTGTGAGAAGAGCTTGGCATGATTCCAGAGAGCAGGAAGAAAAGGGGGGAAAAACAGATAGAAGGGAATTCGTTGAATTTACAGAAGTCTTTCCCTTGTACTAATTTAAAAAGTAATATAACAGCTTTTAATTTTTCAAAAATTGTGGAAATTTCCAGAGAAGGTCATATATCTGCTTCTTGGTTTGCTTTGTGAAAGCAGTCAATGTAAAGAATCCGTTCTATTACTTTTTATATATTAAAATCTTAAACATCTGACTATTTCATGATGTATAAGCTAGTGTAGACTTTTAAGGCAAGCATTTTCTTTGAAAAGATACAGAAATTATCTCAGATTTGGTTTAAAAAGGTCGTACAAGCATCCCAGAGTTGGCACTGCCTTTTTAAGTATATTCAACAATGGCCCCCAGCAAACTGAACACGGAAATGTTTGCTCACTCCTCATGAGCAGGTCTGAGTGGGTAGTGGCCTGTGTCTAGGTTGCTGGTGTGATGTATTACCGTTCCTACAATTTGCTGCAGGCAGAAATCTTAATTAAGGCCGTTCCTAAAGAGTGACCTTCAGGGAGGGCGTTACTGGATTGGCGTGAAAATAAAGTGGCCGCATGGCCCCGGTGGGACGCTGGAGCACTGGAACAGCCCCTCCCACCAAAGGATGGCTGTGCTGGGGATGGCTGGGCTACAGGACCACTGAGCCGTGATGAACGAGCCCCGCACCCCACGAAAGAGCTGAACAGTGGGGAGATGTGAAAGGGAGGACTCTTCTTTTTAGCGAATGCACGTTCACTCCTCACGCTGGAATGTTGTGTACCTCCCCCGCACGCACGTCTTCTCTGTGAATTCTGGGCCTGCATGGTCTGAAGAGCCATGCTCCCTAGGGTGTCTGTGTTTCCTTGTGGGAAAACGCCCCCATATCTGTGGTCCTTGACGATGCTGTGTGACAGCGCCTGGTTTTAGAAGGAGGTGGTTTCTTCCTGGTCAGCAAATCGGGATGAGACGGGAACACATTCCCATCTGGTCTGGGAGAGCTTACCGTAGTGTTTGCCCTCCTTTTTGAGAGAAATTGGAAGGCGTCCTCCACTGAGGTGAAGATGGATTGTGCCGCTTCAGGGGGCACAGGCTCCTGGCCAGGTGCCAGCAGGTGCCACTGCACACTTCAGATCAGTGAGGCTTGCGCTGCCAGAGTTCTCGGGGCTGTGTGAAGCATTGCAGCCAAGTGTCTCTCAACTTGCTCATTTCTCGATATTTTAACCGTAAGACACTGATCGGCTTCTCATGCACTCATGGAGGCCCCGGATGCGTCTGATCTTCTCTTTTGGGAAGGTATGACCAGATGTCTCTGGGAGCTTGTGCACTCAGGGCAGTGGATCTGCCCCGGTCAACCGGCCACATTTCTCAGAATCCTCTGATCTAACAGAGGAATAAATACCTTCACCACCGCGACCTAACATGCTCGCCCATTGGTAGTGGATCCACAAGTTTCGAGTTTTCTGTTTGCATTAGCAGAAGAAAAACAACAATATCAATCTCAGAGTTTTTTAAATCATGAGGGAAACGATAAAGATGGAAAACGCTTTTGAGTAACCATTCTCAGGCAAAAGACACCACACTTATTTCGACCTGCCTGGTCTCCAGGTAAGACGAACTCAAACCAGCACTTTCTGCAGCCTAGAATAAGAATATGTAAGGAAGAAGAGACTCCAACACAATCGTATGCAAGAAACACTGGATGAGTTTAGCGTGTTAGGATGAAACACACTTTCTCTTGGTGTCTTTCTTGGGTGAAACATCTGGTGAGCCTGAATGAGAGGGAGATAAAACGCTGTGGGACATTTAAATTAAAAAGTCTCTATACACCACATGATGTCACATCATGAGGGCCTGCCGACGCACGCTGCTGCTACAGGTGCATGGACAACCTTGCACCTGCTGCCATGCACCTGACCACGCATAGTGACAACCATGCACACTTGCAGCAAGGTGCTGTCATCAGAGAATACATGAAGAACCAGGAGCTCCTAAGAAGAGAAGCAGAACTGGCGAAGGCCTAGGAGGAGAAGCGAGCCTAACGCCAGCCCCGTGAGTGGAAGGCTTCACCCAGGACATGCCTTGGGAACCTGCCCTGGAGGAAGAACAGGATTCCATCACTCAGAAAGGCAATAATGGGACAGTAATAGCAGGCAATAGTACACCATAAATTATATGGAAATCATAATTAAGAGTGGTATGTTAAATGATAGAATAATCTTATGTCTGTAAGCACTTAACTGTTAACAAGGTAAGTTCAAATGACCTCTAAAAAATCCTCTGAGGTCCCTTTTCCTACTGTTTTTAATTTAAATTTAAATTTAATTTAATTTTTCTGAGACAGAGTCTTGCTCTGTGGTCCAGGCTGGAGGGCAGTGGCACAATCTTGGCTTATTGCAACCTCTGACTCCTGGGTTCAAACGATTCTCCTGCCTCAGCCCCCCGAGTAGCTGAGATTATAGACGTGCACCACCTAGCCCAGCTAATTTTTGTATTTTTAGTAAAGATGGGTTTCTCCATGTTGTCCAGGCTGGTCTCAAACTCCTGACCTCAAGTGATCTGCCCTCTTTGGCCTCCCAAAGTGCTGGGCTTACAGGCCTGAGCCACTGTGCCCAGCCTGCTATTGTTATTTAAATAAGCGATTAAATGGCTCACCCAAGGCAATATACACATTAAAGTAAGAATCAGAGCTGAACTTCGTTCTTTGTTTCCAACCTCAATACCCCTGTTATCTCCTGAACTATACACATCAGCAGACAGGATGCCACATTTAAACCCTACAGGTTTGCAATGCTGAGGGAATAGGAGCTTGAAGTTAACTTTATGGTAGAGTACTTAATATCTATTAGGAACAATCGAAAAATAACTGGTCGGAGGAATTGCCTTCTGTAGTCTTCACAATTGTATAGACATATCTATCTATCTATCTATCTATCTATCTATCTATCTATCTACCTGTCTGTCTGTCTGTCTGTCTGTCTATCTGTCTATCTATTATTTAAGAGACAGGCTCTTGCTCTGTGGCTCAGGTTGAAGTGCAGTGGCATGATCATGGCTCACCACAGCGTCGACCAGATTCAAGTGATCCTCGCACCTCCGCCTCCCGAGCAGCTGGGATTACAGGCATGAGCCACCACACCTAGCTATTTGTTTTTATTCTTTGTGGAGACAGGGTTGCAGCACGTTGCCCAGGCTGGTCTGGAACTCCTGGGCTCAAGCGGTCCTCCCATCTCGGCCTCCCAAAGTGCTAGGATTACAGGTGTGAGCCACAGTGCCTGGCCTATTATTTCTTTTTAGGAACCATTTTGGATCCTTTTATTTAACCAGAGTTTTACAGTCTTACTGACACCAGCATTTATGTGCCTACAGAATGTCCTTGCTGCCCTTGAATTGTTAAGAAAATCCTGATAACGACTCAAAAAGGCCCATTCTTTGGTTGACCATCTTGTCAGCTCCGCAGCCATCCTGCCTGACAATTAGCAGGGCCAATTCCTAAGGAGTCGCAAACGAAGGCACACTGTTTCTGTGGAAAGTAAAAACGGCATAAACAAAGTCAGATTTAATGAGCCCCACAGTCTGGAGAAGTCCCTGTCCCTAGACTTGGCCTTGAGCCCTCATCACCTATGTTTCTTTATCTTTTTATGCACACATACTACTCCTCAACAAGGCAAGTAGCTTGTTTGTAGCAAGATTTCAGAAAAAAAGAAAAAGAAATCGCAATGGAAAGACCTTTCTGTCTCCACTGTTTGTGGCTGAGTGACTTGCCTCTTTGAGCTGCAGTCTCTTGTGTTAAAAAGTAGATACATTTCCCCTGCTTGTCTAACTGGATTGTTTAAAAAGCAAAGATCAGACAGCAGAAAGCTACTTCTAATTTATAAATTGCTACGAAATTAGAATTATTGTTGGGTATCTCTCTTGGCCTTTAATAGTTGTTGATGAGATCATTTTGTGACATAAGCATCATTCATTTGTCCTACAACTCTTCACCCAGTCTCTGCTTTTAGATTTAGGGAACTGAGTAGTGGGTAATACAGGAAAGGGTATAGTTGCAGAAGACAGAGTGAACCATCAATAATAAGTGAACAGTAAGCCCCACACAGAGAAGTAAAACCAAGTAATGGGATGAGAACGAGAATGAGTGGCTGGGAGGGGCTTCAGAGATAGCCATGGTTATGGGTTCAGCGGTATCCCACCCTGAAAAGACATGTTGATGGCCTAACCCACAGGACCTCGGGATGTGAGTTTGTTTGGATATTGGGTTCTCGTTGGTTAAGATGAGTCCCTACTGCGGTAGAGTGGGCCCATGATCCATATGGCTGGTGTCCTTATCAAAGAGGGTCATGAAGGGACCCGGAAGAGCACCGCATGACGCTAAGGCAGAGAGTGGAGGGCAGGAGGGTCTCCCCTGGAGCCTTCAGGGGAGTGCAGCCCTGCTGGCACCTTGATTCTGGACTTCTGGCTTCCAGAATGATAACAGGATGAATTCCAATTGTTTCAGGCCCTCAGGTTTGCAGGACTTCGTGTTGGCAGCCCTAGAAGAGTAGTGGCTGGTCCAAGAGCACCCATGTACAGGTGCAGCACGTCTCCTGGGACTACACCACAGAACCACGGATGGAGGCAGGGATGCAAGTCAGGGCGTGGCCCGGGTGCTGGGGACCCGGCCCTCTGTGCTCCACAGTCAGAAGGTAGGCAAGACAGCTCAAGGGGAGCAGGTAGGGAAGGAGGTGGGAAGTGAGGCCGGGAGGGAGAGCAGGGCCTTGTCGGCTGAGGTGATGTGCTTGGACTTCATGCCAAGTGCCATGAGAAGCCCGGGAGAGCTTGAAACACAGGCCGCTACTGACACGGAGCTCAGGCCTCCATGGGAGCGACTCGTCTCCACACACCTGCTGAGCAGGGCCACGCGAAATGCTCCCAAGAAGGACTGTGACTTCAAAACCCTGAAAGGGACAGGTCACAGCACATTTTTAAAGTTTGTGACATGACATTTCCTGTTGCTATTCAATACTTGTAAAAATGCTTCATCAGAACTTTGAAACCACGGAATGGTCACCACCTAATGCACACAGTGATTAAATGAGGAACATTGGCTCCAGACTCAGAAATCAAATCGGAATTCCAATTTCTGGCAACATAGTATCTATCACAGTATTTATTTCTGCTATTGGATAATAGAAGTATTTACTCTATTTATAAAGTACTAGGTGGTGCAGGTTACAAAAACATTTAAATTCCTAATTTTAAGTGTGAATTCACAGCCAGTAGCTCTGTTCCATCTTTTTGTTTGTTTCTTTGGGTTTATTTTTGTATTAAGTAGACATAGTCTAGTTTTAGACCTTGTTAGATTCAGGTCACAGTAATGAATACATAAAGATTCAGAGGACGAAATGATGGCAAAATGGTCTGTTCCTCTGTGAGCTACAAAGAGTGAACTAAGAAATCGGAGAGTACATGTTCACACTTGATTCACGGTCCTCTTGCTGGTCTCTCTAAGCCTATTTCCTCAATTCATTAATTCTTTCCTGAATTTACCAAGTGTTTGTTTGTCATTCAGTGCTGAGAGTACCATACTGTAACACCGGTGTGATCCTATCTTTAATCTGCAAAGGAGACATGGAATCCAAGGATTCTTATTCTAGGCATGGCATAATATGGCATTCTTTTTTTTTTTTTTTTTTTTTAGACGGAGTTTCACTCTTGTTACCCAGGCTGGAGTGCAATGGCACAATCTCAGCTCACTGCAACCTCCGCCTCCTGGGTACAAGCAATTCTGCCTCAGCCTCCTGAGTAGCTGGGATTACAGGCACGCGCTACCATGCCCAGCTAATGTTTTGTATTTTTAGTAGAGTCGGGGTTTCACCATGTTGACCAGGATGGTCTCGATCTCTCGACCTTGTGATCCGCCCGCCTCAGCCGCCCAAAGTGCTGGGATTACAGGCTTGAGCCACCGCACCCGGCTATAATATGGCATTCTTATGCCAAGCATAGTAGCTGCTTTACAAGAGACAAGAATGACCCATTTCCATGGTTTCTTACCCAGGACACTAATTTTAGGTATTCAGTAGAAAAGTCAGCAAAACCACAAACAGGAATAAATGTTAAGTATATTTTCTTCTATTTTTTTTTTATCCTATACATAGACTTTAAAATCTTGAAGGAATGAGCCCACAGACAATGCCCTTGTCTCCTTCTGAAAAGCAGCTGTGGGTCTGAGGTCAATCAGCTACTTTCGACTGAATAGTGTCCTGTCTAGATTTCTGCTTTTTATTTACGTTGAAATATGTAAATATTTGCATAGATGGTAAATGGAAATGCTATACTTTTGGTGAACCTCTGCTTGGTTACTAAAGCTGCAATAATAACACCACCAGCTCTGAATGCTAAGCAAAAATGACCCTTTGTTCTAATTTTTCAAACCTGTGGACTGCAACAGCCCTCTTGGGGACAATAACCCGCACAATAGATTAAAAGCCCGTTAAATGTTATTTTCAGCCTGGCAGAACACCAGCTGCTGAGTACCCTTTAGCTACATTTTGTTTTGAAGTATGGCAAACTTACTATATCCAGGTGACAACAGTAACGTGTCATTTTAGAGTGATTGAATAATTGTACAAACAAATGGAATTAGTCTTACTGTCTGATTCCTAAATACAAAGTTCAGGCTCTGCCAAAGGGGTGAGTTGTGTGTGTGTGTGGGGGGTTTGACCTCCCAAATGCCTACCATGTGCTCCAAACCTCCCTCGATAAACAATCTAGTAGAACTATACCTGGTGGATTAGTGCAGTGTCAAGATAAACCATCTCCCATTCTCCAAACTACAGTCTGTCCTATTTTGAAAATCTGGAGTTATCTCTTGCTAAAAATATAACAGATTTAAAGATTTTTTGGGTTTTCTCCTTTTTTCTACTTTAAATTCTCAACCAAAACAGAGGCATAATTTATGTATATGTTTTAGTAGGAAGTCTTGGATTATCCCCTAATTTTAAATAGTTTGATTCTGGTTAAAATAACATTTAGACCACAGTTTACATGATTTGGCTGATTTGAAAATTGCTTTTTATCATTATTAGTAGAAATTGCTGATCTGAACTCCTTTAAGTCTGCTACAAAATCAACCTTGCAAGAATACTTCTTCCATTAAAGCACATGGCTTTAAGATAATTACCAATAAAAAGTAACCAGTGAGAAGATTGACACCAGAGGAAACATTCAAGTTGTATATCAAATATATGCAATGTATATCAAGTAGTTCACTTTTACATTTATTAACAGAACTCCTCAGAGGATTTCTACTGTGCTAAGTACAAAAGGAGAGCTCATAGTTTCTAAATTTAATAAAAAGTATCATAGAGGTTATTTTGCCAAAAGAAAATAAATCCAATACAACACTACTATGCAATGGGTTTAAACATTTATACCCAGTTGACAAATAGAATTCCAGCACAATGCTACATTTTGGCAGAACATAGTCTTAGAAAAGATTTGGAGCAGGTGTCAGTCTTTAAGATGTGTAAGTTTTCGCCGGGCGCGGTGGCTCAAGCCTGTAATCCCAGCACTTTGGGAGGCTGAGGCGGGTGGATCACGAGGTCAAGAGATCGAGACCATCCTGGTCAATATGTTGAAACCCCATCTCTACTAAAAACACAAAAAATTAGCTGGGCATGGTGGTGCGTGCCTGTAATCCCAGCTACTCAGGAGGCTGAGGCAGGAGAATTGCTTGAACCCAGGAGGCGGAGGTTGCGGTGAGCCGAGATTGTGCCATTGCACTCCAGCCTGGGTAACAAGAGCGAAACTCAGTCTCAAAAAAAAAAAAAAAGATGTGTAAGCTTTCAGTGAGCTTTAGAAATGTTCCATGCCATTAGTTGGAATAAGGTGAAAAGTACAAACTTTGATCATGGTTGTCATTATTAACGTGATTGTCATCATACTTATTAATATTATCGTCACCATCACACTGTTATCATCAACATCGTTGTCAACATCCTCACCATCATCATCACGGTCATCATCACCATTCTCATTGTCATCAACATTTCTGTCATCATCATCACCATCATTAGCAACATTATTATCATCACCATCATCATCATCACTGTCATCACCATCACTGCCATGATCATTGCATAGTCATCATCACCATCATATCAACACCATCATCTTCATCATCACCATCACTATTATAACTGTCATCATCATGATCACCATCACATCAACAGGATCATTATTATCGTCATCATCATCACCATCATCATAGTCATGATAGTCATCATCACCATAATTAGAATAAACATAATCACTATCATCATCGTCATCACCATCATCATCTTCATCATCATAGTCACCATCATCATCACCATCACCAGTATCAGCATCATCACCACCATCATCATTACCAACATGATCATCACCACCATCTTCATCATCATTTAGTATCAACATCGTCACCACAATCACCATTGTCATCATCACCATTATCACCAGGACCATCATCATCGCTATCATCACCATCATTGTTATCATAACTATCATTAGTATCAACATTGATGATACTAATCAATCATTATCATCATATCATCATTATTGCCATCCTCATAGTAATCATAATCATCTTCATTATCAACATAATTATCATCACCATGATCATCATTCGTATCAACATCATCATTAGTATCAACACCGCCACCATCATCGTTGTCATTTTCATGATCACCATTATCACCATGACCATCATCATCACTATCCTCACCATCATAGTTATCATCATAACCATCATTAGTATCAACATTGATGATACTAATCAGTCAGTATCATCACTGTCATCACCATCATCATTATTGTCATCATCATAGTAATCATAATCACCTTCATTATCAACATAATTATCATCACCATCATCATCATCATAGTCATCATCACCATAATTAGTATCAATATCATTAGCATCATCATCATCACCATCATCATCATCATCACTACCACCATTGTCATCATGAAACCTAACTTTCCTCATATGGAGAGCAATGCACACGGGGTTATGAACAATGGGGAAATCACTGTGTACTTTGACTTGTTAGGCTGAGACATTATGATAACTATGATGGTGATGAAAGCAATGATGATGGTCATGGTGATACACTGTATACGTTACTTAATCACCATGAGCTTTGTTTTCTCCTTGCAAAATGAGGATGTTAATAAGGATATTGTGTGACATTCACAACAACTTCTTAGTCAAGTATTATTATCATCCCATTTCATTGATGTGACAACTTAGGCTTATAGAACTTAAGGAGCATACCTGAGATCCAAAAGCCAGTGACAGGGTCACTGTCACTGTCACAGGTGCAGCTAGAGGCAGGGCTGGACTAAGGTCCTCTGAGTCTGCATTCCAGGTGCCATAAATACCTATCCAGACCTCTTAATATACAAGGAAGCACAGATGCTAACTGACGGAGTCTGAGTATCAACTAGGGTGTTTCTGATTAGGGAATTCGTGCCCCAAACCACTTATCTATACTGCTTTCATCATATAAAATGTTGCACATTTAATAATGTTCCTCTTGATTTTTGGAGACTCATCAAAAATTCCTAAATAAGTTTGTGGAAATATGCAGAAAACACTTGTTCATTGAGACAAATTTTAGAGAAAGAGCTTTTTGAAATAAAGGCCAATTTACAAATCATTTCTAATTCATTAGTTCCTCTCAGTTGTACTAAATACTTATTGTTATTTCTCTTATAAATAATTGATTCAAAACTTTTATAAATGACAAATATATGTACACACAGACACACAGACACAAGCACCAGTTATACTTTTTAGACACTAATCCTAAATCTGTCTTCAATCTGAAATTAGATTTCATAAACAACTTGTTCTGGGGAAATAAAATTATATATAAATGTCACTTCTACTCTCCAATCATTTTTAAGTTAGCTGACGGGATCCCACATACATTCCTGAGATACCTGTAGAAGTAACCACTTTAAAGTATAAATTCCATAGGATTTGAAGGGGAATGGAGTTTAATGTTGGTTGATGAGGTGGAGATGGCTTCCTGGAGGGCATGGAAGTTGAGGCATGAAAGAGAATGTGTCTGGATAGGATGGGAGAGGATAACTCAGTTTTAGAGGTAGAGAAAAGGAACATTTCCAGGTTGGCAAAAATAAAAAATCTCATTAAATCAAATTGTTTGTGTGTATGTGGAAAAACAAACTCTCAGTCAGTGCTTGTGGTGGTATAAGTCAGCAGATCTGTTGGAAAACTCTTTGGGCAGGTGTGCTGGCTCACTCCTGTAATTCCAGCACTTTGGGAGGCTGAGGCAGGTGGATCACCTGAGGTCAGGAGTTCGAGACCAGCCTGGCCAACATGGTGAAACCCATCTTTCCTAAAAATACACAAAAATTGGCTGGGTGTGGTGGCAGGCCCCTGTAATCCCAGCTACCTGGGAGGCTGAAGCTGGAGACTTGCTTGAACCTAGGAGGCAGAGGTTGTAGTGAGCCGAGATTGTACCAGTGTACTCTAGCCTGGGCAACAAGAGTGAAAATCTGTCTCAAGAAAACAAAAAACAAAAAACAAAAAACAAAACAAAAAAAAACTGGAGTGATCTCATATGTGTGAAAATACACATGGCCTATGACAAGATAATCTCATTCATGCATTTATAAACAAGAGATACTCCCAGGATACAAAAAATACGTATTGTTCATGAAAACCAAAAGTGAAAATCATCCATCTATGTTAGAATGAATAAATGTTCAAAATTTTAATGTGTTCAAAACATTCAAATTCCACTCAAATAGAACATGACACATGCAATAACATGAATAAATGTCACTAAAACAACGTTGAATGAAAGAAGTAAAACACAGTAAGTTACGTACATATGCTTTTGTATAAATTTCAGAAACGACCAAAATCAAAAGATGTTGTTTAGAAATACATCACTGACTTATCATTCCCTCATCATTCATTCGTTATTCACTCACCACTCATTACTCACCTGTTACTCACTCATCATTCATCATTCACTGATGACTCACTCATCACTCAACACTCATTTATTACTCATCATTCACTCATTACTCATCACTCACTCACCATCAATTCATTCACTCATTACTCACCTGTTACTCACCATTCATCATTCACTCCTCACTCAACACTCATTCATCACTCAAAACTCATTCATCACTCATCACTAACTCATTACTCATTCATTACTCATCATTCATCATTCACTCATCACTCAGTACTCATTCATACTCATCACTCACTCATCATTAATTGTTCAGTCATTACTCACTCATTACCCATCATTCACTAATCACTCACTTATTACTTATGTATCAGTCATCACTCACTCATTCACTCAACACTCTACTACTTATTACACACTAATCACTCACTCATTACTCACTCATGA
Source organism: Saimiri boliviensis (assembly GCF_048565385.1). NCBI lineage: Eukaryota > Metazoa > Chordata > Mammalia > Primates > Cebidae > Saimiri > Saimiri boliviensis. The sequence continues at coordinate 118,596,018 of NC_133456.1, read as the reverse complement.
TTCAGACATCAGACACTCATCACTCACCTATCATTCAAACTCATTCATCATCCACTCATGTCTCACTCATCGCTCACCACTCACTCATCACCCACCACTCACTTATCACTCACCACTTACTCATTATCACTCAACACTCACCCACTATCCCACATTCACTCATTATTCACTCATTACTCACCCAAACTCACAATTCAGCATTCACTCATTACTCACTCATTACTCACCCAAACTCATAATTCAGCATTCACTCATTACTCTCAAACTCATTCATCACTCATGTCTCACTCATGAGTCATCACTCACTCATCATTCATCACCCACCACTTACTCATCACTCACCACTCACTCATTATCACTCAACACTCACCCACTACCCAGCATTCACTCATGACTCATAATTCATTCGTCACTCATACTTATCACTCATTACTCATCACTCACATATTACTATCCACTCATCACTCACTCATCATCATCATCATTCCCTTGTTACTCACACATCACTCACTCATCACTCAGTACTCATTACTCATCACTCACCCATTACCCATCATCCACTCATTACTCCCTTGTAATTCATTCGTCACTCATACTCATCACTCATTACTTACTCATCATTCACTTATTACTCATTACCCACTCATTACTCATCATCATTCCCTTGTTACTCACACATCACTCAACACTCCTTCATTACTCATCACCCACTCAACACGCAGTCACCAATATAGGTTCCTCTCTGACTACATGAATAAATGATTTTGATATTGTTTAACTCTGAATCAGCTGATACTATAAAATGATAGCATATAGGTCATACATGGACTGCACAACATATTTTATTAGGCATCATTTGCTTTTTGAGTTTTTTGTATAGTTCTACACAGAAAAGCTAGACTCAAGAGTTCCTCGGAAGAGCTGGGGTTGTTTGTCAGGCCTGGGTCCCTGCTTCTGAGCAGTGCCTCCCCTGGGCCCAGCACTAAAGAGCCCTGTTCCCATCATCCCACCGTGTTCTTGCCTACACACCTCTCGTCTCACCCCTGTGCAGTGACCTGTCTGTTCTCTGTTGCTATTTCAGTTTTCTCCCTGAGCTCTAAGGACTTTGTAACCTTAGTGTTACAGAATCAAAGTGCTGGTGTGTTTTTCTCTGACTTTGGAAAGTTTTAGAAGTGGAATCGGCATGACTTTGAAGCAATTATTCCAGTAGAAATTCTGTTTTCATAGCTACCAAAAAGCACTGCGTGACAAAAACAGTGGCAATTCCCAAATGCATCTTGATACTTCTAGCTTGATTCTAAATGTTAACTTATTTACGAACATAAAATAATATAGTTAGTTACATTTTTAGGTTTTCCTAAATACCTATAACACAGAAAGGTAAAAATATTTTCGGGGTGAGTTGTAGCAAAAAAAATTTTGATTAGGCCAATAAAAGAGGAGTAAAATAGGTGCACAGCAAAAACATTTAATCTCGTCCAGCTGTTACAGGTGGGCTGTATATTTAGAGAGGAGCTTCCTAGCTGCCAATGCAAAGAAATTATTCTGACTTTTGCAAGATTCACAATAATCATGGGATAAAAACAAACCACCTGTTCTGGAAAAGCACTTTTGTGCTGTCTCTGAAACCTAGAGACATATTCTCTAGTGCATCTTTTTAAAGAAGTGATGGTGGTATGTTTGGGCAGCTTAAACATTCCTGCAGTAAAAGGGGGAGTTTAGCTTGCTAGCTGTGTAGGGAAATAGTTTTCAGTCTCCTGGAATTAGACACAGAATTTGGCCTGCATGTACGCATGCTTTTTCTAGAGTTAACTATCCAGCGCTTTCTGCAGGTTCTCAAAGGCAGCCTTCTCCTCAGTGTGCCCCACAGCCCAGTAGCATCAGAGGCACTCAGGGAGCGTGCTAAAATGCAGAGTCCTGAGCCCCACCTGAATCAGAGTCACTGGGGGTGGAGCTCAGGAATCTGTGTTAGAATGTCGCTTTCTCGCTCTTATCCCCCAGCATGTACACAAACCAATTCATGTGTCTATCAACATTATATTTAACTCAATTAAAAATGAAAAAAAGCAAAAATCAGCTTAACAGAAAGCAATTCCAGAGAGGCCCAATCAAGACAGCTCAAATACATTGCTCACCAGTAGCCTGTTTTGATCCAAGGGTAAAATGTAAACTAGCCGGGGAAATTTATGGACTTCATGTCCTTCAGCCAATCCGCCATATTTATCATTTCTCCCCACTGGGCATATCAGGAGGATTAGAAAACAGAATTCTTTTTTCTTCACTGACAAGAACCTGGAGGGCAGAAATTCAGTGTCTCAACTAAGAACAAAGCCATTTGATTTGCTAATCAACTGGGCAGAGGACAGGATTAAGGCTTTATTCTCTTCTTTGTAAGAACTCTGCCTCACTGAAGGGTCACCCCTGCACCTGGTACCAAAGTAGGTCAAAGTAGGTAATACTGCTTTGGGAATAGCCTGGAGAGATCTGAAATGAAAGCTGCAGTCATGAGGAAATTACCTGACCACCAGGTAAACTGGCAAGGAAGGATGCTACATGGTGCCCACCTGGGTCCGTCGAGAACTGACCCAACAGCCGTTGTTTCCACAGAGAAAGTAGGCTTCCCGTTCTCCCGCCCCAGCGGAGGGCCGGCCCCTCCTGCACCTGCTGCCCTGGCGGGGTGTCTGTGCTGTGGCATATCCCACAGCTGTCCAGCCAGTCGTGCTAAAGACCCTTCCCTTCCTGGGGCATTTCTAATTTTAAATTTCGTACGCACACCCCAGGAAAGAAGGCTTAGTTTTGTACTCTGGAGAAGTGTATGAATGTGTGCACACAAGCAACCCACGCACCCATGGTCTCTTAAGAGCGATAAATGGTGCTTTTGCAAACCGCAGGCCTCCTTCAAATCCTGAGATTCCCGGCAAGGTTTTGTGTCACCCCTCCGAGGCTTGAATCAGTGACACAGCATCCCATGTTAGAAGCAAGTCTACTAAATTTGTACTTAAAGAGGAGTTAAGCTGCAATTAAGAACCAGCCACCCGCTCGCAGGGACCTCGGTCTTGCCTCTGTCAGGGCCTCTGGCCTGTGGGTGGAAGTCTGTGTGGTGTCACCGGGTGCAGGAGCTGGGCCTCAGGGTGCAGTCCAGCTTGCGGAGTTTCAAGCATCCATATTCTCACCTGTGTTACTTTAACCTTTATTTATTTTCTCACAACACTTAGAAAAAGAAACGGGATCAGGTGGCCTGGTTACTGCATTAAAAATCTTTAAGCATGCAAGGAAGAATGATTTTTCAATGAATTTTGGCAAGACAGCTGCATTTCGGAAAGATCTCTGTAATAGCAGGAGCATGTGGTGCTGTTTCTTTTCTGTCATCGTTTTATGCATTTCCTTATTTTTTGTGGCAATCTAGTATATTATCTTAATTATGTTTTAAATAACTTTTGGAGAAAGCATTAAGGAATAGAAATGAGATTAATCCTAAACACATGTATCGTATGCACATTCAAGGAAAAATCTAAAAGAATACAGCAGCTGTCTACACTATTTAGAGTTGAGTCATTAAATTATTTTCCCCAAGATAACACATACACATTTAATTTTTAGGAAGAAAATCATACATTATGCAATATCAGGCTTTCATGAGAAAGGCTTCTGTTTTTGTTTTTGTTTTTTTTTTGAGACAGGGTCTCACTCTGCAGCCCAGGCTGGAGTGCAGCTCACTGCACCTTCTGCCTCCCAGGCTCAGGCAATCCGCCTGGCTCAGCTTCCTGAGTAGCTGGGACAACAGGCACACGCCACCATGTCCAGCTAATTTTTTTGTTGTTGTTTGTAGAGACAGGGTTTTGCCATGTTGCCCAGGCTGGTCTCAAACTCCTGGACTCCAGAGACCTCCCTGTGCTCTTGAAGGCCTTGGTAAGTCACAGGAAAGCACAGAAGCAGATGATTCCCTTCCAGTCCCACTTCCAGCACCTGCCAGCCCTTCACATTCATTGTATCACTTCCTTTATACAGTACAGTTTAGATCTTGGTAGGCAAACATTTTCCGTAAAGGGCTGTGAAACAGTTCAGATCTGTGTTCCCATCTCATGTTGAACTGTAATCCCCAGTGTGGAGGTGGGGCCTGGGCAGAGGTGACTGGATCATGGAGGTGGATTTCTCAGGAATGGTTTGGTTCCACCCTCTTGGTGCTGACCTCGTGATCGTGAGTTCTTGTGAGCTCTGGTCCCTAAAAGTGTAGCCCCGCCCCCACCCCTTGCTCCTGCTCTGCCATGTGACATGCCTGCTGCCCCTTCAGCTTCTGCCATGATTGGAAGCTTCCTGAGGCCTCCCCAGAAGCCAAGCAGATGCCAGCATCATGCTTCTTGTACAGCCTGCAGGATGGTGAGCCAGTTAAGCCTCTTTTCTTTATACATGGCCGAGTCTCAGGCATTTCTTTATAGCAATGCAAGAATGGCCTAATACACACCAGAGAGTAGGAGTTTTTGACTCTGTCCCAACTCTCCACTCTGCCAGTGTTTCACGAAGCAGGTACAAATGGCATGCAGGTGGCCATGTTCAGTGAACTGGGATTCTATTGCCTGAACTGGTTCCTTCCCTTCCATGCTGAGGTCCTGGATCTGAAGCTCCACCCGCTTTAAATTCCTCAACACGGAGCCCACTGCGTCCAGAGCGGCCCTCACACTGCGAGCGGGCGTGCTCTGCCCCAGGCAACGCCGGCACACACCGTTTTCTCCCATGAAGAAGCCAGTCCTTTTGTTTCTCCCAAACTCAGCCCACCCCTTACTTTTTCCTCTCCTTAATGGGAAATGCTGCATCTGGCTCTGGAAATTCTGAGCATGTCTGAGTGCACATCTCACTGCAGATGTGTACCCATGTGTGTTATGTACCCAAATGGGCCCTGTTGGGGAATCTTGCTGGAAACCCCTGACTCAGCTGGCTGTGCCCTGTGTGGGGCCCCATGTGCGTGGACCTCAACGTTCGCATGGAGCTCTTACCGTGGTGGGGAAATATTATGGACTGCTTCCCTGACTACACTGGCCAGCTGTTATGAAATGCCAGTCTGCAGGTGGGTCAGTCCAGGACAGTCTCCATGACAAAAGGAGAAAAACAGTGATCTTGAGGTAGAATTTTTATAAAACTATATTTTTTTCAATATTTAAAACATTCTTTAGAAGTACTCTTAGTATTCATTTTTTGCTATTAATATAGAAAGGGGTAGTTGTTGCTGGCTTCATGCTGTGCCTGGAACTCTTTTTTGAAAGTGCACTGGACTGAAATCCCTGCCTGAAATCTGAAATTTCTAGGACCCAGGTTCTAGAAATGCAAACGCGCTCACACACACACACACACACACACACACAGGCACACATGCAGAGACACACAGGCACACATGCAGAGAGACACACACACATATACACACATGTGCACTCTTTTTTGAAAGTGCACTGGGCTGAAAT